>NC_137077.1:18683901-19122663 GCF_951640355.1 Cnephaeus nilssonii | reverse complement strand
AATTGTGATGATTATTTATATAACCAAGAAGTTTCCTCAGGTATAATACTAGAATTTAAAAATATTCCAAGGAATCAAGTTTCAAACTCAAATTTATACCATAGAATACTAGTATTTTCAGTTTAGTAACTACTACTAAAATTTTCTAGGAAGGGCAGCGGGTTAAGGAAACATTTTTTTTTTTTTAATCATAAACAGGTATTTAAGGAGAGGTGGATAAGGGAAATAGCTTGTCGTTGTTAGGGCGCCTCTACCTGTATTCAGCTCATCACGTTTCCTGTTCCTACCCTCAGTTCATCTGGAGCTATGATTCAATTCTAGATAGAAATGGGCCAAATAGGGGGAAAACCTATTCAGAAAAAGGCATTCTTGTTTTGCTTTTGTATCCCTCATCCCCCCAAACTCTAGTAATTTCAGATTATCACTGGTATCAGCACATTTTGTTTTGCATACCCAAGAGTGAGAGGCATATTTTCAGGTGTGTGTGTGAAGAGACAATGAGAGAATTTAATAATAAGTTTAAAACTCTATCATCATAGTAAAATAAAATCCATCATAATAATGGGAACGTGACTGGGTAAGACAGTGTGTATTTTTCTTAGAGAGGCATACTAACCAATATAGGAGTAAAATGACCTGACATCTACAATTTGTTTTAAAATATTTTAGAAAATAGGAAAATATGTGGCAGAATATTCTTGGGTAATTTTTGAGTCTGGGTGATGAATATGCAGTTTCATTATATTATTCACTCTAATTTTAAGTATATTTCAACTTTTACTCAAAATATTTTATTAATAAAAGTTTGTATAAAAAGTAGAAGGAAGTTATGTGTCACACTGAGTAAAACACTGAAAACCTGTGTATGGTTATGGTCTTTGAATTCTTAAATTATATTTTAATAATAAAAATTCTATAAAAATAATGGTACAAACAGGCATATTTGTTATATTTCAATGAACTCAGAGCAGGTCAAGGTCATACCAAAAAACCACTAGTCTTCCCCACAATAACTATTCTTAGAAATGTTCCTTCTTAATAACTTCAGTGTCATTTAGAATTTGCACTCATATGGCTATTAAAAGGTAAAAATCCAGTTACAAATAAAAATTTTAAATTAGTAAGTTTCTCAAATTTTTATTATATACCAATAACAAAATAAAATAGAAACCACCCCCATCTCTCCAAACCAAAAAAACCCCCACAAAACACCTGCCTCCACCCTAGCTGGTTTGGCTCAGTGGATAGAGCATCAGCCTGCGGACTGAAGGGTCCCAGGTTTGATTCCGGTCAAGGGCATATGCCCAGGTTGCAGGCTTGATCCCCAGTAGGGGGCATGCAGGAGGCAGCAGATCAATGATTCTCATCATTGATTGATGTATGTCTGTCTGTCTCTCTCTCTCTCTCTCTCTCTCTCTCTCTCTTAAAAAAAACCTGCCTCATGCCGAAACCGGTTTGGCTCAGTGGATAGAGCGTCAGCCTGAGGACTGAAGGGTCCCAGGTTCAATTCCGGTCAAGGGCATGTACCTTGGTTGCGGGCACATCCCCAGTAGGGGGTGTGCAGGAGGCAGCTGGTCGATGTTTCTCTCTCATCGATGTCTCTATCTATCTCTCTCCCTTCCTCTCTGTGGAAAATCAATAAAATATATTTAAAAAAAAAAAAACCTGCCTCAGTTACCTCTACTATTCTACCACAGCAGGCTGACATTTATTTAACAGTTACTACAAGTCAGTCAACTGTGTTAAATGCTTTGCAAATGTCATCATATCTTTCCTCAAAGCTACCCCATGAAATATATATTGGGTCTTATCCATACCCTCATCCCAACATCACCACTCACCATCACCATTTACAGATAAGGAATCTGAGGATTCGAAATGTTAGATAATTTGCTTTAGATAACAGACTATATATTAAATAGGTTGGTATCAGACCAAGTGTGACTAAGGATTGAACCCTTCACCACAATGTCATCTCTGGCCTCTATTCGTGTTCTCTGAAGAACTATACTATAAAAACATATGCTCAAGCTTCCAAGCAAAAGTTGATAAAATATTCCCACCCCTCTTTCCCCTCTCCCTCCCCACTTTTTCACTGGAAGAGGTAACAGAAAGCAGAGAGGCAGATGGCTAATTTGAGAATTGCCGTCTGATTTTTCTGGAGCTCTGAGAGTATGTGGAATGTGATTTGACTGTGTAAATCATGTCACATATGCTGTCCTCTCTGGTGTGGGTTTCTGGCTCTCTCTTGTGTGGGTTTCTGCCAGAACAATGTTTACCAGCTCTTGATAACACATTTCTCACAGACCACACACATTTGCTGCAGCACTGAGTGAAGACATTCTAGCTCTCCTTTTGCAACATGGTTAGCAAAAGAATCAGCCTTTTCCTAGGATCAAAAAATAGATAAATTTCGTAATGGAATGGGCACATTGCCAGAAAGCAAATTTATATTTAATAAGTACAATTTTCCCATTGACTGAGATGAAGTTCCAAGAGGAAAAACACTCCAATAGAAGGGATTGCTGATGAGTTAGGCTTTGTTACACCATTTACTACTTGTGGTAACTAGACATGCTACTCTAAGGTCCAAAGGCCACATTGCTTCAATTGAATTCATTTGAGTAACATTTACTGGAAACTTACTAAGAGTCAGCTACTAAGCCATAAACTGAGTACAAAAATACACCTCATTTATAAGGGCTTACATGTAATTGAGGTGAGACACAGAATCAAGTAATTACTATATGATATAATAAATACAAGGAAGATAAAGAACACAGAAGTAGTAAATTACCTTCTGTAGGTAGCAGGGAAGGAAGACCTTGCAGAGGTGATGACTAAGATAGGCTGGGAAGAATTCTAGGAGTTTGACAGGGAACTCTTTAGTCTCTCTGTGCACCTTCATTCGGTCTCCTGGCTTTGGTTCTCATCTCTAAGTTGATGATTCCCAAATATATGACACTAGTCCAGCTTCCTTCTGACATTCAGATACTTACATAAACTGTCTCCTTGAGGGCTCCATTTTGATGATTCATAGGCACCTCACATTCAATGTGTACATCTGAAACTAAATTCCTGATCTCTCCCCCAAAGCTGCTCCTCCCTATGTTCCCTGTCACAGTGAATGGCACCACTACCCAATACAACGGACAAACTGGAGCTCACGCTCACTTTTTCTCATCCTTTATGTCCAATTAGCCATCTCCTTTAGTTCCCCTCCCAAACCATTCTCCACACAGCAACCAGACACTCCTTTTAAAATGCCAGTCCGATCACATCTTTCCTTTGTATAAACCTTTCAGTGGCTTCCTGTGGCTCTTAGGCTAAAGACCCAAGTCCACAAGATGGTTCTATGAAACCTACCTCACTCTCTCCAGGCTTATCTTGGGTCTCTCTCATTCTCTACGTTCACGCCACACTGGCCTTTCAGTTCTTTGAATATGACACGCTCCTTTCCACCTTAGTTGGCACTGTTCCTAATGGCTGGGAGCCTCTTCCTTTCCTCTTTGCCTAGCTATCCAACTCCTATTTATCCTTCATAATGAAATAGACACAGCAGGTCTTTAGGGAAGCTAACCCTGACTGCTCACTCTCTGCCAAATCTAGTTCAAGGTCCCTTGTTTTACAGCCTCATATCTCCTGGTAGTCTTCCTGTGAACTACTTAATCACAATAATTACTGATTGTGTTAATATTTGCTAAGTGTGAGTCTTCCCTAATGGACTATAAGCTTCGGGAGAGAAGGGTCATTTTAATTCTCCACAGTATCCCCAATGCCTGGCTCAAGGCAGAGACTCATATGATTTATTGAACAAAGTGATGAGTTCCAGGAGGAGGCAGCCTGTGCAAGGCAGAAGGATGTGAAGTAGGCTGGTGTGCATGGAGAACCATAAGCAGATCCATGCTGATGAGCATGTCAGGCTTTCATGGGGGTGGGTACAGGAAGGATGAGTGGAGATTAGGCTGGTGAGGAAGACAAGAACCAGATCACAAGAGGCCTTAATCCCTTTTTACACGTTATACAGTACCTGCCTCATTGTGGTTGGGGTATTCAGAAGGAGAGCATGGCATTCACTATGTGTTAGTTTCCCTTCCCCCATGCCACCTTAATCCTACCTTGGAGACTTATTTTTCACCTTTGTCAAGAACTTCCCACTTTTATCATTTCTCCTGCATATCCCACATTCAATCCATCAGCAATCCTATTGGCTATACCTGCTTCTGACTACTTTATACCACTCTAGTCCAAGACACTGTCATCTACAGCCTCTTATCTGGACTTCCAACTTCTACTCTAGTCTCCAGTGGTCTACCTTCTACAAAGCAGCCAGTGTGCTCTTTTAAAAATGTAAATTAAACCAGATCAATTCTTAGCTTAAAACCCTCAGATGGTTTTCCATCATACTGAAAAATCCAATGACCTTCCTAAAGTCTAGGAGGCTAATCTGGGAAAACATGGACATTCAGATATTTACCTGATAGAAAACCGAAGAAAGATTTACCATCATTTCCTGAGTTGTTTAATCTTTAATAAAATAGAATTATGTTTTTACCAAAGCACATTTTTAGTTATAAAATTTAAGTACAATTAACATTTTTGAGTTTCCTATGGGCATTTCCTCTTTGGATCTTTGAAAATCACTGTATTGATTTTAAGAACCAAGCTTAAGTATTTGCAAGGAGTCTGATATACTGGGACTTAATATTCTTTGCACTTTTGCTCAAACTCAAAAAAAAGGAAAGAGGGAGGGAGGGAGGGAGGGAGGGAGGGAGGGAGGGAGGGAGGGAGGGAGGGAGGAAGATTAGAGGGAGGGAGGGATGGGGAGAGAAGGTCACAGCGCAGGCTGAAACTGGGAAGCATCTGACAAATCCTGAAAACAGGTATTTATCTTCTGTCATCCCGATATCTGGTGTCCGGCAGCAATGGCCATTCCCTTTCAGAAAAGTGACGTGACTAAGGGAGCTAGCTGCTCTTGTACTCCTCTGATTTTGGTCTGAGTCCTTGACATATGGCATAGGCAATACTATTATGGTTAAAAGCATATTTAGTGTCAGATACACCTAGGTTCACATTTTAATCACATTTTAATCCACTGCTTACTAGTTATGTAAACTTGGGACATGTTTTCAGGCTCCATTTTCCTTATATGGAAGATCAAGGCAATACAAACTCCACTAGTTATCATAGAAACTAAAAAAGAAAATAAATATAAAACCTTTACAACTATGCCTAATGCAGAAAAATAAATGGATCCAGTTACGACTCAAGCTGCTACTAAGACCCTAACTGATTTCAGTGATTTGGACACAGCTATGAGTAGGCTGCCTGCGTCCAAATCCTGGCCCTGATCACCTGATAGCTGGGTGGCTTTTCTCATCATTAAATGGGTGTAATAGTCGTCACTTACCTTGAAGGCTGTTGTGAAGATTTAATGAATTAATGCACAGAAAGAGCTTAGAATAGTGCCTGGTACAGCGTAAATACTACTAAAGTATTTGCTACCACTTTTATTACATCAAAGGTTGGTGGTCTGAGAGCTGCCCAGACTCACTGTCCAGATCCAGCCGTAGAGCACACTATGGCTGCTATCTCTCCCTTCACCTGTCAAATCCTGCCAAACACCCACTTCTGCCACTTGGCCAATAACTCAACAATGTATATTTCTGTTTATACAGCTTCAGGGTTTCTTTAGGACTTTGTTTACATATGGTATTACAGCTTTACTTATACATAAGCACCGAAGGTTCTAGTTAAAGCAATGTGGTGTCATAACAACAGATTTAAAAGCAAAAAACTTCTATTTGTATTGTGACTCTGCCAGTTATGTAGCTTTAAGATAGACACTCAACTTTTCTGTAACTTAGTCTTCCTCATCTTTAGTGAGCTGGCACCTATTGCGTAGATTTATGTCCTTTCAATGTTAGGTGAAAACTTCTAGTAAAAGATTCAAAGCACTAGATGTTTTTATTAATTAATTAATTAATTTTTACTTTATTTTTATTGTTGACACTATTACAGATGTCATCATTTCCTCCCCTTTGCCAACCTCCCCGCTGCATTTGACCCCTCCTTCCCTCTGGCCATCTATACACACTGTGGTCTGTGTTTATGGGTTATGCATATATATTCTTTGGCTAATCCTATCACCTTCTTTGTTTTTAAAAATGTGTTGAAATATTCACTTTTTAAAATGATCAGCAAAGCATTTTTCTGCATTATTATTCCACTCAGAGGAACGTTTTTATCTGTGTGCTTCTAGCACTTTGTTGCATTCATTCACTCTCAGACATTTTATCTACATGGTAAACCACAAGATACCTGCATGGTATTCAGAAAGAAAAGAAGGGGGAAACGATAAGTCTAGTAGTTAGCTTAAATGTAAAAAAAAGGCTGGAGATGGCTGACCCTATAATACTGGCAAATGCTCATCTATAGAGTTTTTAAATTTACCTGGCTGAGAGAATGAAGGAACGTTCTACACTCTCAATCTGTAGTTCATTCTGATATGCTTCTTGGGTAGGTTTTTTTACCTGGAAGAAAGCAAAACAATTTGAGCAAACTCATCTTATTGAAAATCTCATCTTTGAAGCACAGTTAAAATTACCCAGTGACCCAGCTGCCCTCATCCACCACCAACCTTCGTTTATTTCCAGCTTTATCTATCACTGCTTTCCCTCACCTACTCTCTGCTACAGATGAATTTATTTTTTTAAATATATTTTTATTGATTTCAGAGAGGAAGGGAGAGGGGGAGAGAGAGAGAAACATCAATGATGAGAAAGAATCACTGATCAGTTGCCTCCTGCTCACCTCACACTGGGGATTGAGCCCGCAACCCAGGCACGTGCCCCAACTGGGCAGAAGCCCAACTAGTGTGGCTCAGTGGCTGAGCACTGAACTATGAACCAAGATGTCATGGTTCAATTCCCGATTGGGACACCTGCCCAGGTTGCAGGCTCAGTCCCCAGTGTGGGGCGTGTAGGAGGCAACCGATCAGTCATTATCCCTCATCATTGATGTTTCTATCTCTCTCTCCCTCTCCCTTCCTCTCTGAAATCAATAAAAATATATTTAAGTATGGAGTTTCCTCAAAAAACTAAAATTGGAACTCCCATTTGACCCAGTGATCCCACTTCTAGGAATATATCCCAAGAAACTAGACACACCAATCAGAAAAGATATATGTACCCCTACGTTCATAGCAGCACAATTTACAATAGCTAAGACCTGTAAACAGCCTAAGTGCCCATCAGCAGATGAGTGGATTAAAAAACTGTGGTACATTTACACAATGGAATACTACGCTGCTGTAAAAAGGAAGGAACTCCTACCATTTGCAACAGCATGGATGGACATGGAGAGCATTATGCTAAGCGAAATAAGTCAGTTGGAGAAAGATAAATATCACATGGTCTCACTCATTTGTGGAACATAATGAACAACATAAACTGATGAACAAAAACAGATTCAGAGACAGAGAAGCATCTATCAGACCGTCAAACCTCAGAGGGAAGGCCGGGGAGGGTGGGGGGGAGGGAGGGAGATCAACCAAAGGACTTGTAAGCATGCATATAAGCCTAACCAATGGACACAGACACTAGGGGGGTTAGGGCATGAGCGGGGGAGGGGGGAACAATGGAGGGAGGACACATATGTAATACCTTAATAAATAAAAAAAAGAAAAAGAAAAAAAATATATATATATTCAAATAAAATTAAAATAAATACCTATGTACACAAAGGCCCAGCTTTCCCACCTTCAGGCCTTTGCTCACACTATTCCCCTATCTCAGTGGTCGGCAAACTCATTAGTCAACAGAGCCAAATATCAACAGTACAACGAGTGAAATTTCTTTTGAGACCCAAATTTTTTAAACTTAAGCTTCTTCTAACACCACTTCTTCAAAATAGACTCAACCAGGCCGTGGTATTTTGTGGAAGAGCCACACTCAAGGGGCCAAAGAGCTGCATGTGGCTCGCGAGCCGCAGTTTGCCGACCACGGCCCTATCTGGAATGCCTGTCCCCACATCTTAGCATGGCCAAATGTGACCTATTCTTGGTTCTTTCTCCAAAAAGACTTCCCCAATTCTACCTCTTTCCTAGCTATCATTAATACCTCCACCATGTCCCACCAAAAGCTGCAATCCCTACCAAAAACTTCAACTGTGCCTTTACGGTGATATTAATTACTATCCTACCTAATAAAAGAGTAATATGCAAATTAACCATCACCCCGCTACACCCACCAGCCACGCCCACCAGCCAATCAGTGAGAGTATGCAAATTAACCCCAACCAAGGTGGCTGCCACCACAGAGAGCAGGAGGGAGGCTTGCGTTTCCCCAGCAATAGAGGAAGCCAAGCTTTCCACACACCCTGGCGGGCCCAGGCCTCCACTCAAGAATACAAAGTTTCAATTATAGAAGATAAATCCCAAGAAAAATGGCGGCAGCCACGGAGCTGGAGAGAGCAGGCTAGAGTTGCCCCCAGCGACCAAGGAAGCCAAGCTTTCAACCTGCCCTGGCCGGCTCAGGCCTCCACTTAAGGCTACAAAGTTTCAATTATAGAAGGTAAACAAATCTAAACAGAAATGGCGGCAGCCACGGAGCGAGCAGAAGGCTTGGCTTTGCTCCAGGCTACAAAGTTTCAATTGTAGAAGATAAATATATCCCAGATACCAGAGCCTCTGCTTGGGTCGCCGGGGGTGTGGCTGGCCTGCAAACCACCACAGGCCCCTTGCCCAGGCTGCCCCATGCCCCAAGGGAACCCCCACCCTGATCCGGGACACCCTTCAGGGCAAACCAGCTGGCCCCCACCCATGCACCAGGCCTCTATCCTATCTAATAAAAGTAATATGCAGATTGACCATCACTCCAACACACAAGATCAAGATAGCTCCCCCCATGTGGTCAAAGATCCTGCCCCCATGTGGATACAAGATGGCCACCACAAGATGGCCAGCAGGGGAGGGCATTTGGGAGGGACCAGGTTAGCACAGGAGGGAAGTTGGGGGCAAACAGGCTGGCAGGGGAGCAGTTAGACATCAATCAGGCTGGCAGGGCAGTGGTTAGGGGGTGATCAGGCTGGCAGGCAAAAGTGGTTAGGGGCAATCAGGAAGGCAGGCAGGCGAGCAGTTGGGAGCCAGCAGTCCTGGATTGTCAGAGGGATCCCAGATTGGAGAGGGTGCAGGCTGGGCTGAGGGACACCCGCCCCCACCCCCGTGCACAAATTTCATGCACCGGGCCTCTAGCTATTTTATAAGTGTTTATGCATAGTGTATTATCCTCCCTACTAGTTGCTAAGCTCCTTGGGAGACTGGCATAGGGGTAGAGACAAAAAGAATCATGCTTCCATTTATCTTTATATTTTCCACCAAATCTATTGCCATGTTGTCTATAGTCATTCTCAATAAATATGTTATGAATAAATTAATGTATGAGTGAACAAATGACAACATGAATGATTAAAAGTAATATATGGAGAAGAAAAAGTTAAAGATAATTATCTTAGGGAATTTTCTCTAAATATATTTAGGTTAAAACAAAACCTTCCAATAGATGCACAGACCTTCATTCCAGCCAATGAGAGCATGTTGTTCAGTTTATACATCCCAGACTGTACCGGTGTTGTATACAATAGGGCATCATTAAACTGAAAGTAGAAACATTTCATAGGATGAAGTAAAAGAACAAATTTCATCTACAAAGTTATTGATAAGACACAGAAATAATGAAAACATTACTTCTTTATTAGCTCTTTAAAAGCTAATATTATTATTTCTTTAAAAGCTCTCTGAATAAATACTTAGGTTCTGCTTACAGAAACTAAAACCACCCAGAATGTTTTATTAAAATATTAAAAAGGCAATTGTGAAAAAATGTGCTTTCTTTCCAAGTTCTGTAGACAGATTTAATGGTTTCTGAATTCTAAATCCCACTAAGGCATTATAATCTGCCTAAATAATTGATTGAATCAGTATTTCCAAATTAAAAAATGAAATAAACTAAATTCAAAAAGAAAGTAATTTTCTGGTTATGCATCTTTGTTTCCTATACTTGAAATGCAAAGAAGCATTACAGTCAGTCAAAGATCCCACTAAAACTGCTATTTGAATGTGCTAATGTACAAATCTCTCCTTTGATTAAGCAATTATGCCTGCCTGGGGATCATCAGGAACACACACAGCCACTTACCAGGAAGAACACTCGGGGCTGCATGTCTTTCCGAGACAGCTTCATCAGAGTTCCTTCTTTGAGAAAAACCTGATTCATCCAAACAAACACCCATTTAGTCCTACCATCATAACACAACAATATACATATAATTTCCTTTTCAACTTTCTTTCCCCAGATTTTTTTCTCTGGGAGCTGGGCGGACATTATTTTCCTTGTGACTTTTTAAAGTCATGGTTTCTTTCTAAACGCTCTAAGTCATTTAGGAATTGGACAAGGCTGCAGTTTCGTAAATCCAATATTGGCCCCAGGGGGACTATGTGGTCTGAAATGTAATTGACCCAGTGTGTACTTTATCCCAAGGCATAGCCAACATCCTGACAACTGCATTTTGTAATTTCCCTGAATTCGTTCCCTGGGCCATTTTTGTGCTCTATTAGCAGCAACAAAATACCAATTTTCTCCTTCCCCTAATCCTCTCTGACATGAAAGATTTTAATGAAATTGTCTTTAAAGTTGTATGAGGTCAGCTAGTATTACACAATAAAATGATCCCATTCAATCAGAGACTCAGTGGGGTCCCTTGCCATTTTCCTAATTGAATCGGATTTCTTAAGTGACTTAAGTCATGAATGTTTAGAATGGGTAGAATGAACTTAGTTGACCCAAACTGGGTCAATGAAGAGTAACAATAACAACCTATTTTCATAACTGAAATGAAAAGTAGTTACAAACTGTGCCTAAAAGCATTAGATTAAATTTGCCTAAGATAGTCTTAAACACTCACCCGTCCAGGCTGCACGATTTCATGGTGTCCATTTAAGCTGTACTGAATTTGCATAAGTTTTTGGAAGTTGTCCTACAGAAAGAGAATGCAGAGCATATGAAGGCCTGGCTCCCAGGTTCAATAGCACACAGCCACTGAAATCAGATACTTACTCCTTGCTTCATGGTGTCATTGGCGTGGTTGGCTACCTCTATAACAACAGCAAGGGCATCTAAAATATGCAGGAACAGAAGGGGCATTTGGTCATTACCAATGAATTGCAACATGAAGCAATTCCAGGCAACAAGATGGCTAGTTTACAGCAACCAACTACTATAGGATCTTGGATAACTGGGAGTAGGCAAAAATATGAATGAGGTTCAATGAGGGCATGGAACAGGCAAAATAGAGAACTTGAGGGGAAAAAAATGAACCAGAGAAAGACTCTGAAGAGACATGATATACCGCCCTAGCCAGTTTGGCTCAGTGGATAGAGCGTTGGTCTGCAGACTGAAGGGTCTCGGGTTCAATTCTAGTCAAGGCACATTCCCAGGTTGCAGGCTCAGTCCCCAATAGGGGTTGTGCAGGAGGCAGCCAATCAATGTTTCTCTCTCATCATTGCTGTTTCTATCTCTCCCTTCCTCTCTGAAATCAATAAAAATATATTTTTTAAAAGAGACCTGATATACCATGTGTATCAATGTATGAATCTCAGGGTTGTTTTGTGCTGCAACTTGATTATCCTCTTGAAATTTACAAGGGTATGGACAGGATTTCACCTGGAAGCTAAGGACCATTCCAGTATAGACTGCCCCGGGAGATGAGGGATCCTGAGACAGGAAACCAGAACTACAAGAAGCAATTATGTAAGAGGGTCAGGGCTCAGCTGCCTTCTTTTTTCTTTTTTTAATATATTTTAATTGATTTCAGAGAAGAAGGGGGGGGGGGGGAGAGAGAGAGAGAGAGAGAGAGAGAGAGAGAGAGAGAGAAACCGTCAATAATGAGAGAGAATCATTCATCGGCTGCCTCCTACATGCCCCCTACTGGGGAACGAGCCTGCAACCCGGCCATGTGCCCTTGACCAAATCAAACCCAGGACCCTTCAGTCCGCAGGCCAACGCTCTCTCCACTGAACCAAACCAGCTAGGGCTCAGCTGCCTTCTCTTAGTCTGATCCCAATAGGAAAAATGTCACATGCAAGCATACTAGACCTTAGGAAATTGCATGCATTACTTTGTAAGCTGAGTTATTTTAGCTTCATCTGTATTTCATTCTTTTTATTAACCCCTTGTCGTAAGCAAAGTGATTTTGACTGCTCCAGTCTTATCAGCTTTGTAACTAACTATAAAAAGAAGTCTGAACTTTATCTCCTTTGGGGCTACAGTTGTTCTCAACCCAAGACAGTAGTATTCCCCAAGGGACATTTGGACATATGTAAGGACAATTTCTGATTGTCACATGACTGGGAAGGTCCTCTAGCCTTTAGTGGGTAGGAGCCAGGGATGCTAAACATTCTGTACTCCTAATTAGAAACCCACACAAAGGTTATTCCAGACAATGTAACAGTAGGACTCCTACTGAGAAAAACTGGTATGTTAAAAAGGAAATATGCCCTCCTGAGGCTGGTGTAGCAGGAACAGTAATCATCAACAAAAGGACAATGAAAAAATACACAAAAGATCAATTATTGGAAAGGGGTTGAGGATTTTTGGTCCAACTTCTATAATCTACCAAGAGATTCTCTTTCTGGTATCAATCCTGGGGGTTCTATATTTTTTAAATATAAACTCATTACTATCACCATTATTAAAGGAAAGCAGTATTTCCCCCCAACCATAAATCAAACTGTATTGCACCTGGCACTCATCACCCCAGATATTCAGGAGATGGTTCTGGGCACACCCCCTGCTTTCTGGATGCTTGAAGGGCAAGTGGTCAGGGAGAGACACTTTTGGGTAAAAGGATAAAGCTGTTGTTGTCTGGTCACCTAAATTCCAAACTCTGCATTCTCCCACCCAGTCTGTAATTCTACTCCCCAGGTCATCCCTTTAAGAGGCCCTGGTGACTCTGTTACTTTTAACTCTTCTGCCTGACTTCCAAAGATATAGCTGTCGCATTTTCCCTCACCCTTGGCAACCTCATTTACAACTGCTCACCATTTTACTGCGGTGCATCTGGCCATACAGTGCACTTCACTATTCACTGCTTATTCTAATTCAGTTTCTGCTCAAGTGTAATTTTCCTTTAAACAAGCTCTTTAATCTCTGGCCCTGCATTTGTTTTATCTGTAGAATGGAGGTAATAATTCACTGTCTTTGAGGGCAGAGGCCCTGGAAGAGATGTTTTCTTGAGGCCCTATTTGTTAAGATCTGTTTAAAATTTTTATTTTCATGAGAGAGATTCTGATCTGGAATGCCCACCCTTGCTCTGCCTACCCTTCAACTCCTCTCCAGCCCCACTTCTCTCTACGCAGAGCTCTGCCTCTTCAACCTTCACACTTTTCTCCCTCTTCCAAAGGATTCTGTACTGTTCAGTGCATCCTAAATGTACAGCTATCTACTCTTTCTTTGTCTGCTGGGCAGGCTTTTTTCTTCAACTAGATATGTTCACTGAATGCAAGACGCATGTCATATTTCCCACTCCAAACTTTTCCTTAAAAAAAAAAAATCACCTTTAAAAACATAACACTTGCAAATAGAAGATGTTAGCAAAGAGAAGTAAAATAATTAAGAGAATAAATAAGAATCTCTACAAAATGGGTTAAAAACCTGTTCAGTTTTATAATCGGAAAAATGTAAAGGATAGCCCTGGCCAGTTTGGCTCAGTGGATAAAATGTTAGCCTGGGAACTGAAGGGTCCCGTGTTCGATTCCGGTCAAGGGCACATGCCTGGGTTGTGGGCTCGATCCCCAGTGGGGGACTTGCAGGAGGCAGCCGATCTACCATGATTCTCTCTCATCATGGATGTTTCTATCTCTCTCTCCCTCTCCCTTCCTCTCTGAAATCAATAAAAATATATATTTTTTAAAAAATGTAAAGGGTAACACAGGAATATGATAAAAATTCATAAAAGTAATGGGATGGACATGGACTTGTTTAATGTGTTTCTGCCTATCAGAATGAGGGATATATCTATGACATTTGAAAGAAATGGAAATAAACAGAAAGAAACACCAGAAGTAACAAAAGTAATCCTGTGAGTGTGTGTGTGTGTGTGTGTGTGTGTGTGTGTGTGTGTATGTAAGAAACTGCCTTCTTGTAGTTCTTACACACACACACACACACACACTATGGATTATCCCATGAATATCAATGAGTCCATTGTACTGTAATGGACTACTCCCCTTAAGTACCACTGGGCATGAGGGGTAGAGGGTGGGGTAAGGCTACTGCCCATCCTTACACAGTCCCAGAACTATATGCTATTTTTCATGTTATCCCTGATTTGTGTCGTTTGGTCACCTCATGAACTCATGATTTTAAATGCAGATTAACTGGTTCAACCCCTGCTTTGAAAGCAGTGGGCATCTAGAGAAGGAGTACTGACATCTGGCCAGGGTGACTGAGCACAGGAGGATGGAGCTCCCTGACCCAGCATGCTGGGTGACTCTCTCAGGAGGCTGGCTCCCATGGCCAGCTCACCCTGGGCCGCACTTGTCCCTAAACTATTACCCACATCCAGCTCCACTGTACCACTTTATGTAGTTCTATTTTAACCTGCCCAAAATAGTGTTTTGAAAAAAAAAGTCTTCTTATAAATAAAAAAGTTTTGTTATATTTTTAATTTCCTGGTCTAAATAAACATAATATAAAAACTTCTACAATATGTAAGACCACAAACATTTTTACCTTGAGTGTCTCTGTAATCTCCGGAGTCTTCTAAAAGATTTTTCAAATAATCTAGAAATGGAAAAAAATGACAGTATTTAGTGCAATAAAGCAGTAAGGGGAAAAACACTTGTCTTTTTTATTAAATACTTCAGTCATTCTTGTTGGTTAAGATACATGCTGGTCCAATTTGTGCTAACTTTCTAAAGTGTGAAAGAATAAAGCCCCGAGAACAATTTGAAATCAGGACACAGAATGAGAGCGGAAAAGAGCCTCAGAGGTCACACCAGTCATTTCAGAGATGAGGAACCAGGTTGCTGAGGGCAGGGTCTCACCCAAGTCACACAACCTCTTTGTGCAGAGCCAGGACTGGAATCCAGGTCTCCCGATGCCCAGTTCAGGTCTTTTACACATGAAATACCTTAACCTCAAGATCAGATGTACATCTAATACAAAATTCCAAGCGTTAATAGGTTGAATGCTTAAGGGACTCTTAGGTTTGTCCATCGAAGTCTAACAACATCAGAACACCAGAAGAATGCAATACACTAGACCAGTGGCTTTCCAATGGGGGTGAATTTGGAAATGTCTGGAGATATTTCTGATTGTTACAACTGGGTAAAAAGGGGTCCCTGGCATCTACTGATTAGAGGCCAGGGGTGCTGCTAAACATCCTACAAATGCACAGGGCAGCCCCACAACAAAGAATTATTTGACCCAAAATGTCAACACGGCTGCAGTTGAGAAAACTGATCGAGATGAAAATGGTCTGTAAATGAGCGACATAATTTATGGCGGTTCTTATAATATGGAAAGAAATTAAGGCAATAGGTTGTAGTTAATACATCTTTAACCAAAAGGAATGTAATAGGATTTGGAGGTAATACTCTCTTGTCTGTTGAGAAATGTTGATGGCTTCTCCTTATCTATCAAATTAAAACAAATTCCATTCCCTGGAATTTAAAGTCCCCCACTACATGATCCCTATTGACTTTCTGATTTTCTCTCTTGCTACTGCCCAACACAGGCCCTTTGTTCTTACCAAAGTTTGATTCTGCACAATTCCTTAAACGCTGCCCATGTGTTCTCTGGCTCCATACTTTTTGTCTCTAATGTTCCCTTTTTCTGAATCCTTCCTCTGTCTCTGCATATAAAAATTCTCCTCATATTCTTCAAGGCTCATTTCAAATTCCTCTTCTCCTACTAAACTTTCCACTTAAAGGAAATATTCTCTCCCTTTGAATAATACATTACATGACAGTTACTCATTTTATGCCTTTAATCATTTTTGTTTTCATTTGACTCAACGCTCCTTGTAGGCAGGACCCACATCTGATTCATCTTTCTATCTCTCATAGCACTTATCCAGGACTTTTGCACAAGGGACAACAAATGCTTAGAATTTTTTTTAATGATTTTTTCTTGGACAGAACTGTCTTAGTTTAGGTAAACAGCAATGAAGGCTGAAACCAATCCTAATGACAGTGGGAGTTGAGAAAATGAAAGGAGAAAAGGCATGTTAAGAGACTGAATACATTTTTATCAGAATCAACCTCCATTAACAATATCATGGACTATATCATATTTCATCCCAGGGTTTTATGAAATCATGCTGAAAGGCACAAAGGGAAACTTGGGTTCTAGTGCCAGCTTTTCAAACGTACTACATGACATAAACACACACACCCAAGTGTTGAAATTCTGTGCATCTTTGAGGCAGTGATCCAAGAACCGTGTGAGTCCAGACATGCAGCACTGGCAGGAAGCCATATGAGACACTGTGGATGACGACATTCCGTTTCCATGCACCGTGTGTAGGTTCTATCCTAGCAATTTACATCTTAAGTTGGAGAGTATGCTTCCAATCAAATAAGAAAACCACAAAAATTAACAAAATACGCTGATTACACATTACACTTAGCTTTTCCTGGAAATGAAAATTAACTTAATCTCACTCTGACTCCATTCAGAATGAATTCCCTATATAAGCCATGTTTGGTGAGTCTAAATAGTCAACTTCTCCATGAGAATGACAGGGTTGGGGGAAAACATTTAGTCGTCTTCTTAGATGTTCTCAACATCCCCGCTACCTCATTAATCAAAAGCGACAGTCCTTAAAACCTCGAGGTCGCTAAAGAGTGTGGAAAGGACAGCAGATTTACCTAAGCATCTGATTCAAGACAAATTCCTATTGTGTCTTCAATGCTTTGTTCTTTAATACAGAACTGAGACATTTCTCTAAACCAAGCAAGCCGGCTGGAAGATGTCTGTATTAGGAAATCCTGACCTCAGAATCACTGTGCTGAGCCTGATAGCTTCTGAGCTGCATTTTCTTTCCTGGTACTCAAACTCAGCTGCTGTCTGCCAACCTGAACTTCAGGAACAGAGTGGAAACACAAATCGGCTGAAGAGAAGACCCACCACTAAGATGTTACAAAATCATGCTATTAATCAAGGAGGTAATGGGGTTAGGCTTACTCTCTTTGCCAATTTTTTAAAAAGCATCTTAAAATTCAATGTTCCAAGATTAAACTTTAAAAATTCAACTTTCCAACGTATCCATCCATCCATCCATCCATCCATCCATCCATCCATCCATCCATCCATCTGTATTTTCAGGGCATCTTGTGACAGTACATCCTGGTGAGAACTTTCACCTTTTCAAGGAAGACCAGACCATGATCGCCCTCAGTGAAGAATCACTCGGTGCCTCAGCTGCAGAATTAGAACACGATTGATTGCCCTGAGTCAGACGTCTGTTACACTCCAGGTGAAACCCAGGAAAGGAGGCCAGACAGACACACCTGTATTGGTCATAGGAAATTGTTTACTGATTACCATTTAGGACCTTGTACAGGAGTTTCCTTTTTAAAAAAATGAGGAGAGCACAGTAATCTATTCTATTTGCCATATTAGACGTGTATTAGTCTATGGCACTTCCCTGCTTCTGCCAAACCAAACTAAGCATTTTTCAAAACTTCGCTAATAAAAATGCCTCAAATGCTACTGAGGTTAATTCTTTCAAAGAAAGAAAGGTTGGTGCAGCATGCATGGGCACCACAAAATGTACTTTCTGGCCACCAGGTGGCGTCGTTGATTAATAAAAATTAAATAACCCCCATTATCACCGTGGGCAACCTCAAGGAACATGCAAGTTTAATTTTGTTCTCATTTCTGAGGACCCAACAAATACTGTACCTTGTTCCAAGTTTTCTAATATAAGGGCTCCTAGTAAGCCCTACCACCCCTAATTACAGTCAGTGAATAATTAACTTATAGCAGAAAGCTATTCAGTACAGTGAACCTTTCCTAAACATGAGTCATCTGTGGGAATCTGGGGCTTTTTACTTCAACAATGCCCAGATTCCTGGACTGTGTGCTGTGAAATGGGAATGGCAGAGCACAGAGGAAATGAGCATACAGGACGGGTAACATTCCAAAGTCAGTTATTTTGAATTTGAGGACATGTCTTGCTTTGTATTATCCAGATTTCTTCTTTCCTCTCTAAATATGTAATGATATCAGCAACACATACAGAATTATGGGATCCAAAGGTCCATTAAGTCTGGTCAATAAGCCTGTCTGCCAAAATTTCAAATTCTCAAAGAAGCAATAAAAAATTATCCTGACTTGTGAAATAAAGTATTGATTATTTTAAATACCCCAAATAAGGATCAATTGTCTAGCTGTAAGACATCACGCCATATTCAAAGCAGCTTGGTGAAGTGGTCAAGAGCCCTTGTTGGGAGCGAGAAGGCAGCTTCTTGTTCTCTTATTAGTCCAGCCATGCCTAGCAGAGGCATGGGGCTATGGCCAAGTTCTGCTCTGAGGCATTTCTGTGTCAGTATCCTCATACACAAAATAAGAAGGCTAGACCAGATAAAAAAAAAAACTGTAATGATTCTCATTCTAAACAATCATGAAGCATATATATACACACACACTGTGTGTGTATGTGTATGTGTGTGTGTGTGCATGTGTGTATATATATGTGTGTGTATATGTATATGTGTGTGTGTACACACACACACACACACACACACACACACACACACACACACACACGGCACATGCCCAGGTTGCAGGTTCGATCCCTGGTTGGGGCCCATATGGGAGGCAACCAATTGATGTTTCTCACACTGATGCTTCTCTCTCCCACTCTGTCTTCTCTCTTTAAAAATCAATAAAAAACATTAAATATTTTTAAAATGTGGTTTTTTAAACAAACAAAAATAAAAGGTGCTCTGGTCCCCTGCTCTAATTCTCTCATTCCTTGAATATTAGTTCAGTCCTGGTCCCTAATTTGTGGCCCAGGGCTTCCTCTTATACATAAATGATGCTTACATAAAGTTAGAAAGTGACTTTTTTGGGCTCTCAGGCTCACAGATTCATGTTTTGGAAAGCAGGTGATGCCTTTCTGTGAAACAGAAAAGACCACTTTTCCTGGGCTGATGCAGCCCCTCACCCAGGCACCCAATGTGGTGAGCAGAGTGCAGGCTGGACTTGAACCTCAGCTGGGAGGGCATAACCATCTGGTCGATCGTAGACTTTGATAAGCCTGATCCTGAGGTGGCATGCCCAGAGGACTCCAGAACCACACCCAACTCCAGAACCACACCCGATTCCAGGCTCATCCTATGGAAAAATTCTGGAGTTCTTACACAGCACAGAATCTCTCCTCAGTCCCTTTTTAGCAGGACAGACTGGCTAGGCATATCCAGAATGCCCTTGGGGGAGTCAAAGCCATAGAAAATCTCCCAGCAAAAGTAAACGTCCATTATTTTGACTTGGTTGAAACAAATGCTTCTCTTTCTGGACACATTTTCCAATGGTTAAGGCTGCCCATTTACCAAGTGAGGATCTCAAATGTACAAAAATGACCTGGGCATGGTCAAGCCCCACTTAAAGAAGCTCTTAACCATATTTGGTCCTCACTACCCTGGTGGTCAACGAAGAGCACATTTAGGTTTAGGGAGATAGGTATATTTTAATAACCAAAGACCAACAAGTTGAAGGATAAAGTAAATATAAGCACTAAGGTGAATTCAAGCTTGACCAAATTTCAGTTTTGTCCAACTGGAACAGTTCCTGATGTGAGCTGTTTGACAAACCCTAAGAGGGAAACTCTAGTAAGAGCCAGCTTGTTTGATCTTTGGCAAGGCAAGGCCCAGCAATAAAGGCTTCTGGCTATTTGCAGGGTCAAATCTACACTGAGAATCAGAAAAAAGAATGGCTTTGAAGTAATGTCCATGGATAGAATTCTGCCAACTTGGATAGGCAAAAACAAACATTTTCATTAACCTCTAAGTAAAACACAGAATTTCCTTTCATTATAAATGCAGGCAACAAACCACAGTATCATCAATGATAACCAGTGACTCTGTCATCATAAAAACCACATATTGTTTTATATCACATTACAGTTATTGCAGACATCTCAAAATATTGTTTACTCTCACCACTACTTCAAAATCAGGGCAGTTATCAGATCCACCATCAGATCTTCTTATTTACTGCATTACTAAAGAAGCACATGTAATACTATGTTATCACTTCAAAATTATTTCAATAATTGTATTTCAGCCCACTAAGTTTCATTTTAGTCTTAAGTATTTTTTTTCTGTAATTTAAAAATTTATTCTGAGAAGAGATCCATTCATAGCGTTCACCAGATTGCCAAAGGGATCCAGGCACACACACAAAAAAGGTTAAGAACCCCTGCTCTATAGAGAAAGTGAGATTTGCATTTAAAAGCTATAATTTTAAAAAAGAAAAATAAATAAATAAAAGCTATAATTTAATAGAACAGGCTTACCTCTTATATACTAAAAGTCTTTTCATATTAAAATCAGGGATATGATTTATTAAATACTATCTCTCACAATACCTTGTTCACAACTATAATTAAAAACGAATTGTAACAGAACAAGAGCTGATGTCATTACAAAGAAAATTCTGAATGTTATCAGTCTCCCATTTTACACAGATGAAACTGTCTCATACCAGGGCCTTTAGGTTCCCCAGAAACTAAATTCCTTGGCTAGTGTCCAGGATACTAGTAGCCCCACCTCTCATCAAGTTCTGCCCTAGAGAAAGTGTTAGAATGACTTTTGATGTAAACAATTAGCCCTGGGTTTTAAAACAAATACCTACCCAGCAAAAGTTTTCTCAGTAAGGGTTTTTTAAAAGTCATGCATTAATTTGATCCTGATCTTTTTACTAATCTGCTTATTAGCCTATTCATAGTTCAAATTTATAACTTCAGAACACCAGAACAGATGTTTTTACTATCATATTTTCTACCAACATGGGAAATCCTAGATTTCTAAAACATAGAGGGAGTTAATACCATGCCAGACTAAAGGCAAAGATATTACAGAAAAAGTAATCTATATATATAAAAGCCTAAGTGACCGGTCAGTAGCTATGACACGCACTCACCACAAGGGGGCAGACGATCAACGCAGGAGCAGAAAACACAGGCATGGAAATATGGAACAGACTGATGAATCTCAGAGGGAAGGGGGGGGGGGGAGGGGAGGAAGAGATTAACCAAAGATCTTATATGCATACTAGAGGCCCGGTGCACAGATTCGTGCACCGGTGGGGTCCCTCAGCCTGGCCTGTGGGGATCAGGCCAAAACCGGCTCTCCAATATCCCCCGAGGGGTCCCGGATTGAAATAGGGCACAGGCCAGACCGAGGGACCCCACCGGTGCACAAATCCGTGCACTGGGCCTCTAGTATAATATGTTGTTAAAGTCATTCATAATATAACATAAATATTTTGAACAAGAGCAAAGAAACTACCCAATCCAAATTTAATCAAAGTTCAAAGGAGTGGTATTTTTCCCTAAATAATAAGTTGAAAACATATTTCAGAGAAATTTTAAATTATATTTTTCATTATATTTTCTCCACCATGATCCTCACTGATTCTACCTGTTTCAACAGCAATGTGGTAACTTTCTAAATCAAAGGTTTTACTTATTGAAAAAATTTATAACACATATAACAGAGACAAAAATTCTAAAAAGATATGATAGTCATTTCTGGATGATAAAAGATGAAGAACTTTATTGTTATTATTTTTTAATAATACTTACATATTTTAATAGGCACAAAAGATCCCTTCAAAGAAAAAAAGTGACCCTTACAAAAATAAATCCTCAAAATATACTCACTCAAACAAGTGACAAGATCAATATAACTTTTAGGAAATAAAAATAGGAAGAGCTTGGTTGGAGTCTGAAAGGTTGGGCATGGCCCCAAAGAGGAGTATTGTAAGTTCATCAGGACAGGGATCACCACTGTGTCTTTGCCAGTGTATACAGGTGTCCAGCTCAGGGCCAGCAAATTGGTCATGACGTCCTCATAGTAACAACCAAACAGCAGGCTGCATGGGGCAACAAGGCCGGCAGGGGGTTAGCGAGGGACGACCAAACGACTGAGCAGCAGGCTGTGTGGGGCGACCAGGCTGGCAGGGGGGTTAGCGAGGGACAACCAAACAACTGACCAGCAGGCTGCGTTGGGCAACCAGGCCGGTAGGGGGGGCAGTGAGGGGTGACCAGGCCAGCAGAGGGGGGCAGTGAGGGGCGACCAGGGTGGCAGGGGGGCAGTTGGGGGTGACCAAGCCAGCAGAGCGGCAGTGAGGGGCAACCAGGCCAGCAGGGGGGCAGTTGGGGGTGACCAGGCCGGTGGGGGGAGTAATTAGGGGCAATCAGGCTGGCAGGCAGAGGCGATTAGGGGTGATCAGGCTTGAAGCGGGGGGGGGGGGGGGGGGCAGTTAGGGGCGATCAGGCAGGCAGGCAGGTGAGCAGTTAGGAGCCAGCGGTCCTGGACTGTGAGAAGGAATCCCAGATTGGAGAGGGTCCAGGCTGGGCTGAGGGGACCCTCCCCCCCATGCACGAATTTTGTGCACTGGGTCTCTAGTAAATAAATATTTGTTCATTGAGCTAGTGACTGATAAATGAAGGAGAGAATCTGGCCTTGAAGGATAGGTTTCAGGAGAGACTAAGAAACCTACTAGAGCAAAGGAAAATAAAGTTTGGGCACTCTGGGTTCTAAACTGTAACTTTATACTGTGGATGTTAAGTTTTTTGTTTTGTTTTTTTCTATTCAAAAATAGGGGCTTATTTTTACAGCATTTTTACCTTCACAGCAAAACTGAAACACAATAGAGATTTCTAATACACCTCCTGCCCCGACACATGCATAGTCTACCCCACCATCAACATCTCCTACTGGAACAGATTTGTTACAATGACACATCATAATCACCTACATCGACACATCATAATCACCAAAATCCATAGTTTACATAAGGGTTCACTCTTAGTATTGTACATTCTATGGGTCTGGACAAATGCAAAATGATATGTATCCACCATTTTGGTAGGATAAGTATGTTTTCAACTTTCCTAATAAGCAGAATAAAAGTATGTCTGCAAAATAATAGATAGATAGATAGATAGATAGATAGATAGACAGACAGACAGACAGAGATACAGAGATAGATACAGAGATAGAGATATCTGCTCCCAGTTCCTGGCACAGAGCTCCTAAAAGCCTTGTAATAAGAGCATTGGGAGCACCTTGTTTTCTAATAATAGGTCTTTGACCCTAATTCTGACACAGAGCTCCTAAATCCCTTGGACTTTCCTAGGTGACAGGAGTATCTTTTGATCTAAAGAGGTGAGTCTTGATGGGCTGTTGAATAGCTAATCTAGATGAAGCCGGTCACCAGAAGGATCAAGCCATGATTAGCAGTTTGGAACTTTCAGCCCCACTCTCCATCCCATAGGAAAGGGAGAAGGGGTAGAAGTGGCGTTAATAACAGATCATGTCTGCATAATGAAGCCTCCATCAAAATCCCAGAGTACAGGGTTTGGTGAGCTTCCAGGCTTCCAGGCTGCCCTTCCCAGATACCCTCCCTATGTATCTATTCCATCTGGATTTTCATCTGTATCTTTTATCATATGCTTTTATAACATACTGGTAAACGTAAAGTTTCCCTGAGCTCTGTGAGCCATTCTAGAAAATTAGGAAACCCAAGGAGGGAGTCATGGAGACCCAGATTAATAGTTGGTTGATCAGAAATACAGGTGACAACCTGGAACGTGCAATTGGCCTCTTAAATTTGGGAGGAACAGTCTTGTGGGATTCAGCCTTTAATCTGTAGGATCTGACACTATCTTCAGGAGATAGTGAGAGAATTGAATTAAATTGCATGACACTTAGCTGGTATCAAAGAGAATTGCTCAATGGCAAAAAAGCCACACACACCTGGTGTCCTGAAGGAGAAATGAAGTGATGATGTGTCAGGCTACCTGGGGGAGTGATAAGAGGTAGCATGATCATTAGGAAGATATTTCCATAACCAGGCATGAGGTCAGAAAGGCCTGGCCCGGAGCATAACACAGGAAATGGAAAGAGCAGGAAGCAGAGGCAGGCGAAAACTGGTCAGCAGATCCTACCAGGGAGCAAAGATGAGGAAAGGGAAATATTTCAGAGTCCTTTCCACAGTTTTGTGCCTATGTAACTGGAGATTGTTTTGATTCTTAAAAGCAATTCATTCATTCATCCATCCAACATTTGTTGGCACCACTGCATAGGGCTTCTCAACCTTATAAACAGGAACAATGTTTGTTTCCCTAAGCCTTTCAGTTTACCGGGTCTCTGTTAATGTGCCAGACTCTATGCCAGACACTAAATTAGGATAATAAAGACAGTCTTTACCCTGAAGAGATGATCAAGAAGAAGGAACTAAGCAGTGGTAGACAACAGTGTCTATTTTCTTTCATTGCTTCTTCAATCTTGCCCTAAGATTTCCATTTCTCCTAAATCCAAATAGATTCTGGGTTCCTACACATTTTAAAGATCTGACTAGATCAACTGGCCTTGAGTAGCCAATATAAAGGTAAAATTTATAAGTTTTTCTGCTTAAATTTACTTTTTTTGGTTTGCTTTTAGAATTCTAATCTAAGCATTCCATTACACAACATATACTTTTTCTCTGATCCTATTCTGGGTTGACTTGAAAAAAAAAAAGACAAATTTTTAATACAATGAAGGAATCGGTAGCCTAAGTAAAACACTCAATAATAAAACACAAATTATGTCCTGAAAAAAACATGCAAGACAATAGGATGGTTGTTTGAATTGTATGAGCACAACTGCTGTCTGGGAATTTCCACTCACCTTTTTCTAAGAAGATTCCAAAAGCAACTATCCTATCTTATCGGCTTCATCTCTGTATTTCTCAATCTTCCCCTCCCAAGAAACCAAGCAGCACAAATCTACTTACACTGAGTCAGACAGGAATCCTTCCCCTTCTCTGCCTTAAACTCATTAATAAAATAAAGTTGTCAGGGGGTGCCTCAAATAGTCTCTCACTCCTCCTCTCTGCTCCAGTATATTCTGTGCACTTGAAATTACTCCAAATTCTAAAATGGAAATAAAAGTACTTACCTCACAAGGTTGATCCAAGGATTAAATCATTGAGCTTATATATCCAAAGATGAAGACTGAGTTAATTAACATGTTTAAATAGATGCAAACTTTAGACTTAAAATCCAATTTGTAAAAATCTAAGTGATTAGACAGGGGCACTTGGATAGCAAAAATATCGTACAAAAGTAGGGAGCAATTAGAATATCACAAAAGATGAGTATTGGAAATCAGAATTTTAAATAAAAATTAAACAAACCCTTAGTATCAACTCCTATGTTTCCTTAGGCTTAAATGATCATAGGTGCTTCAACTCATACTAAATGTCCTTAGGCAGGACACTTCACCTCTCTGGGTGTGTCTTTCATTTAGAAGAGTTCTCTCTAAAATTTTCTCTCAATGTTGTCTTTAGGCTAACGATGTTTTGATTAAAGGGGTGCTCTAAATCTAGCTTAAAACCAACCAAAATTATTTCCTAAACAGCGTCTATGGCATCCAAAATGGACCCAGATATATTGGGGTGCACTAAATTATTAGTAAAAGATTCACTCTTTGATCTCAAAAGTTTATTAAATTAAGAACTAAATATTCAAATAGTATGAATATCACCAAATTCACAAGGCATCAAATAGGAATTTACCAAGTCACACTGCACTGATACTAAGGTCAAGGAGAACTGGAGTAATCAGTTCTTCAGTAATCAGGCTTCAAAGGGAATGGAGGACTTCAGCTCAGGGTTGGTGGAAGAGAAGACTTTGAATCAATGGGAGAAAAGGCATAGGACAAAGAATATGAAATCTATGTTCTTTCTTTGACTTTAGTCCCGACTTTTCGACCTTGAACAAGCTATTTACCTTTCAATGAATCCATAATTACTACGGGTTTACTATATATAAGGTAATGTGTATCATTTAAATAATGAAGATTTTCCAATTTAAAAAAGAGGAAACAGCTTTAAGATTAAACAAGAGATAGCACAAAACTAAAAGTAACCCCAAGCTCACAAAACAAACAACATCTGTTCTCTTAAAGAGGGTTTTTAAACTTGCTTTTGCTATCTCACCATCAATTAAAATCAAACTAACCATGAAACCTTAATTAAATAAAATGCATAACATTTTTACTTATATCAGTCACGATGGGGGGAAAAAATATTTTCACATGAAAATTTCATAACCTTGCTCCATTATTCTTACAAGTCATAGCTTTTAAAACCACAGTTGTCTTTTGCCACTAAAAACAAGACTTCATTTGACAGCTGTAGAAATAGCCTAGCCATTCAATAGCTCATTTATGATACAGCAATGAATTTATCTAGCAAAAACACAACACATGCATGGGTACTTCCTTTTGTCCTGTGTCGTCCAAACACAGGGGAAAGAAAAGTACAGATGGACAGGATATCCTCAAATTATTTGGTTTGCCTTAGGTCATTCCAGAGAAAAATCTAGAGTCCAATTCACAGTTAGAAATTCAAATTAAGTAGAAACATCTAAGGAAGCAAGTCCTGGGGCTGAAAGGCAAGGCCTTCCTTATCATCAGTTTGTTCTTCACTAGGCCAGTTTGGAAGGCAGAAAGCCTTTGCCTAAAGGGAAATTGGGAAATCCTGGCTTTCCAGGATTCACCTACTTCAACCAATTTAGCCCTAGGTTTAAAAGAAAGATTAGATTAAGGGTAAAAGCATGCACTCCTTGCACTGATAGCAACCAAGAACCTCAAAATCTATTTACATAAAATGACAACAGATAAAACCATTAAAAAGAAAAGAAAAATTACAACAGATTGAATTTAGAGTAGTGGTGGCATTTTAGTATTCTTGTCCATTTTGACCTAATTCTTAAGGCACATTATGTATGTATATTAAGTCACTGCATATTCAGCAAATACTTCTGAGGACCTAGTAGTATGTATTGGATACTATGCTTGGTACTGAGATCTCACTAACTTTTTTGTTATACCAAACCACTTAATCTCGAAAAAGCCTGATATTTTATCTATGTAAATAATATATTGTGATATATGCATGGTTATGGTGTTATAGAATAGCAAGAAGCTAGGAAAATTCCAGGGCTAGCAGAATAGGGAAACTGAGACAGATAGTTAAACAGCAGTTTGCAGCCACCTAGTTAATCCCAAATTCCCTAAACCAAGGACACTTAAGAGTAAATAGTTTGTACTTCTCCCCAACCAGAGGGTAAATAGTTTAAATCCTCCTCCTCAGAGAGACAGATAACAGAAATCCAATTAAGTGCCATTTGCCAACCACACCCAAGGACAAATTAAGAGAATAAATTTCATTTTGGTACATCACAAAGCTGA
This sequence comes from Cnephaeus nilssonii, assembly GCF_951640355.1. Classification (NCBI taxonomy): domain Eukaryota; kingdom Metazoa; phylum Chordata; class Mammalia; order Chiroptera; family Vespertilionidae; genus Cnephaeus; species Cnephaeus nilssonii. The sequence continues at coordinate 19,095,128 of NC_137077.1, read as the reverse complement.
TAAATGTTCTATTGATCTAGCCCTAAGACATCCCTGAACGTCCAACCTTTGAAGGCCCTGAAAATGAAGGTCCCAGGATGCTCTCCCTTCAGGAAGCACCACACCTGTGCCATTCCCTTCCCTGTCTCCTTCCCACACAGGCACGTATCCCCTAACCTCTAAGGGATCCCATGAGACCTGCAAGTGTTGTAGGCAGTTAGACAGATATGAGCAGAGAAAGGGTGATGAGCCAGGTACAGAAGGTCACCAGGGTGGAAAAGCACCAAGTGCCTGTTAGAGAGTGGGAATTTTTGAGCACTACTGAGGCCGTGGACTCTGCCCCAGATAGAGATGTCAGTGCTGACACTAGGCCAGGCCTTGAGATAGGGACTCATGGCCCCTTCCCAGCACGTAGGCCTTCTTTCATAGAACACTGTCAGCTTTCTGGAGAACAGGATGACCCTGTGAATAACATGGTCGTCATTGGCATGATCTTGACGTTGCTTGGGAAAAACTGTTTTGTCTTGGGTTACTTGTTCTGCAAAAACCGGATGTGGTTAATGTGCTTAAAAGCGGTCCTACACAAAAGGTCGCTGCTGCTCTCTGGTCTCCCTGCGTGGAGAATGGCAGAGCAGTCGCCCGGCTAGTCGCTCGGCCCAGCCGGCCAGCCGGCTAATTAAGGCTCCCTAAATTTTAATTTGGTCTGGGCTCCAGTGGTCATTCACTCGCATCCGCTCCACAACAGTACCTAGCAAAGAACCATCAATTGTAGGGTGGGACCTCGATCCCAGGGTGACTTTTCCTCCCCAGCATATCAATGGTCATGCAGTTTGGACCCCCTGACCTTTCCTCCTTAGAGATAACATCTATGCCTCAGTTGTATTTCAGCTCCAGGCCCAAATAAGCTATCAAACCAGCCACCACTGACTGTCAGGACCAGCTGCATTGAAAAATGACCCCCTGCCCCAGTGATGACCAATCAATCAGTGGAGACCACAACCCTGAAAGGACACACCTGGAAAACTGCTGAATATTCTTTTGAAATCTTCCCCTGGGACTTCCCTTAAAATCTCCACCCTTGCCTGGCCAGCGTGGCTCAGTGGTTGTGCATCGACCTATGAACCAGGAGGTCACGGTCAGGAGGTCACGGTTCAATTCTCGGTCAGGGCACATGCCCGGGTTGCAGGCTCAATCCCCAGTGTGGGGTGTGCAGGAGGCAGCCGATCAATGATTCTCTCTCATCATTGATGTTTCTATCTCCCTCTCCCTCTCCCTTCCTCTATGAAATCAATAAAAATATATTTTTTAAAAATCTCCACCCTTAAAATCCTAGTGCCCTAGCTGGTTTGGCTCAGTGGATAGAGAGTCTGCCTGTGGACCAAAGGGTCCCAGGTTTGATTCCAGTCAAGGGCCTGTACCTTGGTTGCGGGCTCCTCCCCAGCCTTGGCCCTGGTCGGGGCTCATGCAGGAGGCTACCAATCAATATGTTTCTCTCACATTGATATTTCTCTCTTTCCCTCTCTCTAAAAATCAATGGAAAAATAGCCTCAAGTAAGGATTAAAAAACAAAACAAAAAATAACCACAAAAAGAACGTTAAAACCCTAGGAGGATCTAGAGTTCTCCCTCCTGAGACCACACCACAGATCTTTCCTTCTCTTCTCTTTCCTTCCCTTACACCTCCCAGCCCCACGCACATTAACAATAACTTCCTCACTCACAAGCTTCAAGGGCCCTTTTCTTTACCTCTATAACTTGTTTCCTAAGCCCATTTCTTTTAGGAATTATTTTTTCTACCTTTATGATTTACCAAATAAATGTTCTCTTATAGTTTGGGTCTTGGCTCTGAATTCTTTCCTACCCAGAACCCAAGTACCGAGGTTGCTGAACCCAGGTTTGATCTGACCCCACCTGTCAGACACTTGGTGCAGTTCCCGCCCACCCACCACTTACAACACAACCAGGGGGGAAATGCTCCTTGTTTCACTGTCCTATGTTTTTGCTGAGGTCAATAAATTCTTGCTCTCTTTTTTACACTTTGTCTCTTGATTGAAATCTTTCCCTCAAGAAGACAAGAACCGAGGTCTCATCGTCTCATCGGTAACAATGGTGAAGATTTAACAAGTCCTCAGCACAATGTGTGCTTTCCCTCAAATCAGAGCTTTTTCAAAAATTTTCTTCCCCTCACCCCCCTTTTTACTAATAGAGTGGAAAATAAATAGGCACAGCCCTGTGATGTTGAAGCTCACAGTCAAGCAGAAGGTATAGACAATGAGCAGTCAAAGGATGACGATGATGATGGTGATGGTGATAAGGACACTGCTGCTACTAAGTACTAATAGCAGTGAGGGCTAATTTAGAACACACTCACCAAAGCAATATTCTCCTTATAACGGGGTGGGGAATCTTTTTTCTGCCAAGGGCCATTTGGATATTTATAACATCATTTGCAGGCCATACAAAATTATTAACTTAAAAATGAGTCTGCTATATTTGGTCAAACATTTCATTAACTTACCCCTAATGCCTTGGCAAGGCCTTAGATGGCCTGCAGGCTTGGATGTTTCCAACCCCTGCCTTATTACAACCCTCTGAAGTGCCTGAGGCCATGATAGTTGATTTAAATATATGTGGGAATAACCCTCTAGACCTCATTGTTGAGTGGCTGGGATAGTACCTTCCTTGTGGTTAATATTAATCAGGTAAAATGATGCAGGGTTGTAGGAATGGGATGGTAAAAGAAGTTCTGAGCAAAAGGAATATAAATGCCCAAAGCAGAAAATGCGCACAGGGATGACCAAAGAACTAAAAGAAGTTAGGTTCAGGCAATGCACATGCAGGGTTCTAAATAATCTATAAATCCATATAATATTAGGTATAGGGGTGACTGGCGTGATAGAAAAAGAGAAGTAAACTGCCAGAGACGCCCACCTGTTAGCAGCAGCCTGTACTGGGGAATCCTCTGAACTGGCTTGAGCAGGTAGTGCTTGAGGGCCAGATTAGCACAGCGTGGGCTCATCTGAAAGGAAAAGGCATCCAATGTAAATACAAGCATTTTTCTAAGAAGCAGGACCAGATTCAGGTGCTGAGGAAGGCAAATTTTAAATAGCCAACAGCTCTAGAAGGGAATCCACAGAGAAATTCCCTTTATTTTAAGCTGTACCTGTGATGCTGAGAGTGAAACTATAGCCAATTCACTATGTTGCCCACCCTCTCTCATCCTATTAATAAAAGCCTATGTGGTCGTCATGCCCTCATGTCATGATGCCCTCACACTGCAAGGAGCTCACCAGGAGGCTGCGTGCGCAGCGGGCGCGTGCGGGTGGGTAGGAGCTTGACATTGCATTCACAGAGGCAGGACCCCTGGCTCCGGCCTACCACTTTGGGACAATCCATCGAGGAGCCCCGGATGGGTGGGCAGGGCTACCTCTTTGGGGTGATCGATCATGGGGCTCCCACACTGTGATAGGATACAGGCCAGGCTGGGGAAACCTCCCCGCCCCCCCAGTGCACGAATTTCATGCACCAGGCCTCTAGTAGGTTAATAAGTCTCTCAAATCACTGACTCAGGGAAAACTTGTTCACAGCCCTCACACACAGAGAGTGGTGGCTGCATTTTAGGCCAATTAGAGTCCATCCTACTCAGCAGCTGCCACTAAGAAGAGCATTTGCCAATGCAGCTGCTAGGGACCCTACCAGTGCATGAATTTTGTGCACTGGGCCTCTTGTGTATTCATAAACATAAACAAAACCTTGGAACAAGAAGAATATGCATGGCCCCCAAAGTAAGTTGGCAGAAATAAACCTACTGGGAAATGGATTCAAATAATAGTCAGAGCCTATCAATATACTCGTAACAATGGGTCATACTGCAGAGAATTGCAGAAATTAACCTTTTGCACTCGGATGTCAAGTGTGACTCAACACGGTTAGCATCAGTAGCAGGAATCGAGAAAAAAGCAAGTGAGTGCAAAGGGTTAAAGATAACCTGAAAAGTAGACTTGCTAAGCATCTTTCTCTAATAAGTCTGCAGAATGTAAAACTCTTTCTTAGATGATTGGCTATAAGAGACACCAAATCACAGTGGCTAGAGAAACGTTTGATTCAGAACCATTCTGACTTGACTGCAAGGACATTTGATTCTGCCTTTAAAGCGCTTTTCTTGGTGTGTACAACAGACACTTCTGCCCATTCCTAAGCCCCACCCCATTCTCCAACACAGGTATTTCTGCGAGGTGGCTTCACAATGGCCAAGTGAAAATGTCCCCCATCCAATGATATCCTGCACTTCTTATACAGTTCAGGTGGATGGGGAAGTGGGTTTTTTTCTGCTTTTTTTTCTTTCAGATTTGTTCAGATTGTTTTATTTTTTCTAAATATGCACCTCCAAGTTCTGGTACACAAAATAATTCTGAAATTATATGATAATGCATGTTAAGAAAGCATCTTTCATGCAAGCACCATTAACCCAAACTGCTAACTTTCCCATCTTATGGTGTGTTTTTTTCTGCTAAAACAACAGAACTACTCCTTGAACCCGATGAAAACCTGGGTCAATTATCAGTTCCATAACTATGTACATCACACTTCCTTTCTTAATAGTGTGAAGACATTAGCAGATAGGTAAAAAGGAAGTAAAAAAAGACTCCAAACAATTTTAAAGTTCAATTATTTGTGTGTTTTTTAAAAGCACACACGCTATTAATTTAAAATAAATTTAATTCTACACAGCCTTGTTTTTTTTTAAAAATTGTGTTGCCTTACAATGTCATTTGAAACCTTCAAAGTACATTAGAAGTAAGAAAGAAAAGGGAATGGTTGGTTTTCATTTGAATTGTTTTTTGATAAAACTATTTTTGGTAAATATTTTACAGACTAAAAATTAACACATGACCTGGTTATTTTCTTGCCTACTGTACAAATTAGAAACCAGCAGTACCTTTTTATTTTTCCTGAGGGGCTCCTTTTATTGTTTTTTAATTTTTATTTAATGATGAGAAACAGAGAGAGAGAGAGAAAGAGAGAGAGAGAGAGAGAAAAATCTGTTGTTCCACGAATCCATGCATCCTTTGGTTGATTCTTGTACGTGGCCTGACCAGAAATCAAACCAGCAACCTTGGTGTATCGGGACAACACTCCCACCAACTGACCTACCCAGCCAGGGCAAAATCAGCAATATCCTAATACAGCTAAAATTTTCTATTTTTGTGTGACTGGAATTCACTAAAATTTTTAGTTTCAAAGCAGAGAAAAATAATCACAAAAGCACATAGTAATTTTACCTAAAATTAGGAGAGAAGACTTAAGTAAAATTGTAGTTAAAAATTATTTTTTTAAAAGAAGCATTACATTAGTTTATAACAAATCAAATCAGGCTTGTACCCTCACAGCTTTGAGACAAAACACAAAGCTTTGGCAATAAAAATACTATTTATTTTTCTTAACAGTGACACTGAAACTGTGTTATTTATTTATCTAAAGGGGAAAATTATATTTTCCATCATGATTATATATTAGTTGTTATAAGAATAAAGGAAAGGTTTAGTTAAAAATAAGAAGTGTTCTCTAGAGTAGTCAAATTCACAGAGACAGAAAGTAGAATGGTGGATGCCAGGGGCCGAGGGAAGCAGAGAATGGGGAGTTAGTGGTTGTTTAATGGGTATAGCTTCAGTTTTGCACGATGAAAACAGTTCTGGAGGTTGGTTGCATAACAAAATGAATGTACATTTAAAAATGGTTAAGATGGTTAAGTTTCATTTTTTGTATATTTTACCACACACACAAAAAAGGGACTTTAAAATATTCCAATGTGCAATAACAGATTTCTAAAATGAAATCTTGTAGACACTGTTGAGTTCTACTGAATTTGTTCAACTCCCTCTTTGATTTTGAAGGGATTATATTTTAATATATTTTTATTTGCAAGGTTTATTTTCAATGACTGCAGATTAAAACTTTAAAGCAAGCAAACAAACAAAAGCTCAACATTAGATGGTAGCAAACATACCTCAAATTCTCTAACAACAGCAGCAAAACCGGGGTTTTTCTTGCACTGCTCATCCAGCAAAGCTATATTCTTATCAAATTCTTTGATGTATGTGGAATACATTTTTAGATATGGCCCCTTCTTTACAAAGATATCAGCAATTCTTTGTTGTTCTGTCCTAAGGATAAAGAGATACACAAAAATATAAAGAGTCATTAATGTATCTAAAACATGTCCATATTCAAGCATCAGCTTATCTCTTTTCTCTTCTTGTGAGACATATCCCCAAATGCCTATTCTTCAGCATTTCCACTGCCAACATCACATCTTGCCAGGATTTTGCCAACAAGATGGTCTCCCTGCTTCTACCATGCCATTCTCTGTGCAGCCAGAGTCTAAAAACATGTATCATGTGACTTCCAATAACCTCCTTGGCTCTAGCAGAAAAATAACCTCCTTACCTGAGAGGCTTACGAAGCCCCACAGGTGCCATTGCTCCTCCTTTGCTGACCCTTCTCTTCCTCTTTCTCATTACTCTCCAGCCACACTGGCTTTCTTCATAGGCTTTTGACACAGAGAATCCATAACCACTTTCAAAACTTGTACTAATGGTTTCACAAACCTGGAGATATGGAACCCAGGCTGGCCGCTCCTTTTTGGTCAGATGTCATTTTCAATGTGCTGCCTTCTTAGAGGGCCTTCCTCAGCCACCCAATCTTCATTCACTAACACATGATCCTATTTTACATATATGCAGATCAGAAACTGCTTCTACCCAGTTTTGTGTTGTTGTTGTTTTGTTTTTTTTGGGTTTTTTGGTATGTTTGTCTGGTGCTTCCCTCACTAAAGTGTTTGCTCCATGAGAGCAAGAGGCTTATATGTTTTGTGTGCTGTGATATGCCTAGCATGTTTAGAGTGCTGACTAGCACATAGTAGGTATTCAAAAGTGATTGAACACAGAAATGAAAGGTTTCATCATTGTTATTAAAAGCCAGTATAAAATAAATGTTATTTCAGAAAGTCTATTAACACCAAAGAATGTATTGATTCAAAAAACCCTTAAAGACAAATATTTTAATAAGTAGGATATATCTTATCCCTTGTTAGTAATAAATATAGCTTTTGCCAGAGTTGTTGTTCTAGTTGTCCCTTAAGTTAGTCTCTCTCTTAGGGATGCTTAATATTTTAACACAGAACATCTATAGATCTAAACCTGAGAAAACTTTAGTACAAGCAAAAAAGGTATTTAAGCTTCCCCTGCTTGCATAAATATGCACATCCCAGGTCACTTCAGATTATTTTAAAGCTAATTTTTATAAGAATGATTAAGTATGTAGAGTAGCTCTTTAAATATTTTCTTTCTACCATGACTTTAAAAACTACCGTTTAGTCATTCCTCAGACCTTAACTTTGTTTTATACCTGTAAACTGCTGCTAAGTATTAATTGCTTATTTAGCATATTTTCCCAAACAAGCAGAGACATGTTATTTCTAAAATAGGCAGTGGTTTTATTTCTGGATTATATATAAAGAGAGTTTAGAGGGAAATTGTGATCATGAAAGTATGTGATACTGCTTTGTTATCCAAATCACTGTGGGTTCCCTATGGATTTCAACAAAAAATTCAATTCCTTATACCAAACTTTCTACATATTTCTGAAGCTGTCACCAAAGTTTCTCCACCCAATGGAAGCTCTTGACTATTTGGTATCCTTTATCTGTCCTGAAATCTACAGCATCTACAATGGTGTCAGACACATGCAAATTTTCTAAACCAACCAACCAAATCATCAATTTATCTCAGTGAATGGCCTCTTTTCCAAAACACAAGGGAATTTCATGACTCGAGGCTCCAGAACAGATAGAAAAAACATTAAAAAAGTTTTCCAATGTGAAAATATCAACTAAACTCCCTCAATCTCAAAAATCTTGATTATCAAAGTCACCTATAAAAAGTTAAATTAGCTGATTATGGGCCCTTCTGGCTTATAGTTTCATCTAAAATTGGAAACCCAAGGAAAGCAGGTCAGCTCGTTTTTACCAGTTCGACACTCTCTCCTCTAGTTCCTTCAGGAGATCCCGGTTGAGCTCGTACAGCTGAGGCAAGTAGTATAGGATCTGATTTAGGATCCGGTCCTCAATCACTGGTTTCCCAAGTTGTCTGGAAGCATGGGCAACAGCATCTCGGAAATCCTATTACAGTTCAGAAGAGAAAAACAATACACGTACACATATAACCTGAAAAAACTTTTTCCCTTAGTCACCGTATTCCCTAAAACAACAAAAATTGCAAAACTGTTCCCCTTGTAGAATTAGAAGTTGAAAAGTATCCACTTCCTTCTATTCCACTTACCTAGAGAGTTTTGTTGTTTTGTTTTTTTAATACAAAGTGACTGGGGTAGATATTTGGTTTTAAAGCAGGCTGTGTGATATTGCTCTTAAATCTTTTGGTTTGCTCTCCAATTATACTCAAGGGCATGTTTAGAAACTGTATTGCAACTCTAAGTAGAGTCTAAAATTATTCCAATACTGCAATATGAACACAATCTATTTTAAAAGCCTCCAGGAAATCTTAGCTAATTTTATTCTGGAAGAATCCCTTTGTCTACTTTCAGTAATCATTTCCCAACAACTGGAGCATTCTAGGTGAGGCATGTGAAGGATGACACATTCTTGATAATCAGAGAATACTGGATCTAAGCTCTCACTCACTCTTGGTTTACTGTGTTTCCTTGAGCTACCTTCATTTTTCCTCATCTTTTTCATTATTAATAAAGCCAAATAACAATGCATTTAATCTGTACCAAAGTTATTTGAACAAAATGATTTTCTTACAGAAAGGTTTCATTTTATTGGACATTTTTCATTCATTGGTTCAAAGAAAATAATTAAATTGTCCAGAATAGTATATCAGAGGGAAATCTAGGTATGATTGAGGCAGAAAAATAAAGTTTCTAAAGAAAACCAGTGACAGTCTCTTAACAATGAATGTAATATGTTCTTTCTAGGTTGCTTTTGTTTTTGTTTTTCAGGGAGGGAAGGACAATATGCCCAGCTAAAAAATGCTTTCTCTTCAGATTCCTTTTTAGCTAGGGATGGCCATATGACCCATCTAATTCTAGCTACTGAGATACAGTTGAAAATTTCTGAGAGGGGCCTCAGGAAAATCTTTCTATTCACCTTCTAAATTCTGTCATATTTAGGATAATAGATAATTTGTTAAATTGAGGAGTACTTCATCTAGGTATAAATTGTATATTTTCTAACAGATAACATTTAGAATATGAAGTTTGACTTTGTTGTCACTATTGTTTAGTTTCAGTATATACACAGTTTACATCCAAATTAACTGGTATGTGTCTAGATTTCACTATTCCTGGAGGGTAGCCCTCAAGATATAAGTAAAACAATAGTGGAATCTTTTCCACAATCCTGAGGATTCAAAAACAAATACTGTTCCTTCTTAGAAACAATAGGTTTAATTAAAACCTTAAAGCAATGGTTGAATAAAACAGACTCCCTATCAGACTTTATCTTCCATTGCCTTTATTTCCACTTGCTTTCCCTCCAGTGATTCACTGGGCCAATCAAATAAACAAACAAAACAAAACAAAAAATACTGATTTTTCCCCCCAGTCCTTCAACACCTTCCTCCAACATACATATAGTAAGCATAAGTATTTCTTATGCTTCTTGTGAAGGATAAAAACCTCATATGTAATTTACAAGTACATAAACAGATTCCTTTTCTAAGGTATGGCTATTTTAGATAAGTCAAATCCTCTTTTGCTAACCAAATGCTAAAAACAAACACCTTAACTTCTACCTTAGTACCTGGGACTAACTTTATCTGCCCAATAGTCACATTAGCCCAAAGGAACCATCTACTTACACCAGTAACTGAAGAACTACTTTTACAACTAATTACTGTAATAGAAAATAAGAACTCCTAAGTTGTATAAACTCTAATTGAGAAAACCACACAAAACATCTCCAGAAACTAAATGGATATCAGCCAAATTCCATCTCCCAACAGCTTGCTTCTATCAGCACTCACATTTACTAAGAGAAAATAGGGCTACTTAACACTTTTGAAAATCATTAGATTTTTCCATCATGCAGAACATTAGAATATACGTATATATCATGAATTACTTCCTCAATTGTAAATGTATTCAAAGCACAAGAAGTAAACATCTTCTATAGTATTTTTTTTTACTAGTTTAACAATTAATATAATTTAGACATGAGTTCCTTGTTCAACAAAGCAGGAAGCACTGGCCTTTCTTCTGGTAGACTAAATGATGAATATGTTTGTCCCTTGGAAGCAGGGTGACCTTTATTATCCAGTTGGAAGGTATTTCCTCAGTCATGACAGTGAGAGTAGACATTAGCTGCTAACTAGCTTAAGGGTCCTGTTTGACACAGTGTTTGCCAGACTCTGCATTCCACACAACTGCCACCATTGCCAAAAAGAACACTTGTTTATGTAAGACACATTCAACAGAGACCAGCCAAATACATCCACACTGGGCTGACCAGTGAGATGGCTGCCTCTAATTGGAGGCCCCAATCGCATTACTAGGCAAAACTTTCCTTTTCCCGGTACTATAGTGGATGGCATAGGCAGCTCTGGATGAACTAATGGCCCATATCTTTTTAAAAAATTAGCCTGTAAGAATAAAACAGAAATTTAATAATTAAAAGAGCAAATGAAGGACACTGAATAGAAACTACGGGGATTTAGAGAATTAATATCCAGCTATCTATTAGAAATTATCCCTAGAGACTCAGAAAGTTACATATTCTAAGCAAGCACTACCTGGGCAATCACTGGTCCTTGTGGTACCTTTTTGAAAATGAAAAAGGGCACAGCATCCCTCACTCCAGGTCAATCTAACTTACACCAAAGGCCCTACTCACAACTCATGGCTTTCATAACTATACATGGCAGCCCTGGCCTCAATCTCATTCCCTCACCTCTTGGGCCACCATCCCCTGAAAATAATGTAGTATGGTCCCAGTGCGAGATGTTCACACAGGAATGACACACAGAATATTTAACTTCTCAGCTCTTCATGAACCTCAACCATTTCTAGGACTGGTGTCACTGAAAGGAGGAAATATCTTTAAAAAAAAAATAGAAAGGATGATCACAACATGTGTCTAATTATTTTTCTAAATGCTAACATCCAGGATAATTTGGGAAAGTGTGATGACTCAAAAGCCAGAAGTAAAGTTATTTTGGGGCAGAAGAATCTAAGTTGATTAAATCAGTGAGGATGCAAGACCACAGGCCTGGCACTTTAAAAATTAGATCCAGATATACTTTTTTCACGCTGAAAAGGCTGGGTAATTAAAATAAAAGGGGTGATAAGGTGACAGAGTTTACTGATATCAACTACATATCGTCAGTCTAATCTTCTAACATAAAACCCACTGAACCACTTACACTCTGGCTTCTGGGCACAATAACCACATGCTTGTTCAATTTGGAATTTTTAGAACTAGAAATGGGTTTCTGAATTATAAAACATATCGTACCATTTTTCTTCATAATTCCCAGAAAACCTAAAATAAGGACCAGATCAACTTTAAAAAACTCAGCTCCTTTGAGGTATGAACACACTAGCTTTAGTTCAACTCTGATCACTTTGGTAAGAACTCAGCAAAAATCAGTGCAAATAAAATCAACTATGAACATTGATGCACCAAACAGATGGCCTTGTTCCTCGGGTCAGGCTTTATAACTCCAGTGTCAAAGAGAAGTAGTGACTTAATTACCAGCTGTCCTGACTGGGCTTCCTGACCTTAGGGCGTTACTTAACCACTGCTAGGATACAATGAATTACAAAGACCAGATGGACAGATGGGCAGACAGGGAGCTCTGCAGGGCTCCCTGCCTTCATGAAGGGCATTAAAAATCACTTCATATTAAGCAAAAGCAAAGCAGCTGCTAAGGTCAAAGAGCTCTGATAAATATGCAAAAATGAGTGTGAAATTATGAAGTAAAAGCAGAGGGGGAAAGTCCCCATATTAACAAGTTGACTTTGTTTTTAAATAAAAATATTTGCCCAATGAAAGTATTTCTACTTCTCTGTATGCTCAGGTCTATTATTGTGCATAATCATCAATGCAAAACTGTGTAAAACACGACTGACATCAATCCTTTATCTCAAGTCTCCAACCCCCTTAATAACATTAACAAGTAATCATCATAATATATCCTAAATGATCAATATCTACCTTCATTCTCAGCTTTAAAAGATAAAATACTATGATTTCCTGGGCCAACAGAAAGAATTCTGAAAACAAAGCTTCTATATTAAAAGACATCTATACCCTCTACAATATGGTAGAGATTTCAGGAAACAATTTTTAATCAAATTCTGAACAATTCACTAAGTACAAGGGCTGAGAGAGACCCGAGTTAGAATCTGGCTTTGCCATTTAGTAGTGGGTTACTTTTGGCAGTTAGCTTACTTTCTTCATTTAAAAAATAAAAATGACATCTATTTGATAGGGTTGTTATGAGAATTAAAATAATTTATATAACATAGCGTGTTAAAAGGCATATAGAGAGTACTCACTAGAAGGCCATTTATTTAATGAAAGGAGAGATTTTGGTTCATTTAAATGAACACATGAACGTCATTTAAGATCCACAAGTTCTTGGAAGCTCTGAAACAGTGGCCTATAAAGTGAAGGAAATACCAAACCAAGGTGGGGAAACTCACATCTCAGCAGCGAGACAAAGGTGCCCTTAACAAAGAACTTCATTCAGTGAAGGACAGTCCTCACATAAAGGAAGCTGCTCAAAAGTGAAGGTTTGGAAACCATGTCAGTAGACACTTAAGGAGGATTCTTTACAACTAAAACTAAATGATAATTAAATGATTCACAAGATTTAAAAAAATAGAATGTATTCAGAACATGGGAAAAACTAGAGGCTTCTATGAGAAAGCCTTCAATTATTCTTTTTATAATGCATTAAAAAAAGATATATTTTATTTACTAATAATACACATCTAGATGTCTAAGAAGCTTTGCCAACTCTATGGACTTACTGAGAGCTTCTCAAATTTTCAAAGTAATGTATCCCCCAACCTAAAGAAATCAGTGAAACATGCTTCATTACTAGTACCTTTTAACTATTACTTAACCAATCCATCTATGTCCAAAAGACCTCCAAGCTCTAATCATTCCCTTTAAAAATATTTTTTTAATCATGCTGCCTGGACATTTACAAAATAAATGTACAGAGTTGTTTATTAAATCAGTCTCCCACCAGAGAGCAAAAATAAGGTAACAAAACCAAAAAACACATTGTATCATTTGTAATTAATTATATTAAATGTCTAAGGTGTTTTATCTTTAAAAATGTGCATTTATATACAATGTAATAGCATTTTAGTAGAGAAAACACTAAATAGGTAAACAAGTATACAAATTATATATTTACGGCCAAGAAGAAAACAAATAAGGGGAGTTAAAGAGAAAAGATGGTCACAGGAGAGCTTTCTAAGGAGGTCACGTTAAAGCCAGATTGGAAGGATAAAGAAAAAACTAGCTATGATTAAAATGAAGGAAGAACAAACATTCTAGGAAACAGCATTAGCAAAAGCTCTAAGCAGGAATAACCTTGAGTGCTAAACAAAAACTGAAAGGAGGCCAGCATGACCAGAATATGGTCAACGGTTCAAGAATGCCATCCTTCCACAATGTCTCATCTCAGTACCAGAGGCCGCAGAACCTTATAGGCTGGGCCATAATTTACTGTCCAAACCACATCATTTCTGAAAGTGAAAAGGAGTTCTATTAATATTATGCCAAGACAATCACCAGGACTGTGAAAGGCAAACAAAGACATATGGTTGTCCTACTTATAGGTCGTGGTAAATAGCTTAGACTTTATTTTTAATGGATTGGGAATCACTTAAAGGATTTTAAGCAAAGGAGTGGCATGCTCTAATTTATACAGGGTGTCCCCCAAAAAATGTATACACGCACCTTTGAATAATTATGAAGGCAGTGTTTATTAAAATACATTTTATTTTCAAAATTGAGCTGTCAGCTGTTGAAGTGTGTATACATTTTTGGGGGGGACACTATATTTTAAGAAAATCACTTAAAATTTTATAAGGAAAAAAATCATATACGGAACAGATTGGAAGAGAGGCAAGAATGGAAATAGGAAGCCCAATTAGGAGGCTGTTGATTAAGAGATTTGATAAGTTGGCGAAAGTAAAGAGGAAGTAGAATCAGTGGATTTGCTATGGGTTGGCTGGAGAAATAAGTGATAGGGAGAAATGAAGACCAAGTTCTAGTTTTCTGGCTTTTGCAGCTATATGGATAGTACTACCATTTTGAAAAGGGAAAGATTGACTTTTAGGAATCACCTTTCTCTTTGGACTTATCAGAGTATTGACTTAGAAACAATATGCACATTTCACCTGTGTGTTTTTTTTTGAAATCCAGTTCAAAGTTCAGGAGCTCATGGTGTATACTGAAGAGTATGCACCACATAATTCAGTAATTATAAAGTCTTGCCACTGCCTCTGCAGGTGCAACTTTTTTTTTCCCCACAAACATCAGGTAGATAAATCAAAGCCCTCAACTGAGTATACTGGCTCTTAAAATTTTAAGTATATTTTAAATTGTGTGCCTTTCACCTAAGTCTATTTCCTCTCAGTGTAATAACTAAAATGATGAGATTCCTTAGATTAGATTAAAAAATTTTTCCTCTGATCTATTTCACCTAGTTATTTACAAAATTCCGAATAAAGAAGTGTTAGTAAGCTACAGGGACATATTAACATTTTTTTTTAGATATGGCTGCTATAGTGGACAACACCAATATTGAACATTTCTGTCATCACAGAAAGATCTATTAACCTATTCTAGACTCTAATATGGAAAACTATTCATGGGAAATTATGTATAACTGAAACAACAGCTTCTTCCAAGCCACTTGGATAGCTTGCTGATTTCCAAAAAAACACCCACTGGATTATCTAAAACATGTTATTTACATATTTTAAATCAGTCATATTCTATCATATAACAGAAGTTAACTCATTTAGATGAAATCAGATAGCAGGACTCAGGTTAAAGGGCCCCTGTACTACCGTCATGGGGTACTTTTGGTACAGGAATAAAAATGAGCTCTAATGGCATGGTGGGAATATTGGAAGAAAGAAAGATGCCCTTGGCTTCACCTGCATTATCCGTCACAAGCCCTTCCTAGTAAGGCTTACACCTGGTTAATGCCCTGTTGTTAAGACACCCATTAGAGTTGGGTTCTGCTGAGTTAACATTTGCACACACCAGACAGAATGTTAACATGAGGTCAGCAGAGGATCTATTCTCACCCTGACATTAAAGGCTTAGAAGATTTTGAAAATATACAAGTTAATGTGGGTTATGAATGACTCACTCTGTTCAACATCAGCTGGGAAGAGCCCAAGACCATCTAGGGAAATCGGTCTGATTATCCATTTTTATGATTTGTTTCAAAATTATATAGGTAAGAACAGAACATATATTTTTAATTAACCAAATAAATAAACTGGTAAGGCTTTTAATTGCCTCCCTGCCTATTAGAATCAGAACTTCCTTCATTAAAATGAAATTTTAGTACAGGGGGGGAATGGCACTAGAAAAAGTGAAAAGTTAACTGTGTGGAAATAGAATGAATGCTTCCCATTCACTGATGCTCTTAAAATGGAAGATGGAAAACAAGAGGGTAATGGAAAGGTAAGTTGAGAATCTACCATATACCATGTGCAATGCTAGACTCTTTCACATCATCTTATTTCATTGAGACCTCACAACCTGAAAGATGGGTACTTTTATCCCCATTTTATGAATGAGACAGGCTAGATCCAAAAGGTTAAACTACTTTCTAAAATTCACATAGCTGGTAAGAAACAGAATCTACCAAGTCAATGCTTCTCAAAGTATGGTCCACAAATTGTTATTAGTCAGCAAAGATATTAGTCAGAAAGTAAGAATAAGGAATATAAAACTTTTATATCAATTTGATATGGCCATGACATTTTTGTTGTATTTTACCAAAGTTCTGGTCCACCATGGATGGAAAAATTTTAAATCCTGTCCTTCACAATATTGTGAGAAGCAGTACACTAGACTCTAAGCCCTATGAGGGCAGAGACTCTGTGTTGTTCACAGCGAAATCCTCAACACCTGTTCCATGCAAGATTAACTGAAATAGTGCACTGAAGTTCAAACTCAAGTCTTTTTGATTCCATAACATGTTTTGCCTCTATTAACTATAGAGCTTATCAATTGACTTGTAGATGCTTAAAATTTCCTTGAAGAAGTACTATTTAAACATGTCTATCAGGTGTCTGGGTGAGCAAATCTATGCTAATAAAAGGGTAATATGCTAATTAGACGAGACATCTTCTAGATGTCCTTCCGGACAAAGCCATAGTGGCAGGGGCCGAGGCAGAGGCAGTTAGGGGCAATCAGGCAGGCAGGCAGGCGATCAGTTAGGAGCCAGCGGTCCCAGATTGCGAAGGGATGTCTGACTGCTGGTTTAGGGATCAGGCCTAAACTGGCAGTCGGACATCCCCCGAGGGATCCCAGATTGGAGAGAGTGCAGGCTGGGCTAAGGGACCCTCCCCTCCCCCGTGCACAAATTTCGTGCACCGGGCCTCTAGTCTATAATAATAAAAGTGTAATATGCCAATTAGACCAGATGTCCTTCAGGATGACTTTCCAGATGAAGCCAGGGATGCAAGGGAAACCCGGGTCCCAGGTGCCTGCCAGTGGCTGGAGTGAAGCCAAGGTCCTGGGTGCCAGAGGGAAGTCAGTGCTAGCAGCTGGGGGAAGGCCTACTCTAGTATTGTTACAATTATTTAATGAATTACAAAAGAAAAGTTACCAATATAGTCAAGAGTTCTGTGAGAAACTATTCACAGGGCAATAGTTTCACAAAACAAATTAGTATTGTTAAGAATTATTTTAGAAAATGTTTCTAAAGCTAGATATTTTTCACACAGGAATTAGCCCTCCATGTTTCTGTTGTACCAGAGCACAAGGGAATCATTTGGTGAATGTGAATCACCAAGTGAAACCCACTTTTCATGTGTGCCTATTAAAAGGAAGACTGAAAATAGTGCTTTTTGCAGAGACATAAATGTGTGTACAGTTTGTGAGCCTACCACTTCTCAGCAATTAAGTTTACGATGATGTTAATAATTACACCATCTAAGTAAAGTTTCACTTCAATTTCTTTTTTTCATTGTTTCCCCTACCTTATCCCTTTCTTCTGTTAAGTTTTAATATCTTGCCAAAATACAATTGGAATAAAGTAATACTAAAAGCACTTTAGCTGCCAATGAGTAATGAAACTTGTACAAACCTGCAGATACAAAGGAATGCATGAGAAAAATGAACATGTAGCCAGACACATATCCTAATTGTTTCCCAACAGGTTTGTTCAAGTTGACAATTATAAAAACTAAAAATAGAATGTAAAAAGTTAGTTGTAAAAATGTCTATTTTGAGTCTCTTTTTATGAGCTTATTCAGAGAGAAGAACAGAACTGAACACTGATCATGACATTCTGTATATATTGCTAATACAAAATTCTACTGATGGCAGACTTGTGCAAATGTCCAAGAAGAAATATTATCACTTTGAAAACTATTATGAAGATAGAAAGTATAAAGACTTTGGAGATAAAGTTATAAAGGCTCTCTATTTTTCAGAAATCATTTGGGTATATCACACATTTTAGAAAATTTCTGTATTTAAAAATAAAACCATATATTAGAAAGCACATACATGTATATACATATTAGTTCAAGTATATTTAAGTTATGTTGAAAATTTTAGTGGCTAGGAAAAGATGTAAAAGAGGATAGTCTTAGACTTCAAGAAAATATTAGCAGATACTTACGATATGCAAAAGTTTTAACACATCCACAAACCTGTAAAAAACAGCAATGAAAGAGATGTTTTAAATTAGTCAATGAGGAAACAAAGAGTCTTCTGAATCATAAACTAGATACTTACACTTTTTCTGAGCTCATGATCTCCTTGGCAATATAATGGACTTTACTTTTTATTCCAGTATCTTCATCCTGTGGATAGGAGTGCATTAAGAAAGCATAAATTAACAAAAGGATAATGAAGATCAGTTTTGAACTAGTCAGATGTAAATTCAGTTCTGTTACTTACAAGTTTCTGATTAGAACACATTTCATGCTATATAACATCTCAAATGACAAACGCAGAGAATTCAGTGCAGTTATTAAACTTGACACAGGAGAAGCTGAGAGAATCAGTCACCCTCTACCATCACCAGCCCTAGATTGATGGGCTTCCCCAGGACCCCCCAGAGCCTTGGTGCAGCACAGCCATCGGTGGTTCAAAACAGAAATGACCCCAACAGTTACCACATGCACATTCTTCTTGGGGTGCACACAAGTAATGCGAGATTAGTGAGTGTCCGACAGGAATGTATAAGAGCACTTTACCCAAAGAAAAGCCACGAAGTCAAACACCTTAAGTGCAGTCTGAAAAGGGCTCTTTTTCACAGTCTACACCAAACAGGCCAACATTTCAGCCATGGCTCTCTTCAATTTACTTAAAATCCATTTTAGAAATACGCTCTTTTACTTCTGTTTTATTCTAAAGAGCTGAAATGATGCACCTGAAACTTGGATAATTTTGATAGCTAGGGTCACCCCAATAAATTCAATAAGAAGGAAACAAAAGAGTAGAAATGAAATTCTTAAAATATGTACTGCTTTGTGTGTAAATTAAATACTCTAGCAGGAAGAAAATAATGTTCACTCTGAGCAGGCAGAGGTGATTATGATTAGGAAGGAGGTCTAAATAGGTAGGGATTTAGAGTCTTGTTTTTATGTAAAAATGAAGAAAGCTGGTTTTGACTCTTAGTCATAAGAGAAAAGGAGGGGTTTCTCTCCATTTCTATTCTGGTGAAAGGTCTACACACAGCAGTCCCACCCTGAAGGGCCAACGAGAGTAAATTAGGAACAAGCAATTGTAACATTTTTTTATATTACACCTAAGGTGAAAAGTGTGACTATGGTTATTAAAAGGAAAACAAACTGGTGCTTCTGTCAAAGAAACATCAGACCTGGTTTTATTAGGAGAGACCTCCTGAATACACGCCGACATTGGCAATACCAGAACCCAGCTATTTTGTGCTGTCTAAAGTGACGTTGAGCAAGGCACTGTCACAATAAGGATAGAAAGTGACCATGACAATCCCGTAGTCAGTCACTAACAAGATGATACAGAAAAAAAAAGTGATCTCTCATCATTAAAAATTAATAATAACGGTAGCGAAGTGGTCCCCTCTTTTCTAAACTGAAATTATGGGTCATCTTAGCACATCTGTTTACCTGAGCATCACTGTGATGGGTCAAAGGACTATCTTGGTTCCTTATTTGGGGGGGAAAAAAGTTGTTTTTATCTGCTTCTAGAATTTCAGTGTCAGAACCAATATATAAAAATAGATGCAGTTTAACAATGAATGAAGCTCTTCAGAAAATTACATTTTAATGATTTTTTAAGTATGCTGATGTTCTGTAAATACATTAAAACCCTTTTATTAACTTCCTCAAAGCACTGGTGACACTTAAATGAATAAACACAAAGAGGATCCTTCAAGATTTTACAGCATGCTAAAATTTAGATTCTTTTATTACAATAACTTATATTATCATAAGTCAGTATTTTTATTTATTTTTATCCTCATCTGAGGATATGTTTCTTGATTTTTTTAACAGAGAGAGAGAGAGACAGAGAGACAGAGACAGAGAGGGAGAAAGAGAGAGAGAGAGACAGAGAGACAGACACAGAGAGAGAAACAGTGATTGGTTGCTTCCCATACACACCCCAACTGGGGATCAAACCCTCAACTTTTGGTGTACGCAATGACACTCCAACACTCAAATGAGTCACCGGGCCAGGGCAAACCTTCATTTCTAGATTCCGTTTTTACTACACTGAAAACCAGTGGATCATAAATGGTAGGTGAAGTCATAAAAGTGAATGAGATCAAACATAAAGGAATATGTAAAGTGAGAACTGGACCATGATCATGAGATCAAACATAAAGGAATATGTAAAGTGAGAACTGGACCATGACCAATCCCAAAGATGACCCACTTAAAACAGGGATTTGCCAAGATTCAAAGTTATTAGCAGAGTTGGGAAGAGAACCCATATTTTCCAATATGCAATCTAGAAATTGTTCTATTACTCCCTGAATCTCTCTTCAGTATCTTCTGGTAATCACATCCTTAAAAATATTCACAGCTGTCCCTGGCCAGTGTGACTCACTGGTTGGAGCATCAGCCCCAGCACCGAGGGTCTCAGGTTTGATTCCTGGTCAAGGGCATGTACCTGAGTTGTAGGTTGGATCCTGGCCTGGGGTCTGGCACATTTGAGAGGCTATCAATATCTCTCTCTCTCTCTCTCTCTCTCTCTCTCTCTCTCTCTCTCTCTCTCTCTCTCTCTCTCTCCTTCCCCCTACAACCCCAACATATATTTCCCCTCCTCTCTTTTCAACATTTAACCAATCCAAACATTCTGCAATATTTGGCTTAAATTTTGTGAAACAAATTGTTATATATAACAGGGTTTCCCTCCTCCTTCAGGAATAAACACTAACCTTGCAATGTATATTTGTCCCTCTGTGTTTTCATATCTTACTACTGAAGAATTCACATACAATATCAAGAAATCCTAACTCTTTCATCAGAAATACTGTTATGCAAAAAATATTCAAAGTAGTCTATAAAACAACTACTTATAAAAATAATCTCTAAAGAGTAAATAATTATTAATAAAGAGTACATTAATAGTCCAGTCTAATTAAACTAGAACAGCAATTTTCAACCTTTTTTCATCTCATGGCACACATAACTAATTACTAAAATTCTGCAGCACACCAAAAAATATATTTTTTGCTGATCTGGAAAACAAAAGGAATACTTTTTTAAAAAGTGTAATTTTGATTCATTCACACCAGATAGCTATTGCTGTTGCCTTTTTTTTTTTTTTAATTTAACAATTTAAGGAAAAAGAGGTCAGTGCCCCTGATTAAATAGGCAGGTATTGCATGTTTTAAAAATTATTGCCCTGGCCAGTATCGCCCAGTATCGTATTGTCCCGTACACAAAAAGGTGGTGGGTTTGATTCCATTCAGGGCACATACCCAGGTTGTCGTTTCAACCCCTGGTTGGGGTACCTACCAAAGGCAACCAATTAATGTTTCTCCCTCTCTCTCTCTTTTCCCATCCTGTCTCTTAAAAAAACACACAATTCTTGAGGCACACTGGTTGAAAATTGCTGGCAGAGAATATTTTCCTTTATCTTGTTACTTAGCTCCCAAACTCTCTTTAAAGGGACAATTATATAACTTTGACCTCTATCCCCATTATTATTCCTCTTTCTAGGGCAGGTTGTTGAATAATTGAGACTAACAAGTTGAATAAGTACTGTTCAACTGAGCAAGATAGGCATAAAATACTCAACTCCATTCACTCACCTTTTTATTTATTTACTTTTAAAAATATGTTTTTGTTGATTTTATCAAATATATTTTATTGATTTCAGAGAGAGAGAGAGAGATAGAAACATCAAAGATGAGAGAGAATCACTGATTGGCTGCCTCCTGCACACCCCCTACTGGGGATCGAGCCCACAACCTGGGCATGTGCCCTTGACCGGAATCAAACCTGGGACCCTTCAGTCGCAGACTGACATTCTATCCAATGAGCCAAACCAGCTAGTGCTGCTTTTATCGATTTTAGAGAGAAAGGAAAGGAGAGGGAGAGAGAGAGAAACACTGATCGGCTGCCTCCCGTAAGTACCCTAAGTGGGGATCAAACCTGCAACCTGGGTATGTGCCCTGACCGGGGATCGAACTGGTGGCCTTTCATGCATGGGACGACACCCAACCTACTAGCCACATCGGCCAGGGCATTCACTCACAGTTTTTTTATACAGAGCTAACATTCCTCAGGGAAAAGTTGTAAACACAGCCTGATCTTGCAGACTACATTATCAAACATGCACTAATAACCTGACTACCTACACACACACACACACACACACACACACACACACACTCACACATGGATAATTATTTTGAAAAATACTGTAGCAAATCAATGCTTTTCTAACTATTATAATAGGTTTCTCTATGTTATCTGTAGCTAGAAAGTTTAATATTTATAAAATGCAATATATCCTTTTAAAAATAAAGTCAAAAGAAATGCATTAAAAATGAAAAAGAGAAACCTAAACCATTGAAAGAACTGAATTCTTGACTCTGCATTCTCCATTTTGAAAGGCTATAAGGCCCCTTACAGGTCAAGAGGTGGTTTTAGCACTATCTATGCAGAAACTAGGTACACTATAGATGCTGGAGCATACCTAAAATGTGTACCAGCTTTAGACAAAAATTTCAAGTAAGTATCCTTTATTTTTGGCATCTACCTTATATTTCCTTTCCTCTTTTTATTACCCTCCTTTTGGTACATCTGTAACTCTAAACTTTTTTTATTTTCCTCTTCAAAACCCTGCTCTGACAGGGCCTGTGTTAGAGAAAACTGTGAAGAGTGACTCCATAGTAATAAATATGTTATTCCCAGGCAGATATCGTGCTTCTGTTATAGCAGGGGACGCAATACTTTAACTTAGAAAAACAACTATGGGAGGCCTGACATTCCTCATCAGAAAGATGAGTGTTAAATTTTCAACTTTAAAATCCTAAGATCTAATCATTAAGTATCTCAGATCTCAGATGTGGTATGGCAAGTCCATGAGATAGGGGTTGGTGGCGATCCAGAAGCAGCACTGGGGCTGTTGGCTATGGAGTATGTTTTTCTTTTCTAGAAAGAAACAAGACTGTAAACATTGGGGGTGGGGAACATGGTGGGTATTGGCATGAAGACAGACATGTAGATCAATGGGAAAAAATTGAGAAGTATACCATTATATTTATGGTCAATGAATTTTTGACAAAGTTGTCAAGGCAAATCAATGGAAGAAAGGATAGTTTTTCCAACAAATGGTTGAGAATTACTGGAACAAGTGGACATCCACAAGCAAAAAGATAAATTAGTCCTCTACTTGGCACCATTTATAAAACTTAACAAAAATCTATCATGGACTTAAATGTTAAGAGCTAAAACAGTAACTCTTCTAGAAGTAAATACTGAAGTAAATCTTTGTGACTTTGGTTTAGGCCAGTGGTCGGCAAACTCATTAGTCAACAGAGCCAAATATCAACAGTACAACGATTGAAATTTCTTTTGAGAGCCAAATTTTTTAAACTTAAACTTTTTCTAACGCCACTTCTTCAAAATAGACTCGCCCAGGCCGTGGTATTTTGTGGAAGAGCCACACTCAAGGGGCCAAAGAGCCGCATGTGGCTCTCGAGCCGCAGTTTGCTGACCACAGGTTTAGGCTAACAGCTCTTAGATATGCCAAAATCACGATCCATTTAAAAATTCATAAAATTAACTTCATAAAAAAAAATTTAACTTCGTAAGTTTAAAACTGTTATTTTTCAAAAAATACCATCTATAATAATAAAAGCATAATATGCTAATTAGACCGGAGGTTCTTCCAGAGGAAGCTGGGCCGGAGGGAAGCCCGAGTCCAGAGTGCCTGCCTGTGGACGGAGGGAAGCCCGGATCCCGGGTGCCAGAGGGAAGCCGGTGCCGGCAGCCCAGCCGGGGGAAGGAAGGCCTACTCTTGCACGAATTTCGTGCATCGGGCCTGTAGTAAGGAAAATAAAAGATAACCACAGGGGAGGAGGAAATATTTGCAAATCATGATTCTGTATCCAGAAACATAAAAAACTTATAATACAACTCAGTTAAAAATGAGTAAAAAATATGAATAGACATTTCACTAAAAAAGATGTAACAGTAGCCAATAAGTATATGAAAAGATGTTCAACATAATTGGTCATCAGGGAAATACAAATTAAAGCCACATCAAGACAGCACTCACATCCACAGAATGGTGACAATAAAAAAAAACACACAGAAATAAAGCCACTAATGGTGAAGATGTGGAGAAACTAGAACCTTTTATACATTGCTGGTGGTTATGGTAGCCCTTGGTCATATATTATGATTTGGTGGTTTAGCTGTCTCCTAATATCACTAAAGGCAGAATTTGTATTTCTTGTCTTCCTTGTTATTCTGAGATAATTTCTAAGAGGCAGGAGTCAGGACCATCTTTTCTACATCATTTTAAATCTAAACTTAGTAACTATCATTTGATAGCAAGGTTAGCAGGAGAAAACAGCTCCATGTCAGCTGATTCACAGCTCTACAGCTAAGTCTGAAAACATGAGTGATCATTAGAACCAGGCAGTGCTTAAATGTCAGATTCCCAGCTAACTTCCAAATTCTCATTCTGTAGGTCTGAGATGGGACATGAAAGTGGGTGTCACAAGAGGGAATGAAAGATAAGTAAGAAATAGCCCTAGCCTTCAAGTAGTGAATAATGGGAGCAAACCAAATATACAAGTAACTATCTATAAGGACAACACTGAAACATGCTGGTATCTTTTGTATTTGTTTTTTTTAATATATTTTTATTGATTTCAGAGATGGAGAGAGAGAGAGAGAGAGAGAGAGAGAGAGAGAGAGAGAGAGAGAGAGAATGAATGAATGAGAGAATCATTGATTGGCTGCCTCCTGCAGGCCCCACACTGGGGATCGAGCCCACAACCTGGGCATGTGCCCTTGACCAGAATCGAACCTGGGACCCTTCAGTCTGCAAGCTGATGCTCTATCCACTGAGCCAAACCAGATAGGGCCATGCTGACATCTTGAAGAAGAGAAAGAAAATAATCAGGCAGCAGTGTGTAATTCAGGAAAGGATTTACAAAACATGAAGTATGTGATTACCTACAGTCACTTTTTAAATAAGCTATCAAGTACCTGCATGCTAGATATTACAGACTCATCAAAGCCAGAAACCTGGACTCCTCCACCTTCTATGACTAGAACTGAGCCGAAGGACATTTCCTCTCCCACAATATTGCCTCCTTATTTATTGCCTACACAGTCACCTAAGTGGTTTCCTTGGCTCTAGATTTACTCCACTGCAATCCATTCTCTACACTGCCACCAGAGCAATAGTTCTAAAATGCAAATATAATCATATTAGTTCTCAGGTCAAATCATATCAACAGCTCCCTACCACCTATGGGCAACAAAGACCAACTTTTCTTTTGTCATGCACATAAGACACATCACAATGTATCTAGTTATCTTCATTAGTCTCATTCCTACCCCTCCACACTGTGTTCTCTCAACTCCATCCAAATTGGAACCACCATGCAACTCCAAGTGTGCTCTGTCCCCACAAGTCCATCCCTTTATACCTTTCCTCCCCCTTTCCTCACCTCCCCCTCTCCACAAAGTGTGCTCTGTCCCCACATGTCCATCCCTTTACACCTTTCCTTCTCCTTTCCTCACCTCCCCCTCTCCACAAAGTGTGCTCTGTCCCCACAAGTCCATCCCTTTACACCTTTCCTTCCCCTTTCCTCACCTCCCCCTCTCCACAAAGATTTCAGGCAGTCATATTCCAACTCATCCTTTATGATTGCATTCCGAAAATGTAAACTCAAGCATGTAAAAACTATAGGGGGTAATTCTAAAATTCTAGAAGTCTATGTATTCTATTGTCTATTTTACCTTTTAAAGTAGGAAAACTACAGAGCTAAAAAGAAGATAGTAACTACTGGAAAATGACTCAATGGAAATAATCCTTTTCAAAGAAGACAAAGACAGATAAAACAAACCAAAATAAAAAAGCTCTATACTATCTTCAACTCGTAAGAACAATGCTGATTCTGACCCAACTCAAATAATGATGGAGAAATACATCCCACTAAAAAAAAACCCTCAAGAGAAGCCATATTTGGCATCTCAACTTTTCAGTTAATGAAAGCCCTCACTTAAATGACATTGCATTTCAAAGCACATTGCCTATGCAATAGTAACTCCATCTCCCAGAAGAAGTGCACTGCTGTGGAAGTTGAAACATTAGCCACAAATGAAATTATTTTGTCAAGGTCAAAAATAAGTCATACAAATTCCCAAACAGCCTTTGATCTGAAAACGAGTTTTTATGTTCCTATCTCTTGATAATAGCCCAGCTTTGCAAATTCTGAAATGTGTTCTCTCTTTTCATATTGTTCACTGCAAATAAAGTTTGGTGTAATTTATCCATTACTTTTTAATAGAATTTTTAAAAGGCCTCTGCTAAAAAGAGTATAATTAGGCAGTGGTGGGTAATTCAGGAAAAGATTCTACTAAAAACAAAAAACAACCAGACAGACCTGCCTGAGCAACATGTCTACATTATTAAGGTATGCCAAAAATGAGGTGACACCATGACTAACTTCTAAAGGACAAAGTTCTCTTAGGTTTTCACCCTTCTCTTCAGGAAGATATGTATCCTATGAGCTGTTATAAGAAATGTGAAAAGGAAATAGGCAGAGAAATCAATATGCAGGAAAGGGGAACAGTGGTTAATATTCCAACCAGAATGAAGAATAATGAATAGATCCCAGTTTGAAACAACCTCTGGCAATCACTAATGTACTTTCTGTCCCTATGTATATGCCTATTCTGGATATTTCATATAAGTGGAATCATACAACATGTGATTTTTTGTGACTGACTTCTTTCACTTAGCCTGTTTTTAAGGTTCATACATGTTGTAGCAGGTATGAGCACATTTTTTATTGCTGAATAATATTCCATTCATCAGTCTGATGGATCCATTTATCAGTAAATGAACACTTGAATTCTTCCCACTTTTGAGCTATCATGAATAATGCTCCTATGAACATTCCTGCACAAGTTTTTGTGTGGCCATATGTTTTCATTTGTCATGAGAATACATCCAGGAGTAGAAGTGCTGGGTTACATGGTAACTGTATATTTAACCTTTTGAGGAACTACTAGACTGTGTTCCAAAGTGGCTGTACTATTTGACTTTGTTACTAGCTAGGTACAAGGGTTCCAATTTCTCCACATCCTCACCAACATTTTGTTATTGTCTTTTTAATTTTATAATCATCCTAGTAGGTGTGAAGTGGTAACTCACTGAGGTTTTGCCTAGCATTGGCTAAAATCCTAGATGGCTAAGGATGTTTAGCATCTTATTATGGCCATCTGTATATCTTCTTTGGAGAAATGTTTATTCAGATCCTTAGCCCATTTTAAATTGGGTCTTTTTTTTTTTTATTGTGGAGTTCTAAGAGTTCTTTATACTGTATATTCTGTATACAATTACTTTACTAGAGATATTTACTAATACAAGGTATGATAAAAGTAGGTTTACAGGTTGTTCGTATGGAAAATAATGTAAAAATTAATTGAAAAATAATTCAAGAATAAACTCCGTGTTTTGCGTATTCACAACAAACTTACTTTTGCCCTACCCTGTACTTTCTCATATTCTGTGGGTTGACTTTTCATTTTCTTGATGGTACTGTGTACAGCATCAAATATTTTTTTGGTTTGTTTTTTTAATCCTCACACAAAGATACTTTCTCCACTGATTTTTAGAAAGAGTGGAAGTGGGGTGAGAGAGACAGAGAGAGAGAAACATCTGTGTGAGAGAGATACATCAATTGCTGTCTCCCGCACGTGCCCCAACCAGCACTCAGGATCAAGCCTGCAACTGAGGTACCTGCCTTGACCAGAATCAAACCTGCTGTCCTTCATCCTTAGGCTGACACTCTAACCATTGAGCAACTGGCTAGAACCCACCAAAGCTTTTAATTTTGATAAAGTCCAATTTATCTATGCTTTCCTCTTATCACTTATACTTTTGTTATAGCTAAGAAGTCTTGGCCTAACATAAGGGCATGAAGAGTTATTACTATATTTTCTTCTATTGTTTTTTCTAAGAGTTTTATACTTTCAGCTCTGACATTGAGGTCTATTATGATCCATTTTGAGTTAATTTTTGTGTATGGTAAGAGGAAAGGGTCTAACTTCATTCTTCTGCATGTGGTTAACCAGTAATTCCAGTACTGTTTATTACACCTT
Organism: Cnephaeus nilssonii; assembly: GCF_951640355.1. Classification (NCBI taxonomy): domain Eukaryota; kingdom Metazoa; phylum Chordata; class Mammalia; order Chiroptera; family Vespertilionidae; genus Cnephaeus; species Cnephaeus nilssonii. The sequence continues at coordinate 19,067,061 of NC_137077.1, read as the reverse complement.
GATTTCTTTAACTATACATTTTGACCTTTTACATTACATAAATTTTTTTGTCACCTGAAATTCATTGTGAAATTATATTGATGTAAATAAACTAACTGACTTTTAAAAATTATATGACCGCCGAAACCGGTTTGGCTCAGTGGATAGAGCGTCGGCCTGCGGACTGAAAGGTCCCAGGTTCGATACCGGTCAAGGGCATGTACCCTGGTTGCGGGCACATCCCCAGTGGGGGGTGTGCAGGAGGCAGCTGATCCGATGTTTCTCTTTCATCGATGTTTCTAACTCTCTATCCCTCTCCCTTCCTCTCTGTAAAATATCAATGAAATACATTTTTTTAAAAAAAATTATTTGACCAAGCTCATATAGCTGGTAAGTGGCAGAGCTAGGACTGCCAAATTTCATGTTTTTCTGTCAGAACACAATACTACCTTTCATGTAAACATGTTTCAGATTTACTGATCCAAGATAAGAAAAGGCAACTTTGAAATGATATATATTTATTGAGTATATTTGATATGCATTTATTGGATATATTTACCCAATATACATTTATTTGGTTATATAAAGCTTGATTTCAGATACCTTTTTGCTTATCCTAATATATAAAGAGCCAGGGTCCGTAACGTCCAAAACAACCGAACGGATGACCAAACACCAGGCTGCGTGCACAGCAGGCTTGGGTGGGCGGGGACTAGCAAGCAGGCTAAACTGCTGACCTCTTGGTCCCTCTTGGGTCGCGGGCACCGTGGCGACCCAGCTCTGACTGCTGCTGCCAAGGCGGGTGTGATGCGATTGGTCGGGGGGGCTGCCATTGCCCCACGATCGCCCTGCAGAGGGAGGCCCAGGCTACCCGGCCGGCGGCGGTGGGCGGGGCCTCCCTCTGCAGGGCAATCAATCCCGGGGCTCCCGGATTGCGAGAGGGCACAGGCCAGGCTGAAGGACCACCCCCCCAGGCACGAATTTCATGCACCGGGCCTCTAGTTTTCATATAAGCCAATAATAATAGCTAAAATCTATTGAGTATTCACTTTGTTTCAGATTCTGTTTTAAAATGTGTATAATCATGTAATCATCACAACAATATTAGAAAATAAGGACAAGTGTCCACTCTATTCCCTCATCTTGTTACAGATAAGGAAAAAGAAGACACAAAAGTTAAGTAAATTGCTGAAGAACACAGAGTTGGTAAGTGGGAAGAACCCAGGCAATCTGGCTCCAAAGACTATGTTCTTCTAAACCACTGTGAAAGCAAATTACTTAAAAGAAAACCATTCACCAGGCTATGCTTAGGTGGATCAATAACTGCCTAGAAAGGAAGAGTTAGTCTCTTTTATTATGGCCATTGCTGTCTCAGATGAAGAGACAGACAGTAGGCTCATCAGAGTAGTTGATGATTCTACAGGAAGGAAATTATTAATACGCTAGCATCAGGTGAAAAAGTACTAAATGTCCACGATTAACTGAAGAAATAATGTCGTGTTAAAAACAGAGAAAGATTTAACAGAGATAATGCATGTGGCACAACTAAAGACAAAAACACAGTAATATAAAGGAAGGGAAGGGATAGGCAGGCATGATTACTAGTACAAAGTAAGGAACCCTGGAAATCTCCAGTGACTACAAAACGAAAGTCAACCAGGCAATGTTATGACAGGATGTATTGGGAAGATGCATAACACAAAAAGGTTAGAGATTAATCCTTCCTTTTTACCAGGTATCAGTGAGATCCCTAGTAGAATGTGGAAACCAATTTTGGTCACTGTATTTAGTAAGGGGAGAAATTGCGAAGTGTTTGATTTGAGCAAGAGAAACAAATAAACAAAATGATTTAAAAACAACAACAGCAGTATTTGTTAGGGAAAGAAAGAATTTGCAGTGTATTATAAAGAGTAAAGGTTGCTGTAATTACACTCCTTAGAGAGGAAGACCCTGTGAAACTCTTCCCCAAACTCTGCAGTTTTGACTCCTGCCAGTCATTTACATCTCAGTTAAATGTCACTTTTATTAAAGTCTTTTACCCTAAGTAGCCTCCTCAGTTTCTAGCACATCACTCTGTTTATACCCTTCAGAGCATGAAATAGTCTGAAGTTCTTACCGTTCACGCATTTTTGGTCCCTCTTGCCCCATTAGTATGTAAGCTCTTCAAGAGCAGGGACCATGGGCTCTGCTTTATGTCTAGAACATACTAACAGTATGTAGGACTTTGTATATATCTAAATAATTGTTGAACCTACATCTGTGAAGAAGCTACAAGAAAAATTAGCTTTTAAATTCGAGCAAGACGGACACCAATAAAACAGAGGAGGAATTACTTGATAGTCAAACTAAATCCCACACCGCTGAGCAATTGCAGTAGGGATTAAGAACAGTTATTCATCTATCTTAGGTGTCTTAGAAATTCACCTGCCTCGGGTTAAGTAATTTCTAGTGGTTACTCCCAACTCCATGATTCAATACTTTACAGCACAAAAATGAAGTCTTGCAAAAAATAAATAACCATTGAGTTCTAACCAGGTACTGGACAGTGTTCTAAGACTTTACATACATCAAATCATTTAGTCCTCACAATTCTATGAGATAAGAATAATTCTCATCCTCATAAAATAGGATGCTTCAGCCTACAATAGGTTAAATAATTTGCCCATGTGCACTTGAAAAAAATCTATGTTCTGCTGCTCTGGGGTGAAATGCTCAAAAATATCAACTGAATCCATCTAGTCTAATGTGGCATATTTAAGGCCAGTTTCCTTGTTAATTTTCAGTCTGGAAGATCTATCTATTGATGTCAATGATGTATTAAAGTCTCCTACTGTCAATCTTTCCCTCTATGTCCATCAATATTTCCTTTATATAGTTAGGTGTTTCTATATTGGCTGCATAATTTTTTTTTAAAATATATTTTATTGATTGTCTACAGAGAGGAAGAGAGAGGGATAGAGAGCTAGAAACATCGATGATAGAGAAACATCGATCAGCTGCCTCCTGCACAACCCCTACTGGGGATGTGCCCGCAACCGAGGCACATGCCCTCGACCGGAATCGAACCCAGGACCCTTCAGTCCGCAGGCCGACGCTCTATCCACTGAGCCAAACCGGTTTCGGCTGCATAATTGTTTTTAAAAGTTATATACTCTTATTGGATTGATCCCTTTATCATTATGTAATGTCCCCCTTTGTCTCTCTTACAATTTTTGTTTTAAAGTCTATTTTATGTGATATAAGTATTGCTACCCCAGCCTTTTTTTCGTTTCCATTTGCATGAAATATCTTTTTCCGTCGCTTTACTTTCAGTCTATGTGCATCTTGTAATCTGTAGTGGGTCTCTTATAGGCAGCATATGTATGGATCTTATTTTCTTATCTATTCAGCCACCCTATGGTGTTTTAAGTTTTATTGATTTTTTATTGTTATGGGTGCTTTTACTGAAATGGTGACTTTCCTGTGATTTCTGACCACCCTATGTCTTTTGATTGGAGCATTTAATTCATTTACATTTAAAGTGGTTATTGATAGGATGTAGTTATTGTCATTTATTATTTATATTTATGTCCCCCCCCCTTTTTTTTTTTAAAGAAGTCCTTTGAACATTCCTTGTAATACTAATTTGGTTGTGATGAACTCCTCTAGATTTTTCTTGTCTGGGAAGCTCTTTATTCTCTACTTCAATTTTTTTTTTTTATAATGCAAAAACAGATTTATTTGTACACACACCAATGATGGGTAGCAGTCTTCTGTCAAATGGAGAAGGTTAAGATTCTTAAGGAGCTGATTTTGGCACCTACTACAATGGGAAGACTTGCTTTGTTGCCTTCAGATGTCAGGTCTGTTCACCTAACACTTCAGCAGGCTTTTTAAATGGTCTTCCTCCTCCTGGGCCTGATTTTCTAATTCCTTGATATACAAGCTGGCATTGCAGTTATTTGTGTTGTTCCTCTGTTTATCCAGGTACGTTTCCATGAAACATAAGACAATAGATGCATTGTTGACAGAAGCTGTGGTCTTCAGGTCTAGCAGGAGCTTGGTTAACTGGTTCTCCAACTCCAGAGCTTGAATGCCGGTTCCCCAGTTATCTATCTCAGGCCTCTCAATCACCGGAAGGCATGTCTTCTTAGATGTCTTAGAAATCGCTTTCCATGTTCCCTCTTCACCTCAGCTTGGTTTTCAAAGAATGTGGCAAAGGGAGGTTCTTCTGGGCTTTCAATATAGTAACAGCCCACAGATAAAAAAGCATCAGTGATGTGCAGCTCATAGATGTCACGTGATCAATAACAACCCTATACTCTTCAGAGAGGGGGTGCTTGGCTGCCATCTCAGCTTTAGAGAACATCAGGTATAAACAGTGCTCTGCTTCAATTTTAACATCATTTTTTTTTCCATTTTGAATGATCCTTGTGAGCAATCTATAGACCAGAACCCTGGGGAGAATTAGGGCAGAAGATCTCTCCTTCAATTTTAATTCATACCCTGCTGGGTACAGTAGTCTTGGTTCTAGGTCTTTTATCACTATCACTTTAAATATTTTGTGTCAAGCCCTCTGGACTAAAAAGTTACTGTTGGAAATCAGCTGACAATCTTATGGGAGATCCCCTGTAGTTAACTAACTGTCTTTCTCTTGCTCCTTTTAAGATTCTCTCTTTGTTTTTAACCTTTGCCATTTTAATTATGATGTGTCTTTGTGTGTGCCTCTTTGGGTTCATCTTGATTGGGACTCTTTATGTTTCCAGGACAAGTATGTCTATTTCCTTCCCCAGGTTAGGGAAATTTTCAGTCCTTAGTTTTTCAAATAGGTAGGTTCTCAATCATTTGCTCTTTCTCTTCTCCTCTGGTACCCCTTTGATGCAAATATCTGTGTGCTTGATGTTATCCCAGAGGTCCCTTAAACTATCCACATTTTTAAAAATTATTTTTTCTTTTCCCGGTCTGAATGGGTGTTTTTCTGCTACTTTATCTTCCAAATCGCTGATTCGATCTTCTGCTTCTCCTAATCTATTGTGTATTCCCTCTAATATATTTTTCTTCATTTTAGTTATTGTATTCGTCATTTCTGGGATGAAATGTTCAAAAATATCAATTTTATGGTTTCTATGTCCTTTTTTATGCTTACTATCTCCTTGTTGACGTTCTCACTAAGTTCCTTGAACATCCTTATAACCAGTGTTTTTAACTCTGTATCTGGTAGACTGCTTGCCTCCATTTCATTTAGTTCTTTCTTGGGAGATTTCTCCTGTTCTTTCATTGGGGAAATGTTTCTTTGCTTCCCCATTGTGGCTGCCTCTCTGTGTTTGTTTCTATGTATTATATAGATCTGTTGCATCTCCCAGTCTTGACAGGGTGGCCTTATGTAGTAGGTGTCCTGTGGGGTCCAGTGGAGTGGTCTTCCTGATTACCTGAGCCGGGTCCTCCAGGAGTGTCCCTGTGTGGGTTGTGCATACACTCCTGTTGTAGTTGAGACTTCATTGTTGTTGGGACGTCAGTGGGTGAAATTGACTCTCAGGTTGTGTCTGTAAGTACTGGACACAACCACAGCTTACAAGCTGCTCTGTGGGGGCTGATCCCATACAGTGGGATTCACCCCAGTGGGTTTGGATGCCTGGCAATATTACCGTTTGGGTGTGCCTCTTTTGAAACTAATTGGGTGGTGCCCTGTTGTGGTCTGAAGCCGGTCACTGGGTATGTTGGTTCTATAGCCTCTGGGGGACTCCGGTGCAGGTCAATGTCAGACACTGACTGTGACCAGCCCAGGACTACCTATTAGGAGCTACAAAGCAATCTGCAGTTGGTAGCCACGTGTGCCGGGTCCAGATGCATGTGTGTGTGAGGCCACGCTGTGATCCAAGTCCAGCAGCCACCTGTACTGGGCTTGGGGCAGTAAATAAAAGGCCCAAGGCATCCTGAGATGTGCTGCTGGCTGCCTATTAAGGCTCAGCCACTGAAAAAAACCTCAGTCAGTACAAGAGCTATCTGTGGCAGGGCATCAGGGAGTCACCAGGGTTAGTGAGTAGTGTTTACCAGGTTAATCCAGATTCATATTTGGCACCAGTGCTGAGCCTCAGGCCACTCAATGAAAGCCTCAGGGTACACTGAGGCCAGGGCCTCAGGGAGTCATCAGGATGGAGCTAGTAGAATTCACCAGGCTAATGCATAATCCAGGTGGGCCACATGGGGAAATGGCTCAATACAGGGACAATGGTAGCCTTCCCTCCAGCCCTTGCCCTGAAGTGACATAACTCAGTTGCTCCCTATATGTCTCTGGCATGAATCCCCCACACCGGCTTGACCAGAATTCCCAGGCTGGTTGCCAAGGAAAGAGCCTGGGGCCATGCATGAGTTGGGTGGGGCAGGGTCTCAATAGAGCTAGTGAAGTTCACCAGACTAAAGCAGGTTCGGGTTTGTCTGGGAGGAGGGGAAGGGGAGTGCTCAACACAGGAGAGATGATGCCTGAATAAAGGGACAATGGCCATCTCCCAGCACTCACCCTGAAAACACACAGCTCAGTTTCTTCTTGTATGTCTCTGGTGCCCCCGAGTCACTGTCCCAACACCAGAGCCCAATGTGAGTGCCTGTGACCAGACTTTGTGTGCGGGCCCTTTAAGAGGACGCCTGGGTTTCCAGCAACTTTTTGTCTCACCAGGACTGACAGACAGAAATCTCTGCTGATTTTCACAACCAGATGTTATGTGGGCTACTCCTAGAAGAAATTAAATTAGAAAAATGTTTTATAAATTTTAAGAAAACTAGGGATTTTGTGTCTATCACACTGATAAATGTTACTTCTGAGTGTCATGAGAGATCAACAAACACAATTAAATACCAACATCTACCTGTTTATCTCCCAGCAGGTCAGGCTCCCCTTTGCTAGAATCAGAGCTGACATCGTCTTCATCAGAACTGTTGATGACTTCCTCTTCATCTGAAGGAAGGTCACCAAGACCAAGGTCCACATCACTGTGTACCTCCTGGGATGCTCCACAACTGTTTCAATAGAAAGTGCAGCATTAGTCACCTTTAAAAACAAGTACTACTGCCAAAACCAAACAAAATCAACCATCTTATTCATGTGATATAAACAAGGTATATCTAAGGGGTGTAGAGAGATGGAAATAGCCAGATCAATCAAACTTCCCCTTCCCTTTTCCCATTCCAGCTGTTAAAAACACATATTAAAAAGAAAACACATTCATTTTTATTTTTATTTTAAAATAATCATCTTGGAAAACATGTATTTTCATGATCAGAGGTGAATGAGAAACAAGTTTCCCAACTGACCCATCCTATGATTCAATGTATCCTTACTCTAGAAGATCAGGTCTCTACGAGTACAGCTCATGAGCTGGGTTACCACAAAGGAACATTAGAAGAGGTGCTGCTTCCATAGGTCTCTCTGTTTTGTTTGGCTAATAAACCTACAAGGATTGGGCGGTAATGATGGCCATCACAATCAACAATGCATGTGCTAATGTAGACACATGCCCACTTCCCTGATTATAACCAATAGCCTTTTACGTAACCACATCATAAGACCTGGGAAAGAAAGAGGATGTTATAAATTCTCGGGCTGTGCTCCAGGTCTGCAGATTCAGACACTCTGGGGGTGCAGGGCCCCTAGGCGATAAACCACTATACCAGGCCACTTACCAACTCCTCCTCACCAGCCTGACATCATCATTTCCCACTTTGTATTGAGACAGATCTCTTGAATCTAAAAGCCATTGTTGCTATCGGATAGGTGAGGGGAATTCCATAGCAAAGTTCCCCAGGAAGATAACAGAAATAATACTTTCTTAGCTTTGCTTATAAAGACTCAGGAACAAACTGCCTGTAGGAACTACTTTCCTGTCTGTAGTCTGCAAGAATATCTGCAGACTATAGACAGAAAAAAGAAAAAGAAAAAAAAAGCCTCAAAAAAATCACCCACAGAAAATCATTGGGGAAACATTCAGGCAGAATAAAGAGGTCATGGGCAGGTCACTCAATAGCCAAGGCTCCCACAAGTTATGAGAATTTCTGACGAGAATCTTAAAAGCGCATGATGAATTTTTTCTGCCAGTTTTTGTAGGATACAGACTTGCCTCAGATGCCATTCCTGGAACCCAACTGTTAAACAAACCAGTTGGATGGAGGCAGAATGCCAAAAGGAACACTTCCCTCTGCCAAAGATGGAGTTTCCTATTACTCAATGCCTGGAGGGCCTAGGGATTCATATCAGCCTCAATTAGGTGGGAGCACCCCTTATCATAGCTGCCTATGACATGAAAGAAACACATTCCCTGGGGAGTGGTAGGGGTGAAGAACAGAAGCTTTCTAGTCAGATCACTGTCAAGATGCACTGTCTCTGGGTGTGGGGAGATGAGCCCACCACAGCTGGGTAATTAGTTGACTTAGATTAATGAGAATAAATGAGAGTTAACAGAATCTACAGACTGCAGGATCCATCCATATTAATAGAAGAAACTTAAAGCTTTACTTGTTTATATCTTAATTCATTGCCCCTTAACAGTCTCTAAAACCCTGTCACTCAGGACATATTCAATCTATGAGCAGCTTCAGCATTAGAAATATTAAACCTCAGGTCTTGCCCCACCCCACTGAGTCAGAATCCGGGTTGTAACAAAATCTGAGTAATTTGGGGTTTTTTTTGATCAGCCTATCTGTGTGTTCCTTTGAATTCAACAGCATAAACATTTCAAATAATCGGTTACAGAGCTATGGAACCCTTGAAGAAATTATGTTTATTTTGTCTAAAATGGGAGCTGAGAGGTTTTCTTGAAAAGCTATCATTAAGAAGACTAAAGGCCCAGTGCATGAAATTCATGCATGGGCCAGGGGTTGGGCTAAACTGGCAGTCGGACATCCCTCTCACAATCATGGACCTCTGGCTCCTAATCACTCACCTGCCTGCCTGCCTGGTCGCCCCTAACTGCCCCCCCCCCTGCAGGCCTGATTGCCCCTCACTGCCCCCCCCCCCCGCCGGCCTGGTTGCCCACAACTGCACCTCCCCCCCGGCCTGGTCGCCCCTAACTGCCCCCCCACTGGGCTGGTTGCCTCTTACTGCCCCCCCTGCCAGCCTGGTCACCTCCAACTTCCCCCCCTGCTGGCCTGGTCGCCCCCAACTGCCCCCCCAAGCCGGTCTGGTCGCCCCTCACAGCACGCCCCCCCCCACTGGCCTGGTCACCCACGAAGCCTGCTGTTCAGTCATTTGGTCACCTCTCACTAACCCCCCTGCCAGCCTGGTTGCCCCATGCAGCCTGCTGTTCAGTCGTTTGGTCACCTCTCACTAACCCCCCTGCCGACTTGGTCACCCCACGCAGCCTGCTGGTCAGTCATTTGGTCATCCCTCACTAAACCCCTTGCTGGCCTGGTTGTAGGCAGCCATCTTGTGAGGGTGTGAGGGTTAATTTGCATATTACTTCTTTATTATATAGGATAGCAACCATTAGGGATATAAATGTTTACAAAGGTTAACGTTTTTTTTTTTAAAACCTTAATTCTTTTAAAAATATATATATTTTATTGATTTTTTACAGGGAGGAAGGGAGAGGGATAGAGAGTCAGAAACATCAATGAGAGAGAAACATTGATCAGCTGCCTCCTGCACACTCCCTACTGGGTATGTGCCCGCAACCAAGGTACATGCCCTTGACCAGAATCGAACCTGGGACCCTTGAGTCCTCAGGCCGACGCTCTATCCACTGAGCCAAACCAGTTAGGGCAAGGTTAACATTTAAGAACAAGAAAAAAATAGCTTTAAATATTAAAATGGCATGAATCAAAACATGCTGCATAAAACGTTTGGAGATTGCAATTCTGAAAATTGCTTTTTTACAGGAACCCTTCCATGACTACCCCTCCATAACCCAAATTCATTTACTTGACTCTGAGTCCTATTCATCTTACTCAACTGCACTTGGTTCCTGCCATTAAAATGTAAACTCCTAAGGACAAGAAAATTGGTTACAGTTGAGTCCCCAGCATACTGCTTGACACAAAATAGATTCCTGGTCAATTTTTACAGATTAGACAAAAATGATATTAGATAGCAATCAAACATTCAGGAACGTTCAGACAGTATGTATTTATGGTAGTGGTGATCATGAAGACATGTTTGGGGGAATACTGAAAGAGTGTATGGTTTAAAGGAGACGAGCATCCTAAGCATCACAATCAATGGCATAGAAGTGAGAATATTTGAATTTAGAAAACAAAAAGGACACTTAGGCTGCAACAGGAGACTCCTATAGGTAATTAATGAGAAACAAGCTTGGAGAAGATAACAGGTGCCAGGCTGTCAAGGGTCATGAAAAATAGCTGAAGAGTTTAGGCCTTCATCTTGTAGGCCTTTAACAAGGAGATTCAAATTTTCCAGTAGGTCTCCCAGCTGGATGTCACTACCTATACATCTTTCTTATTAGCGCCAATAGGGAAGAGAATGACATCTCTTCTGTCAATCAAACTTTGTAAGCACAGCCCTTGCTCCACTCCCCACACCTTACTAGAGAAAAGGACATTCCAGTTTACTAGCATCGGTGAGAGATCCCCTTGAGGATCTCAAAGCTTAAGTTGAAGTTAAAGGAGCTTCCCACACACCTGGATGGTACACAGTAGAGACCCTTTATGATTTCTGAAGCTTAGGGAGGAAGATTAATCTTGTAACCCAACACCAATGAACTAAGTGGGGGTGAAATGGACGGTAGGCACAGAGACAGAATAAGTGGAAGGAGATCTAAAAGTTAGTTTCAATAGTGCAGGCAGCCTGAACCAGTGTGGCTACATCAGGAAGCAAGAGGAAGGGTTGAATGTAAGAAATCATCAGGGTTAGGGTAAAGAGATGGGAAAAAACTCCAGTATGCCTTCAAGGTTTCATGAAGACTCACCAGCAAAATAAGAGTGACATTAATTGAAACAGGAATATGTTAACAGGGATCTTATTTTAAAGAAATGATAATGACTTCAGCAGCAAATCAGGAAAGATAGCATCTAGTATCCACATTTACATGTTCATCTCTACATGATTAAACTGAAAAAACTGTTCATGAATTTACTTTCCCACATATTGCTAACAGCTTTCAAATCCATCCAAATAATTTCAGATTTCTTTTAATGAAATATGGATTCTTTACCAATGCCAGTCGTTGAGTTTGGGGCGCTTCCATTCTTTTTATTTCCTTTCCACTGTCAGGAAGATAACTTCTTAACACTGTCTGCACTGGGATTAAAGAAACAGGACAGTGTTTCCTCCACATTTTCCTTAGTTATATCATAATTTGATAATTGAAGTAAAAGGAAAGTAAGCTGCAACAACAACAGAGTCAAGACTACCTCCCCCAGGCCACCCTTTCCAAGTCAGATTTGCTTCTGAAAGGACTCTTGCTTCTACAAAATAATTTTTTTCAAGTACACTGAAATAAAAAAGAAAACAAAAGTAAAGCCAGAAGTAAATTCCCACTGATTATGGAACATTCCTTCAATTTCACATGCCAAGGATCTTTACATTTGGAGTGATAATTATTTAAACCCATTGCTTTCTAAATATTTTTTTTAAATAATTCAGAACAGTGTTTTTTAAAGTATGCCATTGCTTTTTTAAAAAATTACTTATTTTGCCCTGGCTGGGTCGCTCAGTTGGCGAGAGCAATGTCCTCATACACCAAGGTTTCAGGTTCAATCCCCAGTCAGGGCACATACCAGAAACAACCGATGAATGCATAAATAAGTGGAACACAAATTGATGTTTTTCGCTCTCTCTCTGTCTCTTCCCTCCCTCCCCTTTCTCTCTCTCTCTCTCTCTCTCTCTCAAATCAATAAAAATTTTTAAATAAATAAATTTTTAAATTACTTATTTTTATGTTATTTTTTATATAGAGACAGGACATCCTCCACTGGGAAGCACAGCAAATTTCTATTTCAAGTAAGATGTCACATCAAGGATGATTTCTCTTTTAGAAGGAACTGTCTTTTTAAAAATGCTTACTGAATCCATTTCCCTAGGAGTTTTCAGGAACATAAAACCAACCAAACATCCTTGTGAACCTCCATTCAGTGAACATTCCAGCAAGTGAGAGGATAAGGATGGCAAAGAAAAGGAGAAGCAGTGTGAATTGAAGAATGCTTTAAAAGCGCTGAATCCTGTCCTCTGTCTAGTTGCTTTTTCCTCTTTTGACTCTGATTTTTATCTGAGCCCCTTAAACAAAGAATGTAGATGTAATTCCTCCCAAACTTGAAAGAAGTTCATTCCAATACCCTCACCTTCAAGAGCTTCTTTCTCACTTCCAAGTCATAACACATAAATATGAACTTCTATGATCTTTCTCTTCCTCTTCTTTCTACTGCTGGCCCAAACTGAACAGAACCAGCTCGTGCTCAGGATGTTGTTATAATTCTTTTTCAAATGCTGTCTCATTATGACTTGGTGATTATGTGTTTCCTTTGGCTGCTTTCATATTTATCACAGATTGAGTAGAAAAAACTAACAACTTCAAGAATGAACATTACATGAAAATAATTAGCAAAAAAAAAATTTAATGTTATATATTATTATATGCCAACTATATAAAATTGTTTCACAATTTTCACCAGAAAAAATGTTTACACGTATTTAAATGTTTTTATTGAAGGGAGAGGGAGAGATAGAAACATCAATGATGAGAGAGAATCATATATCGGCTGCCTCCTGCATGCCCTCCACTGGGCATGTGCCCTGCCGAGGAATCAAACTGTCACCTCCTAGTTCTTAGGTTGATGCTCAACCACTGAGCCACGTCGGACGGCCAAATGATTTTCTTGAGAACTACCACAATAATGAGTAAGTTATCTCTCTATTTCTTTCTTTTTTTTTTTCTGATTGACTGATTTATTTATTTTATAAGTTTTACTTTTTTAAAAAATTTCTTTGATTAAGGTATCACATATTTGTCCTCATCCCCCTATTCCCATCCTAAACCCCTCCCCACGTATGCCCTCACCCCCCTGTTGTCCATGAACACTGGCTGGGCTCATATGCATGCATACAAGTCCTTTGGTTGATCTCTCCCCCTTTCCCCGACCCTCCCCTACCTTCCCTCTGAGGTTTGACAGTCTTATCGATGCTTCCCTGTCTCCGGGTCTGTTTTTGTTCATCAGTTCACTATTTCCTCTCTATTTCTTTTAGGAAACAGGGCACAACTTGTGAAATAGTCATACAGTGCCATTTTTGCCATATAATAAAGCAAAATTCATATATTCATGTCATGATTTTAGGCTTTCTGAACACAGGAGCTTGCACAATTATTTTAAGTATGTGCAAAGCAACAGTGACAGATTGTAAAAGCAAAGAGATAACAGAGTTTGAAGCAAACTTATCTGATCTGAATAAATATCAGGTTCGACAAGTGTGACCGATATGTGAAGAGAGGTAAACTGATCGTCTAATAGGTCTTATCCATTACTAACTGCTTTAACTAAAAAGAAACCCTGTTGCTTCAATAATATGTAAGGCTGTGGATGGCTGTTTCTCTTATTACAATAGCAGAAATCCTTCCCCCCAAAGAAACATTAGTTTTTTTATATACATTAATTTTTAATCTTCTTTTGAGATAATGCCTAAGAGTAAAGACAAACTTTATTTTAATTTTTTATTTTATTTATTTATTTATTTTTTAAATATATATTTTATTGATTTTTTACAGAGAGGAAGAGAGAGGGATGGAGAGTTAGAAACATCGATGAGAGAGAAACATCGATCAGCTGCCTCCTGCACACCCCCCACCGGGGATGTGCCCGCAACCAAGGTACATGCCCTTGACCGGAATCGAACCCGGGACCCTTGAGTCCGCAGGCCGACGCTCTATCCACTGAGCCAAACCAGTTTTGGCTATTTTAATTTTTTAAATTAATGAATTTATTATCTTAATTTCAGGTTAAAAATCTGTAACTTAACATATGTATGAGTATATTAACTATTTTGAGTTAAATGCTTTAATAACCACAGACTACAAATAAATAAAGTCACTAAAATAAGGGACAGCACATCAGGAGTTTGTTACTAAAACAAACAAAAACTAAAAAAGAAACTTGCAGTATAAAATGTATACAATTAGGCCCTGGCCAGGTAGTTCAGTTAGTTAGAGCATTGTTGCCATATGCCAAGATTGAGGGTTTGATCTCCAGTCTGGGCACATACAAGAATTAACCAGTGAATGCAAACAAGTGGAACAACAAATTGATGTTTCTCTCTCTCTCTTTCTCTTCCTTCCTCTCTCTCTAAAATCAATAAATAAAAACATTTAAATGCACACAATTAGTTTTTTTATTTTTGGTTCATGACTTTTAGAGGTGTTAACAACTATCAAGCCAGGGTTCAATGGCTTCAGGAAAAAAAAAAAAGGAGAAAGAAAAGAAATACACAGAAAAATGTCCAGCTTCCCTGAAATATAAACTGGAGGATTGTTTAAAAACTGGCTTTCGGTGACTCTGTTAGGAAGAAATACCAGGTTTCAATGATGGATTTTGAAAAACAGGCCTGATTCCAGTATTCACAGGCAATCAGCCTGAGGGTCCATCCCTCCCACTGATGTGCCAACAACAATCAAGGCTCAACTACTACAGGAGGGCACACAAAACCCACAGGGGACACACCTGGACTACCTGGCTTGGGTGACCATGGATACTGTGCTACTGGGCCCCAAAGGACACCTACTACATTTAAGGCCCCTTGCCATGACTGGAAGTCATAGCAGATCTACCTGATGCATAGAAACAAACACAGAGAGGCAGCCAAAATGAGAAGAAGAAAAAATAATAAGTACTAAATGAAAGAACAGAACAAAAGTCCAGAAAAAGAACTGAACAAAATGGAGACCAGCAATCTACCAGATGCAGAAATCAAAACAGTGGATATAAGAATGCTCAATGAACTTACGGGAAGAGTAAATGAACTCTGCAAGAACTTTAACAAAGACATCAGAAACATAAAAATGGAGATAAAAAAACATAAAAAAGAACCAGTCTGAAATGAAGAATACAATAACTGAAATAAAGAATTCTTTATAGCCCAGCTATTCTTTACAGTCAACCTATGAACCAGGAGGTCACTGTTCAATTCCCGGTCAAGGGCATATACCCTGATTGCAAGTTCCCCAGCCCTGGTAGGGGCATGTGTGGGAGGCAACCAATCAATGTGTCTCTCTCACACCCATGTTTCTCTCTCTCTCTCTCCCTCTCTCTCTCTCTCTCTCTCTTCCCCCCCCCCCTTCCCCTCTCTCTAGAAATCAATGGAAAAATATCCTCCAGTGAGGATTAAAAAAAAAAACATTACAGGGTATCAACAGTAAATTAGATGAAGCAGAGGATCAAATTAACAATTTGGAAGACAAAGTAGCAGAAACACACACACACCCACACACACACAATGAGAACAGTTAAGGGGTTTCTGGGACAACATCAAGTGTATAATATTTGCATCATAGAGGTACCAGAAGGAGAAGAGAGAGAGCAAGGAATTGAAAAGTGACAGCAAACTTCCCTAACTTAGCGAAGGAAATAAACATACAAGTCCAGGAGACGCAGAGTCCCAAACAAGTTAACTCAAAGAGGCCCACAGCAAGACACATCATAATTAAAAAGCCAAAGGTTAAAGACAAAAAGATAATCTAAAAGCAGCAAGAGAAAAGTAGTTACCTACATGGGAGCTCCCATAAAATTGTCAGCTGATTACTCAGCAGAAACTTCGCAGACCAGAAGGGACTGGCAGGAAATTTTTAAAGTAAGGAAAAACAAGAACGTACAAGCAAGATTACTCTACCCAGCAAAGCTATCAGTTAGAATCTAAAATCAGATAAAGAGTTTCCCAGATAACAAAAAGCTAAAGGAATTCATCACCACCAAACCAGTATTAAAAGAAATGTTAAAGGGACTTCTTTAAGAAGAAGAAAATAAATTTTAAAGATCAAAAAGATGAATAATAAAATGGCAATACATACCAATCAATTATTACTTTAAATGTAAATGAATTAAGGACAGAGGTGGCTGAATGGATAAGAAAACAACACCTATACATATGCTGCCCACATATACAAGACCCACTTCAGATCAAAAGACACACATAGTCTGAAAGTAAAGGGATGGAAAAAGATATTCCATGTAAATGTAAATGAACTCTGCAAGAACTCTGAAAGAAAGCTGAGGTAGCAATTCTGATATCAGACAAAGTAGACTTTAAAACAAAAATTATAACAAAAGACTAAGATGGACCTAGAAGTCTACTTCTGAGTATTTACTCAAAGAAACCCAAAAGACTAATTCAAAAAGACATATCCCTATGTTCATTGCAGCATTATTTATAATAGCCAAGATATATAAGCAACCTAAATGTCCATTGATAAACAAATGGATAAAGAAGAAGTGGTACATACATACCATGGAATATTATTCAGCCATAAGAAAGAATGAAATCTTATCATTTGGGACAACATGGATGGACCTAGTGCTTTCTCTTATTTCACTTAGCTATGCTAAGTGAAATAAGAGAAAGACAAATACCATATGATTTCACTTATATATAGAATCGAAAAAACAAAACAAATGAACAAACAAAACAAAAATAAACTCATAGATACAGAGAACATTTTGATGGTTGTCAGATGGGAAGCAGTTTGGGGGCAGGGTGAAAAAGGGGAAGGGATTAAGATGTGCAAATTGCCAGTTATAAAAACAATCATGGGGATGCAAAGTACAGTTTAGGGAATATAGTAAATAATCCTATATAATAAAGAGGTAATATGCAAAATAACCCTCACTCCCTCACAATATGGCTGCCTACAACCAGGCCAGCAAGAGAGTTAGTGAGGGGCGACCAAACAACTGAACAAGCAAGCTGTGTGGGGTGAGCAGGCCGGCAGGGAGGTTAGTGAGGGACGACCAAACGACTGAACAAGCAGGCTGCGTGGGGCTACCAGGCTGGCAGGAAGGTTAGTGAGGGATGACTAAATGACTGAACAGCAGGCTGGGTGGGGCAACCAGGCCAGAGAGGGGGCCATGAGAGGTGACCAGGCTGGTGGGGGGGGGGCAGTTAGGAGCAACCAGGCCGGCAGGGAGGGGGCAGTTAGGGGCAAATAGGCTGGCAGGGGAGCAGTTAGGCATCAATCAGGCTGGCAGGGGAGTGGTTAGGGGGTGATCAGGCTGGCAGGCAGAAGCGGTTAGGGGCAATCAGGAGGGCAGGCAGGCGAGCAGTTGGGAGCCAGCAGTCCTGGATTGTGAGAGGGATGTCCGACTGCCCGTTTAGGCCCGATCGGCCTAAACGGGCAGTCGGACAACCCTCAAGGAGTCCCAGATTGGAGAGGGTGCAGGCTGGGCTGAGGGACACCCCTTCACACTCTCCCCCCCCCCCCCCCCGTGCATGAATTTCGTGCACCGGGCCTCTAGTTTATTATATTCCCTACTGACTAAAAACACAATCAGGATCAGAACCCTGAGGCTGCTTTTAAAATAAAATCATGGCAGGACAACTCTGAAAACAAGTTACAGAACAAATGGAATTCAAAATTCCTTAAAGGAGAAGAGAATATACTGAGATATTTGCACCCCTTTTTTGCAAGTAATTTTAGAGTTATTAAATTTTAACTACAAAAAAAAAAGCAGTTCTAAAAGGAGATTCTACCATTGGCCATTAATTGGAGACTAATTAAATAAATTGGGTCACATCAATATAATGAATTATGAAACAGCAATTTAAAAACTAAGGTAGATCTATGCATGAAGATATACACTGAGTGGCCAGATTATTATGATCTCTGAACACATAATAATCTGGCTACTCAGTGTACTTCTCTTGAGTACCTCAATTATTTTATATCAAAGATACTATAAATCGTGCACCTGATCAGTTCTCCCCTTTGCACTGGCTGATAGAAAGTTCAGGGCAAATAGGTGGTTGATCTTCAGCAAAAGTCTAGAATACTTTTGGTACCCATTTGAGATACAAATAGAGTGAGTGGCCAGGTTATTATGCATTCAGAGATCATAATAATCTGGCCACTCAGTGTAGACTGTACTCTAAAAAATATTGCTAGGTTAAAAAGACTGCTAGGTTAAAGACACAGAGCAGTGTGCATTCGTTTATATAAAAAGCAAAACAAAAGAATACCTACACATACACATATATATATATATACTAGATATACACCCATACAGATAGCTCTGTAAAGATTCAGAAGGAACCTATAACAATGATTGCCTCTGAGACTAAAGTATGAGGTAAGAAAGGAACTTCATAATTTACCCTATGGTTGTTTTTTTAGAAGTATTTTTATTATGGATATTATTACTTTTTTAAAGACAACACATACTCTCTCTCTCTCTCTCTCTCTCTCTCTCTCTCTCTCTCTCACACACACACACACACACACACACACACACACACACACACTCCACAAAACCAGAAACTTTTAAAAGTTTTACAAAAGATGGTTCAGATCACCAACTCTTCAGCAATAGCTTACTCCTTCCCAGGGTGATGAGAATTTTTACAAAATAAGAAAGGAAGGAACAGGAATGGAAGAAAAGAAAGGAAGAGAGAGAGCTCCAAACCTGGAGCTCTGCTCATTTTCAAGATTGCCTTTATTTTATCCCTTTAACTACTATTTAGGTCAGAGAGGTATGTAGACCATTATGCCTTTCCCTCATGGCCTGTAGGTGCACATTTGGGGAAACCATTAACATGAGTCTCTAGATAATAGGTAGATGGAATGACCTTCTGACCAGTCAGTTGATGATTTTAAAAAGAGAAAAAAAGGTTGCAGAGAGATTATTCAACAGTCTGCAGGAGCCACAGAGTAACCACACAACTTGCTAACTAACCACAGTGAACAGCACCATATTATTAGGCACCTCCCATGGTGCTCCTGAATGCTGTGATAACGCCTGAACTGTAAGTGAGGATGATCATGCCCTCCAGGGTTCTTGGTCCAGTTTTTATGACTCAGAAAGAGCCCAAGGCTGATAACATTCCAACAGATACTCTTGTCTCTCTAGCTTAGCTGAGAGGCATCTGGCTCAAGCCTTAGCTGTTCTTAGCTAAAAAGGAATAAACTGTTACAAAAATGTCTCCGGACACAGCAATTTTGCTTCCTTAGAAATTGAAGAGGTTTGAGGAATAGTCCCTTAAAATGCACTTCAAGAAATGTGGACAGTTCTATTTTTAATTTTTTGAGGAAACTCCATACTGTTTCCCATAGTTTACCAATTTGCATTCCCACCAACAGTGCATGAGGGTTCCCTTTTCTCTACATCCTCACCAACACCTGTCATTTGTGGATTTATTTGATGATAGCCATTCTGACATGTGTGAAGTGAAATCTCGTTGTGATTTTAATTTGCATTTCTTCCTTATGACCCAGAGATTCCACTTCTGGGTATCTAGCCAAAGAAAACAAAAACACTAATTTGAAAGAATATATGCACCACTATGTTCATTGTAGAGTTATTTACAATAGCCAAGATATGGAAGAAACCCAAGTATCCATAAATAGACAAGTGGATTAAAAAGCTGAGGTACATAGAATGGACTGGTTGTTGCCAGAGGGGAGGGGGTTGGTGAACTCGATGAAAGTGATGAAGGGATTAAGAAGAACAAATTGGTAGTTACAAAATAATCATGAGGATGTAAATACTGCATAGGGAATATAGTAAATAATATTGCAATAACTATGCATGGTGCCAGGTGCATACTAGAAATATTTAGAGGAACACTTTGTAAGTACATGATTGTCTAACCACTATGCTGTACACCTGAAACCAGTACAAAATACTTTTAAAAAAGAAATGTAGAGAGAAATCTTTTGTTAATACAAATAGCAAAGCATTTGACTGAGCTGAGAATTGCCTCCAAAAATATATACCAGGTTTCCAGTCCAGTTTTGTCATTGTAGCAAAGATGGTATTCATTTTGTTGAAAAATTTTTTACAAAATTAAATGAAGTTAGGGTTGACCCAATATCACTTCTTCCCTTCACCTCCTCATTATGTAATACATAACTCAGTAGTACCACATCAAATAAAGGCCGCTAGGAATAATGACGCTGGGACGACTACATGAGGGTGCTTCATATTTAGACATACACACACACACACACACACACACACACACACACACATCTATTTACACAAATGTACTGTATTTTCCGGCGTATAAGACGACTGGGCCGAAACCGGTTTGGCTCAGTGGATAGAGCGTCAGCCTGCGGACTCAAGGGTCCCAGGTTCGATTACGGTCAAGAGCATGTACCTTGGTTGCGGGCACATCCCCAGTAGGGGGTGTGCAAGAGGCAGCTGATCGATGTTTCTCTCTCTCATCAATGTTTCGAACTCTCTATCCCTCTCCCTTCCTCTCTGTAAAAAATCAATAAAATATATTTTTTTAAAAATAGACGACTGGGCGTATAAGATTTTCCTGGGTTAAAAAGTCGTCTTATACGCCAGAAAATACGGTAATAGTAAATAGGCTTTTCACCCAAGTCTCTCTCATGAATAGAGTGTCAGGTACCGTATTTTCCAGCGTATAAGACGACTTTTTAACCCAGGAAAATCTTACACGCCCAGTCGTCTTATACGCCGGAAAAATACGGTATTTATACATACATACATGTATTTTCACATAAATCATATTATTTAAAATATATAATACTGTAACCGTTTATTGCCATAAATATTTATTGAGTGCTTATTATGTATCGTATTATTTTAGGACTGGGTAAAGATAATCTAAAGGAATTAGTTACAGATAATGTTCAAACTGTAAATTCCATGGTCACTTCTCTTTTTTTTCATGCTGAGTAAAACTTTTCTTAACAGATAAAGCAGAAAGAACTGAAATAACTACAGTAATTAGTATAAAGGCAGGGACAATTTTCTAAAAAGAGAACAACTAAAAGTTAGAGTATGCTAAATGTTAAAGGCAATGCATAGACACTAAGGGCTACCGAGCCAGAAAAATACCCCATGCAGGCTGGGGCAGTCAGAGAGACCTGAGTGTGGGCACTTGAGAGAACAGACCCCAGTGAACAAAAGGAGGAGCAAAGGCATCCTAAGTGGGAGAAACAGTGTGAGCAAAGGCTTGTAAGTGATGTGGAGGGTGATTTGGGTGGGGGCATTTTTTATGTGATAAGAAGTTAGAGAGTCCACCATGTTAGAGAGGTTCCTATTGCTAACATAGCTGGCAAGCAGCCACTGCAGAAAAGACGATCATTATCCATAATGGGACCTTGGGATCCAAACCCAAGGCCTCCCCTTGGCTTTACTTGGTTCTTACTCTTACACAAGAGTAAGAAACCCAATGGGGGAGCAGGGCCACGGGACTGAGACTGGTTGGTGAGTAAGTAAAAACAAACAGCTCACCCTGTGACTACCTTCTTTAACAGGGTGTCTCTGTGTCAGTTGTATATGCCAGCTTGCTTCTGCTAATGTCTTTTCATCTTATTCCTAACAGCCACTGAAAAGGTGGTGAAACTTTTGGAGAACATGACCATTCCCTCTGTCATGCTATACTTTTGATTGTGACTCAGTGTAGAGAGCACCTGGGAAGGCACACGGGCATTCTTCCTTAATGATTGTCAGCTGAACCCAAGGCGACAGGCAAAGCCGCGTCTTGGTAACACATCTTACCAAAAAGGCAGATGTGTTCTCAGCATTGACTCTTATCTTTGCCCAGGTGTAGGGAAGTGGGTTTTGATATGTAAATCCAATCTAGCACTAGGAATGCTCGGGGCTACTCAAGAACCAGCTCATTTCTCTTTCCGTGCTGGACACGGAAAAGAGAGACCCCGCCATAACTCTGTACAAAACCACTATGGAATAAGGCCTAAAACTGTGTTCTGCCTTGACATCTGGGGAAAACCGGGAGGGCCCTGAATGGCCTAACTATAAGTTGCTCTTCCCACTCTGTTGCCCCTAGTAAGGTCCCCTAGCCAAACAACCTTCTTTATCACAGAGACAGTTCTGGCTTAGCCCTGAGTAGAGGATTATAATTCCTTGCCAACAGGTAGAATTATTCAAACTAGCTAATCTCATCCTCCCATGGGAACCACGGGGGCTCTCTTCCCTCCTAAAACTACACAGCTTGCCTCCCACAGTCCCTGGTGGTTCACGCTGTTTCCAAGTGCATGGCATGCTATGTCTTTGTCCCCTGAGCTGTGAGTACACGGTGGGGCAAAAGTAGGTTTACAGTTGTGAGTACATGAAACACAGAGTTTATTCTTGTATTATTATTTAATTAACTAGAGGCCCGGTGCATGAAAATTCATGCACTGGATGGGAGTCTCTCAGCCTGGCCTTTCCCCCTCTCACAGTCTGGGAGCCCTCAGGGGCGGGAGGCGACCTGGTGATCAGGGGAAGGCAACGCCTCCATCACACCTCTGCTGCTAACACTGCTGGCAGCACAAGCCTCAGCTGGCCCTGGTTACCTGAGCCTCGGGCGGCTCTGGGCGGCTGGGCAGCTGCCATCTGAGGCTTGCCTGTGCCTCGGGCCCACCCTGGGCAGCTGGGGGGCTGAAGGTGGGTCCAGCCACACCATGCGCCTGCCGCCCCCCGTCCCCGGAGGGGCTGAAAGGACTGGGGGACTCCGGAGGGGCTGAGGGAACTGAGCACCACCATCTTGTGACTATGGGCGCCATCTTTGTGATGGCGTGATGGTCAATTTGCATATTCCCTCTTTATTATATAGGATTACTGTATTATTTTCCATACAAAGAACTGTAGACCTACTTTTTTTTTTAATCCTCACCTGAGGATATGCTTTACTGATTTTAGATAGAAGAGAAGAGAGAAACATCAATGTATGAGAG
The DNA here is from genome assembly GCF_951640355.1 of Cnephaeus nilssonii. Lineage (NCBI taxonomy): Eukaryota > Metazoa > Chordata > Mammalia > Chiroptera > Vespertilionidae > Cnephaeus > Cnephaeus nilssonii. Next base: position 19,044,253 of record NC_137077.1, on the reverse strand, counting down.
AAACATCATCAACTGCATACCCCACATGCACCCTGACCAGGGATTGAACCCACAACCCAGGCATGAGCCCTGACTGGGAATCAAACTGGTAACCCTTTGGTGTACAGGATGATGCTCCAACCACTTAAGCCATACCAACCAGGGCCCTAATTACATTTTGCATACACATCCCAACACTCTGCCATGAAAAACTCAAGCAGTTTTCAAGTTAAAGGTATTATTAATATTATGTGCTACAGAAATATGACATATTCCAAGTTACATTAAATACAGACCCCACTATAATACAATCGTGGGGAATTACAAGGGAACCAGTGGATAAACCCCTTAGACATCTGCTTTCAGTCCCAGATCTTATTTTATCCCAGCCTACTTGAGTGTTCCCATTTTCTAACAGGAACCACATCCTGTAATTGGGATTTCCCACTGCTATGGAGTAAGAACAGTAGGCTTCTTGGGAGCCCCTACGAAGCCAGGGAGGGGGAGGTTAAATTGTTACTCATGAATGAATCAGTCCACTTCTCCTTATTTAGAACTATACATGAAGAATTATTATTTATCATGTCTCTTTCTCAGGAACTAGCCACAAAAGAACTGATTTGAAGGTCTACTCTAGACCAACAATGGATCATCAATAACCCCCCAAATCCATATGGAACCTATTTCTTTCTCAGAGCACCCTGGGAGCAAAGGTCCATATTTTTCAAGACTGAGAGGTTGCAGAGAGCATCAGGAAAGGGCATGAGTTTCTTTCCCCACTCTTAATCCCACGCATCAGTTTTTTTCCACGAGTTACAGTGCTGAGTAGCTAGCTCTGTGATTATTTTTAGCCTACTTGATTGGGAAACCAAGAAAAACCATAACATTGCTATCAAACTTGGTTAACATCTTCGACAGCTAGAGTCAAGGAAAATGTAAGGGAAGCGAAAATAAACATGCATTCAGGAAGTGAGATAAACAGATTCACTTGGAACAGGGTCACAAAGATTTCAAGTTTCATTCATTTCTAGAGAAAATGCCGTAAAGGGGAGAAGAAAAAACACTGGTTTCAGCCTAAGACAAACTTGCATTTAAATCTAGGCTCCACCACTCACTTGGTTGTATGTAACTGTCTGGCTCTTTAATTTTATACTTCCCTAAATCATACAATTGAGATGTACCTCAGCCTATGAGGCTAAATGAGATAATGTGAACATGCCTGGTACACACAATAGACAGGAAACAAAGACAAATTTTTTAAAAACAAGACATGTGAAGAGGGAGAACACATGTGAAGAGGGAGAACATCATGGTCCATTGAACAAAATAGCAAGAGGAAATCTTTGTTCTTGCTCACCCCTGGTAACACCAGAAGTTAATGTGATGCCTGAGCACTCTACTTCTTGTATGAATGAATTAATGAAATGGACTGTCTCCTAATATCTCACAAAAAATAGTATCCTATGAGTAAGCAAAGCCAGCCAGCCTGCTGCCTCTTTTTCTAAGGCCTGTGAGCTAAGAATGGTTTTTACATTTTTAAATGGTGAAAAAAATCAAGAGTAATTTGTGGCATGTGAAAATTACATCAAACTGAAATTTCAGTGTCCACAAGTAAAGTTTTATTAGAACACAGACATGCACATTGGTTTCGTACTGTTTGTGGCTGCTTTTGCATTAAGAGTCTAGACCTGTATGCAAAAATGACTTCAGAGAGAAACTTCTGCATTACCAGTCATGTGAAACAGCTCATCACAGCCTACGCGGCTGAGTAAAGAACGCCTGCAATGAGTTCATATGAGCCATGGTTTTGCAGCAGGTCGCTCCTGGGCTTGTTTCCCATGTTTAATTTCACTGCTTCTTTCGGGTAGCTTACTACTTTTACAATAATATCCCAAAGCTCAGAATAATCACAGTTTCACACATGTCACGATACTGACTCCTACTTACAAAGAATTTCAGTCACCAACATACATGACTAATTTAGGGGTATCCCACTAGAACTGAAGGTGCTTTTTAAGCAACTTTCTAACAGCTTTGTCCCTCTTTGGTAAATAATGATCATAATGATGACAACTTTAATGAGCAACAAAGCTGAAAAGGCCTATGAGTGACATAAGAGGCATGTGTCACTTATGCAATGAAGTTGCTGATTCCTTTGGTAACATGAACTTCATTTTGCAATGTAAAGCAAAGTACCTGCATTTCTTTTCTAAATACAGGTTTTTGTACTGGATTCAAGTGCAAAGAGTCTAGTTGGTGCACTTCAAAACACTGATCTTCTGCCACTAACTGAAGGCCCACGCACAAATAAGAGGAGCAGACAGGAGGGAAGTAGGGAGAAATTAAGATACCAGAAAACAGTAAGAAAAGCAGGAAACAGGAGAGAAATAGGAACAGACAGAAAGGCAAAGCACCATCAGTTCCTCCATCTGTGATGTGGGCAAGTGTTACCAGAGCCTTTACTGAGCTCCTGGTGGGGTAGGCTCTGTGTTAGGCCCTGAGGTGACACACAAGAAGGAAGACTGTTCCTGCCCAGGGGGAAACCGTGCTGACAGCTCGGCCTTTCTCAAGTGCCTCCTAGATACTAATGGCCTAGGGACGGAGATTAACTACCCCTAAACTTTCCACTTATTCTAAAACTTTCCATGCCAACACACAAAGCAAACAAACAAAACCCCAAAACCTTTTCTCTCAACTGGAATAGAGGAGGTTAATGAGGAAAAGGGGGCAGCGTTTTTCTTTTTGCTTCCTGCACATTTAACCTTTAAAAAAAAAAACTTCTACGTAACTTTTATAATTAAAAAAATTAATACATAAAGAATTGAAAATCCCCATTCACCCTTCTTCAAGTTTACTAATCTCAATTATTGCAAGCATTTCTCACAAATTGTTGTTGTTGGTTTTTAATATATAGAAAGAAAAGGTCAAAGGCAAGGGAAAGGTGGGGGGACACTGCCAACCCCATCTGAACTTGCCCCCAAATGCAAAAAATGAAATAAAAAATCACACCATGTTGATATGTGAATTATAGCAATGGTTTTCAATATGCTTCCTGTAGACAGCCTAAAAATAAACACTCATCTAACCCGCTAGAGCACGGGTGGGGAAAGTCCGGCCCGCGGGTCTTATAAGGCCTGTGAAATCATTTGGTCTGGCCCTGCCAAGGCATTAGGGGTGAGTTAATTAAACGTTTGACCAAATAGAGCAGGCTAATTTTTTAAATATTTTTTTTTCTGTTTATTTAATAATGTTTTATAGTGTCGTTTTTTGTGAAGAAGTCTTTTGTTGTTGTTGTTAATCCTCACCCAAGAGTATTTTTCCATTGATTTTTAGAGAGAGTAGAAGGGAGGGGGAGAGACAGATATAGAGAAACATCAATGTGAGAGATACACATAGATTGGTTGCCTCCCTCATGCATCAGGGATCGAGCCTGCTGCCAGGGATGGAGCCTGCAACCAAGGTATGTGTCCTTGACCAGAACTGAACCTGTGACCCTTCAGTCCAGGGCCGACGCTCTACCAACTGAGCCAAACCCGCTAGGACAGCAGGCTAACTTTTAAATTGATAATTTTGTATGGCTTGCTAATGATGTTATATATATCCAAATGGCCCTTGGCAGAAAAAAAGTTTCCCCACCCCTGCTCTAGAGTTTCTATTCCCATCAGTCAGGGTAAACCCAGGGAAGAAGGACTATTTTCACCCTAACATCAGGTAAGCATAGTGAAACAGAAGTTTCTATAAACTCCAATACCTCTGTTCAGCCACAGATTTCATTTATGGAATCTGCCCAGAAGCATTAGCAGAAATATTTCAATGAGCAAGTAGAGAAGACATTAATTTGTAGAGTACAGAAGAACATACAAAAATACTTTGCATCTTAACAGTAAGCGGGCTCAATAAGAATTAATGATACTTAGAATTACTACCATTGAGAGTCTATCTAATCAAGGAAACAGATAAGATTTCATTGTAGCCTACTGCATGAAAGCATCAACAGTTACTCAAATTATAACCACTGGGTATAAAAACAAACCTAAACTTATTTTACCATTAAAAAAAACAACTTTTGAACCTATTGGAGCTAATGTATTTGCTTATTTTTAGTCTTTATTTAAATTTTGCCCTACAAAATGATTTCATATATTTTAATGAGACCAAAACCCATTTCTTTTATAGTCATAGAAAACTTTCACCCTTCAGACTTCTATTTTATATTCTTCACTAAAGCCTTAGTGGCCATTTTCATTTTAAAAGTCTTTTGATACTTCCCCAAATACGGTGCTCAGCACACAATGTGCAATAAGTACCTGCTAACTAGAAATAGTATTTAATATATTAAGAGGAAAGATGTAATTTATTAAAGAGTTTTCACAGGTTATCTGGTGAATTCACAGCATACTTTCCCTGGCTTCTGAACAGCTAAGTTTGGGATTTTTTTTCAGTTGTAGTCAGAATACTACAGTAAAGAGTTTTCTCAAGTTTACATCTTTCTAAAAGATTTTGTAACTTTCTTAGATAAGACTCTTAACATCTTTCCCATCTGAATACCCATGTTTTTGAGGTAAATAACATACTTAATTTGGAGACAACAAAGCAAAAAGCCTAAAATAATATAGGTTGGCAGACTGATAGGATGTTCAAATCTTCAAATAATTATATGGATAATTCACCCTGTATGGGAAAACACGTTTTGTGTAGCTAAATCATTATGATCATTTCCCATATATAAAAACTGCACCAGGCCCCTTCACCAGGCTTGTGACTTCAGGACATCTTTGTAAATTTTTGCTAACTCCAAAGATTCCTACAGACTGCCCAGATTTTTTTCCTTCTAGCCTTACTACATACAAGGCATGTTCTTTCATTTAAGAAGAGTTTTCTAAAACTTTGACTTTTTTGTGTGATACAATTATCTGTGTTTTCTGGACAGCACATGAAAATATGTTAAGATCTATACTACTTAGGAAACTGTTAAAAACAGCTTTTGATTGGCATGGAGTTAGATCCCATGGCTTCTTTCAGCAGGTTTGATAAGAGGACTAGTGGAATGAGAGGAATGGAATGTTTCTTGCTTAACTAGTCCATAGTATGGAAGGAAAGCTCAGTACGGACAGATGCATGTGAGGCCTTTTAACTCAACTTCTCTCTCCAAGGGAGCTTTGTTTTAGCAAATAGCAGTAATTCTCCAAATCAGTGTAATTGCTTTCCAAAATTAACAGATGTTTCCTGTGCATTCTGCGAGCCTGGTCAGTGGGATACTGGTTTATTCAAAATACAGCTGGATTCTGACCTCACACATATAAAAAGCAATATACAACCTGACAACTATTTACTCAGATGTGACCACCTATTTTGTGCCAGGTATCTGCTGAGGCTAGTGATACAATGGCCTTATAATTTCTTACAATATTTATTTTTCATATAGCTTATATTTCTTTTTTTTGGAGGGGGGTTGTAGGGGGAGGTCAACAAAGTGCTATGATAAAATGATGAGTTAGTGCTGTGCAATAGGAGACCAAGGAAAGGGATGCCTTATGCTGCTTGGTATACAGTAAAAGTTAGTTATTGCTTTTATTATACTACTAGAGGCCCAATGCACAAAATTCGTGCAAGGGGCTCGGCCCTCTCAGCCCCGGCTTTGTCCGGAAGGTTGTCCGGAAGGTCATTCGGCTGTCCAGTCTAATTAGCATATTACACTTTTATTATTATAGATAAACAGGATATGGTAGGCAATATACTATGGAAGGGAGTGGCACCACAGGTATCCACAAATTCACTTCCTCATTCAGTCTTTCAATAAATATTTACTATGTGCCTACTACATATCAGGCACTGTTGTAGGCACTGGGGATAAAGTGATATAACAAAATAAGTACTTCTCATTCCTACAGGTTGTATTCTAGTAGGGCAGACAGATGAGCAAATAAATAAATAGATAATATATTGACAAGAATAGGAAATATTAGAAAGAAAAACAGAACTGTGTGATAAGTAGATAGGTGGTGGAGGTAGGGATATTTTGTTACCTTTTCTACATTGGAAGGAAAGATTTCCACAGAAGATAACATTTGAGTTAGGTCTAGAAGGATGAGAGATAGTCTGTCTCGGAGAAAAAGTATGCCAGATAATGGAGCAAATCTTTGAGAGGGAATAGGGTGTTTAGGAATGTAAGTCAGTCTTATACAGGTGGGTAATTTCGTAAGATTAGAAAAGCCAACTGGGCCAGACCACAACAAGTCTTACGCACTAAGTTACGGAGTTTCAATTTTATTCTCTAGGGAACTGGCCACCAAAAGATGCTTAATTACAAAATATGTAATTCTTTAAAAACAAAACAAACAAACAAAAAAACATGTCCTAGCCAGTGTGGCTCAGTTGGCTGAGCATCATTTCAGGCACCAAAAGGTCGCCCATTTGATTCCTGGTCAGAGCACATGCCCAGGTTGTGGTTCAGTCCCAGTCGGGGTGTGAAAGGGAGGCAACTGACATATGTTTTTCTCTCACATAGATGTTTCTCCCCGAACCCCATCTATCTCTCTCTCTCTCTCTCTCTCTCTCTCTCTCTCTCTCTCTCTCTATCTCTCTCTCTCTCTCTGCCCCTCCTTCTTTCCATCCCTCCCTCTCCCTTCCCCTTCCTTTCTCTATTAAAAAAAAAAAATCAATACAAAACCTTTTTAAAACAACAAGAATTCCCGGTTAGAAAATGGGCAAAAAACCCAGATTTCACGTTAGAGGATATACAGATGGAAATTATGCACAAGAATACATATTTAACATCACCAGCCATCAAAGAAATGCAAATTACACCACAATGGGATGTCACTACACACCTATCAGAATGGCTAAAATAAAAAAGTGACAAACACCAAGTGCTGACAAGAATGTGGAGACACTGGGTCACTCATACATTGCTGTGGGAAAGTAAAATGGTTCAGCTACTCTGAAAAACAATTTGGCAGCTTCTTATAAAACTAAACATGCAATTGCCATGTGAGCCACAATTGCATGTTTGGGTATTTATCCCTGAGAAATGAAAATAAATGTCCACATAAAAACCTGTACATGAATGTTTATTATAGTTTTATTTCTAAGAGTCAAATAGTGACACTGACCCTATAACTGGTGTCCTTTAACTGGAATAATACTGCAATATAAAGGAAAGAACTATTCATGCATGTAACAACATGGATAAATCTCCAAGGAATTATGCTAAATGAAAAAAAACAATCCCAAAGGGTTATATATTATTATGATTCCATTATATATAATATTTTTAAAATGGATTATTGGTTGCCAAGGATTGGGGAGTGAAGTGGGTAGGAGGTGGATATGGTTATAAATGGCAAAAGGGATCTTTGGTAGTGATGGAATTATTCACTGTCATGACTGATGGTGATATGCAAACCTATAGATGTGATAAAATTATATTGAACTAAATATATCCACACTGAGTACAAGTAAAACAAGGGGAATCTAAATAAGATCAGCAGATTATATCGATGTTAATATCCTGGTTGTATTATTTTACTACAGTTTTAAAAAATGTTACCATTAAAGTATACTGAATTTTTCTCTGTACTATTTCTTACAACTGCATGTGAATATACAGTTTTATCAGTAACAATTTCAATTAAAAAATAATAAACCAGACTGTAAATTTCTTGTGACTTCTAGTCTGACTAACTCTCTCTGAAGTAGCTGATTAGCTACTAGGGAATAAAGTCCCTTGAAAATACCCCCTCTAGCAGTTAAAATGTCACTCTGCTTACATTAGAACCAGACACCTTTGAAATCAACTGTCATTAGGTAGGACAGAGTCATGGAAAACTGGCAGATTGAGGCCATGGTATTTCAGCTGGCTTCTAGGCATAAAAGCCTTCAGAGCAGTATCACCCCACTGTCCTTTTCCATTCTATTTTAGCATAAAACATGGGGAAGAGAAGAGGCAGGAAACAAGAGAGTTAGGGCCGTGAAACGTCTATGTATCTGGACACTAAAAACTGTAAGCATATACTTACATGCTATGCTGTTTGATAATGAAATATCCTGAAAATGAAGCTAATTGTGTAGCTCTTTCTGTGTTGATTTTAATCTAAATTAAGTTGCGAGAAAAAAACTACAAATTCATTATAATCTAAAGTATAGAATACTTTAAATGAAATACGGTTTGAGGCCTTTCATGTAGATATATCTACCATTAACAGCCAAGTAGAAATTCGGTCTTACCAGGCTTGCTTTAGAGCAGCTTGTTATAATTAACACATTATTATTTTATGCAAACACATTGTTAAAATGCCCAGCAGGGTGTGCACAGAAAGAATTTAAATATGTTTTCTATAATATAATTTACAGCATTTATTTGCTTAAAATGAGACTAGCCAAATCCAGTTGAGCCTAGGCAGGATGAATACAAATACAAAATTAAAAAGTCATAAAAAGACATTCCAATCCATTTCACCTTGGAGGTAGATTCAGCAAGCCTCTTGGTGGACAGGGTCAGAGATTGTGACCCATGTCAGCAGCCCCAGCAATGATGCTTTATCTAAGAATTTCTCTCAACTGAATGTGCCCTCTTGCCCAGTTTCCAGGTCTTGCCCTTTCATAATTCAAAAGGCTCCAGACAACAGCATAGTGATTGCCAGAGAGAAGGGGATGGGAGGGGGTGGGGAGGAATAAATGGTGATGAAGGAAACTTGACTTGTGCTGGTAAACACACAATATACAGACAATGTATTGTAGAGCTGTATACCTGAAACATAATTTTATTAACCAATGTTACCTCGGTAAATTCAATTAAAAAATCCATTTTTTAAAAAGGCTCCAGAAATACTACCTCCTCTAATTTTCAGCTACAGAGAATATATCACCTACCTCTATGGGGGGAGGGGAGGAACCTTACCATTCATTTAAACCTATTTTTTTTTTTCATTAAGATATAAAAGATATATTTCAGCCTTACAAAAATTTTTGCTTTGGGGATCCATAAATAACAATAATTAACTATTAAGCCACAGTGCTTTAGAGGTCAGAAAGTATTTAACGGACAATGAAATGAGGAACAATGATAAATGAGATTTAAAAAGCAACTCATGTAAATCAGGGGGGAAATATGAGACATGCATAATCCTTTCTGTGTCATTAACACCCAAAGTAACTGGTAAACAGAAGGGATCATTTTAACTTGCTTTGAATAGTGGCCACCACTAACTTGACCAAATGCAAATATGGCATGATTAGTTCAGTTTCCAACCACTGAAATGTCTATTTCCTAACCATAAAAGCTTTCCAATCAATGAGCTCTTCTTGCATGGAAGATCTGGGGCCTCTCAAATGCTCATTAATGTCTATACGTATCACTGCAGGTGCTCTTGTATTTTCCTTCTAGATCTTGAACAAATTAGTGTCAGTAATAGTTTGTCTCTTGGGTAGAAGATTCACAGACCTCTACCAATATTAAACATAAAAAATAAAATAATAACAAAACAAATGCCCTACAGGCCAGAACAATATGAACATGTTCTGATTTAAAATCAATGTCTCAGGATCAAAAAACGTGGTTCCACACTCAGTTTGTCTACATATTAGCTGTGGACAAGTTAGTTAACTTCATTAAGTCATAGTTTCCTTATCTGTAAAAGAAGGTAATATCCATTTCATAGAATCATAGGGACAAAATAACATAAGCAAGAAATCCTAGCTTAATGCTTGGCATGTCAGAAATGTTGAGTAAATAGTACCCAGTACCATTAAGCATAGGATACATGCTATTTGACAGTAACAGCATTTCTTTTTTTTTTTTTTTTTTTTAATTTCTTTATTGATTAAGGTGTCACATATTTGTCCTCATCCCCCCATTTCCATCCCACACCCCTCCCCTTGGATGCCCCAACCCTCTGTTGAACTTAAGCATTGGTTAGGCTCATATGCATGCACACAAGACCTTTGGTTGATCTCTCCCCCCTCCCCCCACCCTCCCCTATCCTCCCTCTGAGGCCCGATAGTCCGATCGATGCCTCCTTGTTTCTGGTTCTGTTCTTGTTCATCAGTCTATGTTGTTCATCATTTCCCCTAAATGAGCGAAATCATGTGTCACTAGAGATATACTTATAAGAATTGAATGTGCGACGAGCAATAATAGTTATGCTGACAGGCAAATGAATCAGTCTGTAGTGAGTTTCTTTCTGGACCAACAGTTCTTTTGAGACCCAATATCAATGTCCACCAGTTCCCTATGAGTACATGTCGGCACTGACCCCTCAGCTCTGGATGGTGGACAAATGGTGGTAATGCAGGTCCGACTCCCTCTGGTTTGGTCTCGGCTGGACCCAGGGGCACTGATTCACCCGGATTCAGGGGCCCGCGGCCTCACCCGGACCCGGGGCCAGGCCCACCCGGATCCAGGGGCCCGCGGCCCCCCCCGGACCCGGGGCCAGGCCCACCCGGATCCAGGGGCCCGAGGCCCCCCCGGACCCGGGGCCAGGCCCACCCGGATCCAGGGGCCCGCGGCCCCCCCCGGACCCGGGGCCAGGCCCACCCGGATCCAGGGGCCCGCGGCCCCCCCCGGACCCGGGGCCAGGCCCACCCGGATCCAGGGGCCCGCGGCCCCACCCGGACCCGGGGCCAGGCCCACCCGGATCCAGGGGCCCGCGGCCCCACCCGGACCCGGGGCCATGCCCACCCGGATCCAGGGGCCCGCGGCCCCACCCGGACCCGGGGCCAGGCCCACCCGGATCCAGGGGCCCGCGGCCCCACCCGGACCCGGGGCCAGGCCCACCCGGATCCAGGGGCCCGCGGCCCCACCCGGACCCGGGACCCAGGCTCACCCGGATGAGGGGCCCATGGCCTCACCCGGACCCGGGACCCAGGCTCACCCGGATGAGGGGCCCACGGCCTCACCCGGACCCGGGACCCAGGCTCACCCGGATCCAGGGGCCCACGGTCTCACCCGGACCCGGGGCCAGGCTCACCCGGATCCAGGGGCCCACGGCCTCACCCGGACCCGGGACCCAGGCTCACCCGGATCCAGGGGCCCACGGCCTCACCCGGACCCGGGGCCAGGCTCACCCGGATCCAGGGGCCCACGGCCTCACCCGGACCCGGGGCCCGCGGCCTCACCCGGACCCGGGGCCCAGGCTCACCCAGACCCAGGGGCCCGCGGCCTCACCCGGACCCGGGGCCCAGGCTCACCCGGACCCAGGGGCCCGCGGCCTCACCCGGACCCGGGGCCCAGGCTCACCTGGACCCGGGGCCCGCGGCCTCACCCGGACCCGGGGCCCAGGCTCACCTGGACCCAGGGGGCCGCGGCCTCACCCGGACCCGGGACCCAGGCTCACCCGGACCCGGGGCCAGGCCCACCCGGATCCAGGGGCCCGCGGCCCCACCCGGACCCGGGGCCAGGCCCACCCGGATCCAGGGGCCCGCGGCCCCACCCGGACCCGGGGCCAGGCCCACCCGGATCCAGGGGCCCGCGGCCCCACCCGGACCCAGGACCCAGGCTCACCCGGATGAGGGGCCCACGGCCTCACCTGGACCCGGGACCCAGGCTCACCCGGATGAGGGGCCCACGGCCTCACCCGGACCCGGGACCCAGGCTCACCCGGATCCAGGGGCCCACGGCCTCACCCGGACCCGGGGCCAGGCTCACCCGGATCCAGGGGCCCACGGCCTCACCCGGACCCGGGACCCAGGCTCACCCGGATCCAGGGGCCCACGGCCTCACCCGGACCCGGGACCCAGGCTCACCCGGATCCAGGGGCCCACGGCCTCACCCGGACCCGGGGCCAGGCTCACCCGGATCCAGGGGCCCATGGCCTCACCCGGACCCGGGAACCAAGCTCACCCGGACCCAGGGGCCCGCGGCCTCACCCGGACCCGGGGCCCATGGCCTCACCCGGACCCAGGGGCCCGCGGCCTCGCCCGGACCCGGGGCCCAGGCTCACCCGGACCCAGGGGCCCGCGGCCTCGCCCGGACCCGGGGCCCAGGCTCACCCGGACCCAGGGGCCCGCGGCCTCGCCCGGACCCGGGGCCCAGGCTCACCCGGACCCGGGGCCCGCGGCCTCGCCCGGACCCGGGGCCCAGGCTCACCCGGACCCGGGGCCCGCGGCCTCGCCCGGACCCGGGGCCCAGGCTCACCCGGATCCAGGGGCCCGCGGCCTCGCCCGGACCCGGGGCCCAGGCTCACCCGGATCCAGGGGCCCGCGGCCTCACCCGGACCCAGGACCCAGGCTCACCCGGATCCAGGGGCGCATGGCCTCGCCCGGACCCAGGGGCACGTGGCCTCACCCGGACCCGGGGCCCAGCCTCACCCTGACCCAGTTCCCAGCCTCACCCGGACCCAGGGGCACGTGGCTTCACCCGGATCCGGGACCCAGTGGAGTTTCGTCTTCTTGATCCCAATTCCTGTTGGTCAATTCCCTCTCAGCAATTCCTTCGGCCATTTTCTCAGAGTTCCAGGGCAGCCACCGCAGAACTCGTTGGGCGGCGGGCTCGGCAAAGCTCCGGTGTGCCCGGTGCGCGGCGGCGGGCTGGTCCGGGGTGGCTGCGTCGGCCCTTGGGTCTGCAGCGGTGGCCGGTCGCCGAGCGTGTGCACCTGGCCGCTTCCGGGGCGTTGAGATTCTTGAAGGACTCGGAGGTCAGCAAGCGCGTAGTCTCCCGCCCCATGTCTCCCAGGGGCTCGTCTGTCCGTGCTCGGCAGCGAGTGAAGCCTTCCTCTCAGCCGGAGACCGCTGGGGGAACTGCGCCGAGCACGTTCCAGGCCGCCATTGTGTCGCCTGAGCTGTAGTTTTTAAAGTGTGGTCTTTGGGTCACCGGCATCAGCTTCATCCCGCGTACCCCTCTCTTTTATTCTAGTTGTATAGCATCCGCTCAGTTAGCCCTCCGGTGGTTCTGGATGGTGTCCGCTCCGCTCTCCCGTTGTAGTCTCAAAACCGTTGTGGTAGGCAGCAATCAGGCTTCTGCCCTATGCCTCCATCTTGGTCCTTGTTTGTATAGTTAAGTCTTGATTGTTGTTGGTGTCACTGGGAGGAATTGTCCTCCAGGCCTATTGGCCGTGCGGACCCTCTGTGTCTATAAAGGAAGAGTTGCTGTACGGGAGACACGCCTATGTGCCGGGTCTTGGTGCAGCAAGGCTTCGGCGCTCACTGCGTCTGCCTCTTAAATGTGTCCCTTATGGGAGTGGTCGAAATCTGATGTCATCTCACACCGACCACTAGATGCCTTCGTTTCTGGGTCTCCAATGGAGTGTAGGTCAGCTACTGCCTGTGGCCCCTCAGCAGGAATTACAGCATCCCTTATATTCGTGACCTGTTTCGGTGTCTTCCCCTTTTGGCTGCCTCCCTATCGCTCAGCTTTTCCAATCTCCCTAGGTGGTCGCTCTTGATACCCCCCTTTGTGGGCTGAGTGCAAAGTCTTGGTGTTGTTAAGCCTTGATTGCTGTTGGTACACTGGGAGGATGTGACCTCCAGTCCAATTGGCTGTGAGGATCAGCTGTGTCTATGCCGGGAGACAGCCCCATTCAACTAGACTTGCAAAATTGTAAAAGCCTCTGTGTTCAGCTTGGATGGGGCGGAGTTACAGGGCGGAGCCTACCGCCTTGGCTTCCCGTCAGCCCCGCCCTATGAGGTTCCTGTGTCTCAGTGTCCCTCTGTACTCCCAGCAAACACCTCTGAGAGAAAAGCGCCCTGGAGTTTCGCGCGCTGCCAAACAGTCTAGTTTCTCCCCCAATGAATCTGGATTCCCAGATTCTCTCCCGGAACTGGGTTTCCGTGTAGTCAGAATTGGGGCTCACCTCAGTCTGGCGCTTTTGTCTCCTTCCCTCCAGGGCGACTCAGCGGCACAGTCAACAGCCCATCCTCCGCGCACAATCCTGTGTGCGCCTCCGGTGCTCTGCTCTTCGCCGCCTCTCTGCATCTCTGCCTTACAGCCCAGCTTTCCCCAGTATGAGCATGGCTTCCCCGGGTCTTTCCCGGAACTGGGGTTCAGTGCAGTTGGAACTGGGGGTTCAGCACAGTCCGGAGCTTTTGTCTCCTTCCCGCTAGGGCAATCCAGCGGCACAGGCAACAGACCCTCCTCTGCGCACATTCCCGTGTGCGGCTCCGGCGCAGCTCCTCTGTGTCTCTGTCCCACAGCCCAGACTCCCCCAGCATGAGCCCGGCTTCCCAGGGTTTCGCCGGGCACTGGGGTTCAGTGCAGTCGGAGCTGGGGTTCAGCACAATCTGGCGCTTTTATCTCCTTCCCGCCAGAGAACGCCAGCCAGGCGGCCAGCCGCCCCTTCCTCTCCGGCTCCGGCTTCCCCGCACGCGCGCGGGCTCGTGTCTCCGCCCGTGTCTCCATACCTCAAGCTTTTACGGCTTCTCTGATTTTCCTTGTGGTTTTCTTTTTCCTTCTAATTGTGCGCATTTCAGTCAGCCAGCTTTCCTGTGGTTCTGGATGATGTCCGTTTTGACTTTTAGTTGTGTTTTTGATATTGTTGTGCCCGGCTGTAGGTTAGGTGTTTAACCTATGCCGCCATCTTGGTTTCTCTCAGTAACAGCATTTCTTATCCTTGATATTGTCTGATAAACTTTTGATGAAGTGGGAGAACAACAGATTGATGGGGAGTCAGATAGTTGGAGGGAAGAAAGTTATGTTAGCATACAGAGTTGGGCAAAAGTAGGTTTACAGTTGTAATACAAGTAAATAATGCTTTAATTAATAAATAATAATACAAGAATAAACTGTGTTTTGCATACTCACAACTGTAAACCTACTTTTGCCTACTCCGTATATTAGTGGGATCAGACATTTTTTTGGCTGAAAGTTTCTCCTTAGTTTGAATACTCACCTGCCTCAAATCACCATTTAAAAAATCGAGCCATGTAATCCTATGTTCATATACAGCTATGTGCAGCCCTCTTTCCTGACAGGGATAACAATATCTGCTACAACAAGAAAAAAGGCAGTAGTGCCAGCAAACTGAACCTTTTTGGAACAACTCAAGATCACTTGAGTTTTCTAAATCTTGCTGATGTTCTCTGTAATGCTTCCACAACAGCCTTAGAAGAGGCAATGTGGTATTTTGAAGCACCAGGTTGGAGCCTTGGTTTTGCAATTTCCCATTACTGTGGTGTGGGGAAAGTCAAAAACTGCTGGGCTTGGTTTCATCAGTGAATGAGGAGGCTGGAATGATTGGATAAATTTATAATAAATGAGTTTTAGTTCTAAAATTTAATGATTCTATGACTACATTTAACCTAAAACCAAAGACATACCTGAATTTCCAAAGATTTCAAACTACCCAAAAGGTTCCCTAACTTTTGCTACCAAATAAATCAGACCTAGACTCGTGAATGATCTCATTATTTATCCCTCCCTGCCCATTCCTCAGTGCTTCCCACAACCACACTGGGTGGTTGAGAGCTTTAGTCTCACGTTTCTAACAGTGAAGTTCTGGAAAGAAAAATTAAATAGTGACAAAAGTTACTCATCTATGCCCTAACTGGTTTGGCACAATGGATAGAGCGTTGACCTGCGGACTCAAGGGTCCTGGGTTCGATTCCAGTCAAAGGCACATACATGCCCAGGTTGCGGGCTCGATCCACAGTGGGGGCGTGCAGGAGGCAGCCAATCAATGATTCTCTTTCATTATTGATGTTTCTATCTCTCTCTCCCTCTCCCTTCCTCTCTGAAATCAATAAAAATATATATATTTTTAAAAAGTTACTCATCTAAAAAAAAAAAAAAGTTACTCAGCTAAATGGAAATCTCTATTTACATGTGACTGCCCATACATCTAAAGACCAACTAAAAGGTAGGGGGAAAAACACAAAAAAACAGTTACCAATTATTCCTTCTTTACACATTATATCTACCTTACTGGACTTGAAATTAGTTGTCAAATAATTCAAATCAGAACTGCTTTTCATACTGAGAAAGAAAAAGAAAGCTTTTCTAAATTTATTAAAAACTAAATTTATTCTTTAATTCCTAATGTTTCAAATGATGCTAACATATGCCAAAGTATACCAACTGTTCAAAAAAATATATGATCTAACTAAAACAAAGATTTCAACGGAATCCACAGGAGCTAAAAGAACAAGTAGCTACGCCATTTCAAACATAAAAAGGCTAAATGTGTTTGTTTTCCTTTTTATTTTTATCCAAACATTCAGGAAAAACTGACTTTCTTTGTTCAGTGTTTATTATTTCACCTTTCCTGAATCAGAAACCAAAATACTTTGATAAATGGGCGAGTCTGGTAAACAGACCCTTGAACATTAGGGACCAGAAAAACTAATCCAGATGCATTTCCATCTTTATCCATTTTTCCTAAAGTCACTACCACTGTGATTCAATTTCTTTATGTATAGAAGGGTATGATAACACCAAATACAATGTTACTCCAATTCAATTTATATGGAACTAAAATGAATTTATAATACTTGCAAACAAGAAGGACTGAAAAATCTGAAAGACAATTGCAGAAGACAGCTGTTTGCCCTGGAAATACTATCATAATACTTTATTCCACTGATAGTCTATTTGGCCGACCCAATTTTTATAGCTCCAATGATAGATTATCTCTGTCTGATATCAAAACTACTTGCAAAAACTTTTATTTTTGCTCTCCCAGAGACCCATGAACACAAATAATTATCAGGCCAAGACTAAACCCCCAAAGTAGGTTTTCCATATCACCCAGAAGAATACTAGGCAATTCTATTCTTGAACTTAACTTTTAATCTCAGTATTTAATAAAAAGGTCAGCACTTTTTTTGTAGCTTTCCACACCCAAAGTGCTACAAGTCAAACTGCTCTTTATTCCTAATATAGTTTTAAGAAAGGATCATAATAAATATGCTCATATAAACATGTCTACTGTTTTAAATAAAGGACTTTCCTTAAATACCAAATTAGTCTATGCCAGTGGTCGGCAAACCGCGGCTCGCGAGCCACATGCGGCTCTTTGGCCCCTTGAGTGTGGCTCTTCCACAAAATACCATGGCCTGGACGAGTCTATTTTGAAGAAGTGGTGTTAGAAGAAGTTTAAGTTTAAAAAATTTGGCTCTCAAAAGAAATTTCAATCGTTGTACTGTTGATACTTGGCTCTGTTGACTAATGAGTTTACGGACCACTGGTCTATGCAATGCCAGGAAAAGATGATACATTTAAAAGAAATCTCTGTCAAAAAATAAAGGAAATGTCTGCAAGAACACAGAAAGCTTACAAAACTAATATACAAGTACAGACATTACTTTGGATATCTGAAACAAGAACATACTCACCCCCTTATGAATGAACTTAAATCTAAATCGGGAATTCCATGGAACCATGGAATGAGTCAAGGTTCATCTTCTATACTTCTTCATCCTGTTCCCTTCCCCCTTAATATTTTCCTCAACACACTAAATGTTTCCTCTTTGAATGCACCAGCATTTAAGACTTATAAAAACTATTTCGTTCTATTGTTCTGTTTCAGTCTTGCCACAGTCTCATTTTTTATTACTTCCCATTGTATTTTTCACATATTAGAAGCTAAATATGTTCTTGTGGGCTGGCTAGGAACCTAACTCCTACTCATAGTTATTTCTACTGCAAAAATGCATTCTGAGTTCCAAGCAACCTATTTATAGGTTTAAAACACTCACGGATTGATGGATTTCTGATTAGCATTATCTATCAGGTTCTTACAGGAATTAAAAATGCTTAGAGAAAGAATGAGGTCTCCCCATATCTGCTCTTTCCCAAAGAGTTCCTACCGGGAATATTTCTCTAACAAACAGGTTAGAAGCTCATTTTGCAAAGCAATTTATGTCTTGCTGATGTAAACAGTTGAAATTTTATGAAAACTTGGCTAAATTATAAAATGTTTATAGACTTTTTAATATTCAAAAATTTAATAAAAGCCCAGCAATAACAAACCAATCAATTATCTCTAAAAATGCCATCCTTTTCCCTGAAAATGTGCAAATAAATACCAGCTATCTCAAAACAATGTAATTTTATCAAGCAAGACAGGATGTCTGTGTGTGTGTGTACACACACAATCGCAATGTTGGATATTTGTTCTTTCATTACTAACTGAAAATACACCTCTAAAAGTAGTGACATTCTGCCACATTAAAGCATATCAATCCGATATAATATCACTTATATGTTTTGACAGGAAATTAGACCAAAGGAATAGAGCTGGACAAAATACTGCAATTCAATACTACTTACCAATACTTATTTAAAAGGAAAAAAGAAAAGCTTTATTGCCAAGAAATAAAATCAAATGCTCCTAGTTGCAGTTTAAAATGTAGGGTAAGTACCTAAACATATTTGCCAAAACTGTGTGGCTATGATTTCAACACAAGAAACATAAAATTAAAGAGTCATACAAATTTTTGATATTTCCTGAGCTGATGCTGAAAATAGCTCACAGGAAAAGGCTGCTGTTAAGATATACGAATCCCAACCCCACCCTCTATGCATAATCTTATTGGTGTTATGACAACACGGAAAGGCTCATTAGGGCTATTAATTTGTACTTTAATCATTATTAAAATTCAACAATACCAACAGATGGTAAATGCAACCCAAGAGAGATATCTTCTAGACCAGGTCTGATGATATATAACATAAATCCTATAATGGGATTTGAGGCAACTTGTAATGCCTTTGGGAAGCTCTTAAAGCCCAGTTTTGTGTTTAAAATGGTGAGAAACAAACAAACAAACAAAAAATTTAGTACTTGTCCTTCATCAGAGATGAGGGCTACTGATTAATTAAAAAGAAATGATCTTGATGTTTGTTTTATTTTGAATTCTGGTGCTTGAGGTGCAAAAGATAAATTCGAACCTTTGAGTGATGGAAATTTCCGGGCAAAGTTTCAAGGGACAGCAATTCACATTTGCTGATACTACTTCCTCTCTTCTCAGTCCTCCTCAGTCTGCAATCTGGTTTCTTTGCTCAGAGCACCAATAAAATTGCTATCAAGGTTACAAAATGACCTGGAAATGCCGAATCAGGTCTTGTCCATTTTACAAGCTTGGGTACCTCTGTAAAGTCATCTTTATTATCCTACTTGGGGTACAACTCAGACAAAGCTTGGATTAATAAAACCATCTATACTAATAAAAGGGTAATATACTAATTAGACCGGGTGACCGGACATCTTCTGGACATCCAACTTCCTTCCGGACAGTTAGGGAGCGACCAGGCCGGCAGAGCAGTTAGGGGGCAACCAGGCAGGCCAGCAGGGGGGCAGTTAGGGGGCGGCCAGGCAGGCCGGCAGGGGGGTAGTTGGGGGGTGACCAGGCCGGCAAGGGGGGCAGTTGGGAGGCGACCAGGCCAGCAGGGGGGCAGTTGGGGGCGGCCAGGTCGGCAGGGGGGCAGTTGGGAGGGACAACCAGGCCGGCAGGGGGGCAGTTAGGGGGCAATCAAGCAGGCAGGCAGGCAGGCAGGCAGGCAGGCGAGCAGTTAGGAGCCAGCAGTCACAGATTGCAAGAGGGATATCCAACTGCCGGTTCGGGATCAGGCCTAAACCGGCAGTTAGACATCCCCCAAGGGGTCCCTGATTAGAGAGGGTGCAATCTGGACAGAGGGACCCCCCCCCCATGAATTTCATGCACCGGGTCTCTAATGTTGTCTATAATTGTCTGTTGCCTCATGACTAGAAGCTCCTTGAGAATAGGCACCCCTTTCACCTTTTAATGCACACTGCTTGACGTATGGTCAGTATTTTGAAATAAATAAATTGAGGGCTTACTAGGTTACCTAGGAAAACCAATTCCCATACATTTTCTCTGAAATGCTTACAGTAAGAACAAACTAAAATCACATAGGAAAAACCTGAGATGTTTCCAGGGAAAATTTTTCTTGGTTATAGAATTAAGAAATCTATAATTTCAAGAAGAAAATTCCAACATTTGGACACTATTATTTTGCTGATTTGTCTGTAACTCTTTAATAAAGGCTCAGATTTTTGGAACTTCCTTATGAAAATCAAACTTCTTAAGTAATAGTTTGATTACTTAAGTAGTAACTGAGCACTCAGCACCTGCGTGCAGTAAGAGAAAAAGGACTGTTGCTGGCTAGTTGTTTTAGATTTATAATGCCTGAAACCTTTTGGGAAAGAGAGCTCATAAATGTACCCAAAACACACCAGATTTGAGAACCCTGTGGCTTCCGGAGCAGTGACCCAATGATGGTCTAATTGGGAACACCTAAAAGCTACTGTTTCTACAGCCACTGGAACTCCCTTTCATCCTCCCTCACCTTCAGATTTGGCTGGTCTTCTTTCTCCACTAAGGGGTTTCCCCATGCCACTCCTTACTCATCTAGCCCTTCCCAGTTTCTTCTCCTCACTGATGACTAGGGGTCAGAAACTCAATTAGCAGTATCATGCAGTTAGCTTAGGAGAATGGGGGGGCAGGGGGGAGGGGAAGGGGAAGGGACAAGAATAAAAAAAGAAGGGAAAGAAAATCCGTTGCTTACTAAATGGCAATGATCCAGCCCTTCCTTTCTCCTTATCACTCCCAATGCTTTAGTCTTTCTCACAGCAAGCCCAGCCCCCAATTTCCTCATTCTTCTTTAGTCACCTCACCCTTTCCACAAACCCTGCTGCCTCAGACCCAGTGGATTTGCTCATCTTGATATCCTGGTGCTCCACCTCACCCTGGCCAACTCTCCTACCTCAGCCCGAAGAAATGCTGAGAGGAAATATTCACCTGGGAAGGGAGAAGGGGAGGTCAGAACACTAGTGGTGAATATAATTTGGGGGCTAAACTTTACCACCATTACCAAAACTATTTCTTTGGGGAATATACTTTGAGTTTCAAATTATCATGAACTTTTAAAATAACAGAACTCTTTTGGAATTGGGGACCACCTATAATTATTTCCTGATAAATTATAAACATGTTGTTATAAATTTGAAATGGATTCATGAAATCTCCATTCTAAAGAAGGTGACCATATGAGCTACTTCCAAGCTTGCCAAATATCTATTTGATCCAGAATCCAGTTATATATTGTGGACTCCGTGAGTTCCAGACTCTTCCCTGAGGGTTGAGAAACTGTTAGACACTCTTCTGATTCACTCCACAGAAAAATCTTAAACAGGGTTCATTTGCATTTCTTTCTTATTGGTTTAGAACCCTAGGGTGTTGGATTTAGAAGTACTCTAAGGAACAGGTCTACAGTTCCAACAGCCAAACAACCAAACAAGATTTCAACTTGGAGCCTCTCAGCTCACTTCTCATTTACCTTCCTGTAGGGTGTCCAGGTGTCCTCCTCATGAAGCCTTGGATTTTGCTTTCGCATCTATTCAATGTTATTATTAGAAGGTGCAACTTCCCAGCTGCTAATCTGATCCTATGACTGCAGGCTTTTGATTCAGCTGGTACATTTTAGGGGCCTCAAGCCCGTTTAGGGGTCCCCGCTTTAGGACTAAAGAAGAATCTCTGGAAAACTAAATTCAAAAGCAAAGCTCACCCACTCTTCACCAGACTGCCCTACTTACCGGCCTGCAACTTGTTCGCAGCCACCCTTGGTTTCCTGGCTTCCAAAAAGAGCCCTCCTTATGGATGCCATCCAGCTGAACTGGCTGGCTGTGTATATTTACCCCTTCCAACCTGGTTCCCTCCAGCCAAGCAGCAGAGCCCCTGATAAGAAGCATATCAGACAAAGAACAAGTTCCAGGTCCTGGCTGGGTAGCTCAAGTTAGTTATAGTGTTGTCCCTATACGCCAAGGTTGCGGGTTTAATCTCCGGTCAGGGCACATAACAAGTATCAAACAATGAATGCATGAATAAGTGGAACAACAAAGTGATGTTTCTCTCTCTCTCTTAAATCAATAAATCATTTTTTAAAATAAAAAGAACAAGTTTCAGAATTTACAGCTTGTGTTAAGAGAAAATGACAAACTCTCAGGATTTAAGCATGAGAGCCAACAGGAAACTTACACCAAGAGCCAAATCTCCAATTTCAAGAAAAAACTTCATTTTAGCTAAGAATAGTAGTATATCATGAAGAAGCCAAATTCATTCCTTTCTCACACACACTCACACATACTTACACACACACACACACACACACGTACACTACACAAAACCATGTTAAAAGGAAGAGAGTCCCAACAAAATTGTTCCCTGAAGAGCAGGCATGAAAAGTTAGATGTGGTGGGGGTTTTTTTAAGTTGAATCTTAACTACAATTCTCCATGGAAATATTTACACCAAGGAAGAGGCAATATTCTGGATACTAATATTCAGAATCAAGTCAGCTCTGAGAAAAGTTAGGCAAGGGAGGTAAATTATCTTCTATGAATCAAAGGAGGAAGGGCAGAAAGGATTATGAGTAAAGAAAAATGCTAGGAGAATATCTGAAAGAACAATTTATTTTACTTGGTATACTAAGATTTCATTAGATCATTTTATTTATTCAATTTATCCAATCATCATGTTTTTAGCCCTATATGCCATGTTAATATTTCTACAAAAGTCCCATTTTAAGACCTGAGTTTCAGAGGCTTGAAGTTAGTGACCAAAGAAAAACATGAAGACTTCTAAAAGGTTAGATACAAAACCAACACTTTAAATACAATGCAAAGTCTCCCTTTCAGACAGTGGAGAAAGGAAGCAGTTGCAATGGTTGCTTCCTTTACCTCTTTTTCATTCGTTCTCTCACATACCCAACTAACATCTACTGACCTCTATTAAACCCCTTTCCTGGCCTCACGCAGGACAAAAAGATATTACCAGACCTCTTCATGGTGCTTAAAACCAAATACAGAATCAGATATACCAGTAAATAACCATACCATAAGACAGATTGAGAGAAAGGCCGTAAGGATAGCAGAGCATAATTGGGAGGTCAGAATAGGAAGTAAACATTTGCCACTAGGTAACTGTACACGCTTCCTGAAGCCAATCATTGCTGAGCTAGACCGTCAAAGATAGGCAAGGTTTCAAGAAGACGAATGGAATGGGTATACCACGGGTAGAATGTGCTTATACAAAAGTGTTTCCTGCATTTTTCCTTTATACATCTGAAGTTAGTAATTAGCCTTCAACAAGTAAAATAAATAATCCTCAAAGAGTAGTAATTTTTGCAAATGTAGAAGTTTCACCTGACAAGGGCACCATAGGTAAATGCATGAATTTTAATAACATCAGATTTCTTACACCTAGCAAATAAATCTCACTAAATTGGCCAATTTCCTCCCCTAAGTTCCAGCTATAACTTCCAAGTTGATGCTTTTGAGGCCCTGGGGCCTCTATGGTCCAGGTCTTTCATACCTATACTATTATGGTTCAAATTTTTTTAATAAGCAACTGAGATAGGGTAACTACGTCACACTTGCATTGCAAATACCCAATCCGACTGTATGATAAAAGGAGACTGCTCTTTGAAATAATTTACTATATACTTAACTAACCCACTTTAGCACCAAGTGATTTCCGCCCCCACCC
This sequence comes from Cnephaeus nilssonii, assembly GCF_951640355.1. NCBI lineage: Eukaryota > Metazoa > Chordata > Mammalia > Chiroptera > Vespertilionidae > Cnephaeus > Cnephaeus nilssonii. Next base: position 19,020,839 of record NC_137077.1, on the reverse strand, counting down.
CCCCCTCCCCCATGTGTGAGATTTTACCTATCTGACAGGGTTTTGAAAATTAATTTCAGTGATGCACATAAAAGTACAGTGTCTGTCTGGGACCTAAGTGTTACCTGGAATGCTGCTGTATAGGTCCAAGTTGCAGCTGGCCATCTGAAGCTTCATACAGGTCTTCTATCTCATACACATTTGCATCAGTGTCCTCCATGCTGCTGGAATTCTGCCTTTCCAACTCTAGAGTTTTCCCGACAGCCATAGCAAGTGGAAAGTTCTCATACTCTGGTATTTCCTCATAATGGCGGACATTTTCATAATCTGGTGCATAGTCACTGGTAACAGATTTGCAAGGCGCCTGAGGTGTTGTCTCCCTAGAGAGCATTTGGTCATCCAAAGACTCAGCTCTTGGTCCATTAGTTGCACTGCTCTGGCCCCGAGACTTCTTCCTCTTCTTTTGAGATTCCAGACTGTCGTTATCTGCAGAATATGACTTGATGGGTTTATTTCTCTTCTCTTCTACTAATAAGCCATGCCAATCACTTTCAACCCCTTTTCCCTCTCCACCTGAGAGTCTGCCAGCAGTTGTGCCTTCAAGTTGGCTACTCTTGGACCAAAATTTCTGGAAGTCACTCTTCATGAAACAGACGGACAGCTTCATACTGAGCAACTTCTTTAAAGAGTGTTTCCTTTGAGAATCTTTGCAAGGCTTAGTGCACCTATCCATATCCACAGCAGACAGTGATTTTGCTCTAGGCTTGGTCAGGGCGTTTGAAGGCTCACTATTTGAGGATGTGGTGATAGACTTTAAGGATTCTGGGTTCCCTTTAAAGGGTAAAATAGGATGAGGTAATTTCCACACTGGCTTTTCTGAAGTCCTTTTGGACATCTCAAAGGAGGACGACATACCATGGTTTTCGGCACACAACTGTCGAAGGTGATTTCTTTCTGGATCCTTTTTTTCTTCATTTGAGGAATATGAACTTTTCTCCATAAGCTCCTCTGAGGCAGCCTTTTTAAGCATTCCTGCAGCAGGCAAGCTGTGTCTTTGAGGTTTTTTGGGGACAATTTTTGAGGAACTTCCATCTTTCATTGTAGATTCCTTTTGCATTTGAGGGACAGCCCCTCCCAAGTTACAGGCCACAGGTAAACGTTTGTTGCAAGCTAATTTCAGCTGCTTAGGCAGGCTCATAGATACAGTACTGCATCTTATAAAACTGGTCGGTTTGTCCACAGCAGGTGACATACTAGAATCATCTACTGTCTTGCTGTCAGAACTCAAATTAGAATCTGTATCCAAAGAAGGTGTCATTTTTTCAGAGGAAGATGTTTCATGACACATGGCTTTCTGGGAATCAACTAAGTTTTGTCTGTCACTATTAGAGTCCACATTCAATTCACTTTTCTTTCCTGGTTTCACTTTGCCCACCTGTTCCTGGTTATACAAAACATTCTGATAAATGATTTCATTGTTTTTCAAACTATCTTCAAAAAGACAAGAAGAGCTACTGTCTAAATTCTCTGGTTTTTCAGTACTTTCACTAGGAGTATCTATGTGCTCTTGACGTAACAGCCGTGCAGCACGTGTCTTTCTGGGCTTGGGAGTTGGAAATTTTGAAGTACACGATACTAAGTGAACTTCTAAGGGACCAAGTTCTTTGACTTCAGAGTTCTTACTAACTCCATCTGAATATAAAAAAGCACTCCTTTTACCATTTGCCAGAGCTTCTTGTTCAGATGAATGAAAGCAAATATTGCTTTTTTCACTGTCATCCTGACAAGTTTCAAAATTCCGAAGTTCATCGATAGGAAGTTGTAGGCAGCAATAGTGATCAGGAACCTTTTCAAAGCTGGACTGGGAAGGTGTCAAGTCCGCGAAATCAATTCTGAACTGTCCGTTGGAGTTACAGCCCTCATTCGTTTCTGGGTTGTCTGTGGATGTGTGCTTCTGTGGGGAAATAAAGGGTGATGTTCATTAAAACATCTTTAAACTTCTCTTCTAGGATGCTTACCTTTAAAAAACAACTCTACTCTGGCTCTTGACCACTTCACCATTAGAATCACTTCTACTCATTGTTTTTATAGCTGAAGAGGACTCATCAATTTTACTATTTTCTAAATTTTCAGGCATTTCTAGGGACTCTAAGACAAGTTGCTTTACACACAAATTCTCTCTATTCCCAAGCTTATGGATACACTCAGAACTGCAGGAACACATTGGTACAATATAACCACTGCTTGAATGCCCTACCTTTTTGCAAGTAGAGCTGTCAGCACTTTCAGGTAATTCCTGTTTATGTTCTTCCAGATTCACGATGATTTTCCTTGATGGTGACTGCCTGATGTCACAAACAGGTGAGCTCTTCAGAACTTTTGGTTTCGGGGCTATTGCTGGTTTGGTTTTCTTTGTTGACTGTGGAACACTAGAAATCACAATATCAGGTTTGGGTGCAATAGGAGGTGGAGTTGACTTATTATTTGTCACAAACTTTGGTTTGGGGGCCAGTGGTGGCTTCTTAATCTCTAGAAAGAAAAAAATAATAACTTGATGACAAATGGTTACATTTGATAAAAAAATAATAACTTGATGACAAATGGTTACATTTGATAACTTTTACTTTTGACAATAAGGTGAACCTGCATTTTACTAGGTAGATTATGTTACACTAGAGGCCCAGTGCACGGATTCGTGCACTGGTGGGGTCCCTCGGCCTGGCCTGCACCCTCTTGCAATCTGGGACCCCTTGAGGGATGTCAGACTGCCAGTTTCAGCCCAATCCAGACAGGAGGGAGCCCGATCCCCACAGGCCCAATCCAGACAGGAGGGAGCCTGATCCTGTGCAATGAGCATCTGTCCCCTGGTGGTCAGTGCACATCATAGCGATCAGCCAACCAGTCGTTTGGTCACTTAGGCTTTTATATATATAGACTAGAGGCCTATTGCACGAATCTTCGTGCAACAGGCCTTCCTTCCCCTGGCTGCTGGCACCAGTTTTCCTCTGGCACCTGGGACCCAGGCCTTCGCTCTGGCCGCCGCCTTCAGTCTTTGCTCTGGTCGGAGCGCTGCTCCTGTAGCTCCCTCCGGCCCCACCCTCCCCCTCACAGCAGGTGTCCCGCCCTGCCCAGCCACTCCATGCCTGCATACAGCTGGTGGGCGGGGCCGCTGCCATCTTTGTTGAGTTAATTTGCATATTCACTCCTGATTTGCTGGTGGGTATCATGAAGTGACAGTCAATTTGCATATTTCTCTTTTATTAGTGTAGATTATATAGAGTCAATATTAGCCTTTAAATTGTCTCAGTTCTGGGATACATAACTTTGGGTATACTGTACATTTCTTAATATGGTTTTTCTTCTAACTTTGGAACTGATAACCATATCTTCAGACAACATTAAGTGAAATAATTGGCTTCTGCTTGGGGCCTGAGTAATAGGAGAAAGTACTTCAGTTCATTTTCTAAATGCTAAGAGTTGAATTTGCCTATGTTATTTGTAGGACACAACTCTTCTTTTTTTTTGTGGAAGTATATTAATTTAATTATATTGAAATAAAAGATTTCTGTTCAAAGGAACCATGAACAAAGTTACTAAAACAATAGAACACAAGATACTTGCAATATCTGAAACAACCAGGGATTACCCTTTCTAAAATATATAAGGAATTTCTGCACATCACCCAGGAGAAACTGTCAACACAGTGCAAAATGGTCAAAGGATACGACTAGTAACTTATAGATGAGAAAACTCTAAAGCTAACAAGTACTTTGAAGAGATGTTTCAAATCATTAATAATTGGAGAAAATAAAAATTAAAACAATAATGAGATCTCACTTTATACATATTAGACTGGTGGAATTAGAAAGCTGGATAATGCCATACGTTGGAGGCAATGTGGTAATATAAAAACATAATCCAATGCTTGAGGTAATGTGACTGGTTACAGCAATCCTTAAGATCAATCAATTGGGCAGCTATAGTCAAATTTAATATGTTGAGCCTGAGAATGGAGATATTTAAGAAGGGATCCTAGTGGCTAATTGGGCTGCAATTTAAAAACAGAGCCAAGCAGCAGTTGCTAAACAGGGTCCTCTTGCACAGCTGCACTTCACGGAGAAGCCTACACTGATTTGCCTGCCCAGCCCTTATAAAGGAGTTCTGGGAATCCTATTTCAACCAATAGGATTAAAACGTTCCCTATCCAATCAGAGCTGTGCAACTATACTCTCATTTTCATCTTCACCAACTAATCAGAGTGGCTCCATTTTGACCAATCAGGATGGTGCTATTTGGACCAAGGACACAACTCTTTAAGCGTCTCATATGAATAAGCAATATTCTTCTACCTCAAAGATGTACAGTAGAGATGTGCAAATGCCTTTATCAATAACCTAGATCACTAAAACCCCAAAACAATCTTAAAATGAAATACAGAAATCAGAAATTTTTCAAACTTAAAACTAAAAAGTAATTCTTCTGTAGTAGTTGAGGCTCATAAACGAACATTTCTCTATGCAGAGGTTGTCAATGGGGAATTTTCATTCTAATCCTTCAAAGCCTAATGCTATAGCTCAACCCCAGGTTTAATCAACTAGTTTCTGGGGATTAAGCCTGAACATATGTATCCCCTGGACATATTTTTTCTTAGGATCCACAGGTGATTATGCTGTGTACCCTTCATTAGTGCATTTAAAAGATGACCACAATGGTTAGTCTTCCTCGACATTATATAAAAAGTACTGAGGGAGCACCTATTATACTGAGTTAGATTTGTACAGATCTGCTCTTAGCCTAGAAACCTAATAAAAGCTTCACACAAAAGACCGATAAAATGAGATACAGAGAGCCTGAACATCAGGTTTTTTAAGTTCTTTTAAGTTTTTCCACCTAAACTGTCATTTATCACACCATCATACTTCCTCAATGAAATCCTGAGATAAAATATTTTCTTACATTTCTTATATTTATGTTTGTTCCTCCAATATCATCTAATGCTTAATAAAAACGTAATTTACTGGAAAAAAACACACACAAAACCTTTCAAAATATCTACTGAACATTGTTTAATTACTTGAATACACAGAGGCTTAGATACTTCATTTGGTGATGAATTTATTTTCAACAAGGAAATTAGTCACAATGCTCGGGAAGATATTACATGGAACTGAGTTTAAAAAAAAAAAAAAGTAAAAAGAGTTCCTTTTATCAACCAAGGAAGAATTTCCCAAACCCCTAATATTATGTGTTCAATCAAGATCACAAGATCACAGATGCCTTCTCACTCAATATAATGTTGTGACAAATAAAGAAGATAATGAAATATTTTCAAAATAACTTAATACAAATTCCCAAAGCTTTTTACATTTTCAGTTATCTATCCAGTAAGCATGTTATTAGTTTTTTGTTTTTAGTTTATTTTATAGGAAGAAAAAAATTGGAAAGCCCTTCAAAGCCTAATGCTAAAGCTTGGTATAATGATCTCTTAAATTCAACTCTTAGTCCATTAAGTCAATGCTTAAAAGAAAGCATGAATGCCCTAGGCCTCTTCCCAACCTCTCATCTTATTCAAGTTAATGAAAACTGACAGACCGTCATGTTGATTTCATTTCTGTAACCATTCTTAAAGCATCCTACCTCTGGGATTTCTGAAGGAATGGAAAAAAAAAATTCCATTTTGCAAGATGAAAAGAGTTCTGGAGACTGACTGCCCAGCAATGTAAATGTACTTAACACTACTGAACTGTACACTTAAAAATGATAAAGATAACAAATTTGTGTTATATGTATTTTACCACAACTAAAAAAAAAAAGAAACCATTTCGTCAAATTAATCTTTCACTTTCTGAAAATACAGCTTTGTCAGAAGCTTCTAGGTCATTTAACTGATCAATTTTTTATTTGTAGATAAATTTTTTTAAATCCTCACCAGAGGACATGCTAAGAGGGGGGGTGGGGGGGGACATCGATCTGTTGCCCCCCACAAGTGTCCTGACCCAGGACTGAACCAGCAACCCAGGTATGTGACCTGAAGGGTTATCTAATCTAGCAACCTTTCCGTGCACAGGATGATGCTCAACCAACTGAGCCACTCCAGCCAGGTTAATTAAATTGTTTTTTAATATCTGGTACCAATTTTACTCTTTCCTTCAAATGTGTCTTCTACATGAGGCTGCTTCCAACAGACATAATCTCTGTTCTCTTCAGTGTCCTAGAAATTAAATTACTTACATATGAGCTGTGGTTGATTGCCAACAAATGTAGCCCAGCATTATGTACCTAATGCCCTCAATGCATACTCATTGAATTAAGTAAACAGCTGTGAAATTTGGCTCACCAGTGTTAGTTAACCATGTATTAGAGGAAGTCAATAATACAACTCGGGGAGCTGGCTAACCTAGTTATTTGTCTTTCTGCAGATCTGGCTGCCTCAGTTTCCTTACTTGTAAATAAAGAGTTGGACAGAACTGTAAAGCCTATATGATTCTGAGATGATAACGTCTGAGACACTTGCTTCAGGACAACCTTTATTTTCTCCAGCCCCTTTACCCTGCATGATTTGTCATCAGTATAACTTTGTTTTCACCACTAGAAAGCAAGCTCCAGAAGGGCAGGCACTTTGTCTCACTGCGATGTCCCCGATGGTGAAAATAGGGCCCTAGGAATAGTCAGACCTACCACATACACATACACGTTAACATTTCTCAGTAACAGGAAATTTCTTTTTTTTTTAACGTCCATATCCATTTCAATGTAGAATAATATTTTGAAAAGTAGCAGGAATCAACTTCAATAGGATTACTGAATAAGTTCTTAATTATTAGTAGGAACAAGTGTTCAACTAAGTCACTGGTACAGAAATATCTGGAGTCCTTCATTATTATTATCATTATTTTTTTTGTGGCTCTGTTATGAAGGAAATACAACTCAAAAAAATAACAAGCCATTGTATTGTGGTCTGCTCCAATGTCAAATTCTTGAAGTAAGTACATGATCTTTGGAAATGGATCCAGCACCTTTGCATCTTAATACTGTATCAACAGTCAGACCCAAAGCTTTTCAGAGTAAAGCAGCAAATCTTTTATTTATACAGCTGCTCGGCTCCAGGGAAAAATAAGGTAAGACTGTAAAGCACTCATACCATTTCACTATTACAAACATACTGTCATCTATTACACACAGATGGCTGCGGCTCACGTGCACACCTTCTTAGCTTCCGAACCAGCCGTAAAGGAAAGCACAAGCATTAATGAGACAGTGACCTGTCCAAGTTAAAAAAAAAAAATAGAAAACATACACCTGTAAATATATTTTAAATATATTGATTAGAATAATTCTAAAATCTTACTATGGGCCTACTCTTTCACAGATGTTTCAGAAAAACAAAGCAAGCTCTTCTTCAGGATACACAGAACATAAATGTTCTACAACATTTCTCTTATTTCCTTAAATTAAGCTAACCATGCCAAATACCGCAGATTAGATTCGATATAAACAAACATCCCCTCCCCCAATTGCAAATAACTTTCCTAAACTTTTAATTAAATTGACTATTGTTCCAAAAAGAATAAACAGCTTGTAAGAATGATAAACACATAATCTTATAAGAATAGGATGAAAATAAAACCCAATTCTCTTCCATATTCTCCATTTAGACGTGCAAAAGAATTAAAATAAATCTTAACAGATGTGTGGAGAAAAAAGTAGCTAATGCTTCTCAGCAACCCATGCTAAAAACTAACTCAGCTAAACACAGGAAGTGTCCCTCTTTTAAAACACCACAAAAATGTCTGTGGATTTCTTTAATTGTAAAGTTGATAAAATATAAAAATAGCTTGCATTATTCTAGGGGAATGCAAATCAAAGAATCATAAACTTCCAGACTGAGCCCTAGATCAGGTTTACATATTTAAATGTCATATTAAATGCTTCTGTATCTCTTCATTATAAACTGTTAGGACTGGGATTGAAAACTGATGCATAAAAGGTATAAATATTTTAAATGTGCTTGATACTCTAAAAGAGGGGAGAGCTAAAATTAGCTGAAAGGATTTAAATCCAACCACTTTAAATTAAGTAGAAGAGCTCAGTAATAAAGGAAAACTGAACAAAGGTGAGGCACAGAAATTTAGGATGAAAATAATTCACCTCAAGTAGAAAGCCTCACTTTGGTAAGGAAAAGAGTTTATAAATAACATGACATGACGACATATCTCCTACATATACATATAACATCAGAAAGGAAAGATCCACAATTTATTCAGGAATACTACTTCACTCTTGGCTTTTTTATTACTATTGGCTAACTTCTTGCCTAGTTACCTGTAATCTTATTACACCTAGCAGTGCAACACTTGAATAAATCCAGGCTTTAGAAATAAGACAACGTAGAACATTTAGAGTGCTGTTTGACAGTTTCACGTTGCAGGAATTTAAAGCAAATGCCAAGAAAAGCAAAGTGATTCTAGAAGTCACTTGGAGGGAAAACTTTACACTCCTTTACTATAACATTTCTAATAAAAGTGTATTTCTTTCAACGTGGACGAAACAAAGGGGGAATAAAAGCCTTAATACTGAATACATTAAAAATTCTGGTTTAAAAATTAACCTATATTCTTGTAAATTGGATCTAAAACCACTTTAGTAATTACCATGGAATAGAAGAACTGTTCCTTAAAAATGTTTAAAGAAACATGTACAGAATTGCTCAAAATCCAAAGGTAAACAGTTTGTCATTTGGATGAAGGGAAAGAACTACAAGGAGGCAGACCGAAAATAAGGCTGTTGTTTATACTAACCAGGTAGAAATAGAAAAGAAATCCATTAAAAAAATGGGGTGAAGATGAGCAACAAATTGCTATGGCCACTTCTATTCCTCTACTTCTCGGGTGACGGGGGAAACCATCCGGATAAACCACCTCTTTATCTACTAAGTATTAAGGGTCAGGGGGTTTCCAGTCGGTACCAGGTTTAAAGCGACTCAGCGCCGTCGCCGAGTTCCACACTCTGGGAACACTGCCCTCTCTTAGAATAACTGACTTCTTAACATGGTCATCTAAACTATTTTCACACGCAAAGGCAACGTCGCTCCAAGTTTAGGGGACAAGCAAACGGTCCTTTTTTTTTTCATTTCGCGTTTCACCTGGCGCAGAGCCCCCAACACCGGTCTCCTCCTAAAGGCAGGTCCCCAGGCAGACACGATTTCCAAACAGCCTCGCTCAACAAAAAGGGGGGAGGAAAGGGGGCAGCAAATGCCGCCTGCTCCGCACTGGCCACCGTCCTCGGGGAAAAGTGTAAAAGGAACACCACTAACCTGGACCCCAGAGGAGACAGTGGCTCCAGAACCCAAGCCGAGCAGCGCTCCCTGCAAACTTTCCAGGGACAGCGCGAGCGCCGTCACTTACCGGCGGCAGAAGTCATGATTCCCCGGGCGGCTCGCTTCCCCGCTCGCCTCCCCCTCAGTCCATGCTCCCCTAACAGTCCATTGTCTCAAGGATTTAGGCAGGAAGAAAAAGCTCCCGCAGCGTCCACATTTCGTCCGGCCGCTCCGCAGCGAAACTCAAGGGTCCGCACAAAGGATGCGGCGGACTCCCGGGACCCGGCGGCGCTCCCGGGCGCGAGCGACAAGCTGCGGGCACGAGCAGTGCTCACCGCGCCTCCGCCGGCGCGTGCCCGGCTCCAGCTTAAAAAAAAAAAAAAAAAAAGATCCGTGCTCTTGGCGCCCCCTGCCAGCCGCAGCCGTAACAGGCGGACAAAAGCCCCAGCCTCCTCCAATCAGAGGGCTCGAGCTTCCTTTTGCTCCTGCCTCTCCCGTCCACAGGATCATCTTCTGCTCCAATACGTGGGCCTGAAAAAGGGGAGGGCGGCGTGAGCTGAGAGGCATGCTGGGAGTTGTAGTTTCCTGGACACACGGGACGAGCGAAGCGGCTGCCTGGGTGCCGCCAAGCTCCCCCGCCTTCATTTCCCATCGTGCTGAGGCGGGTGGCATGGCGGAGAAGGATGACACCGGAGTTTGACGAAGAGGTGGTTTTTGAGGTAAGGAGAAAATGGCGGTGGGTGTGGATTGCCTTTGTTTGAGAAGAGCGAGGGCGAAGGCGAGGAGGCAGGGCGAGGGACCGATCCCGGGGTGAGGGATCGGGTGACGGTCTTGCCGGCCTCGGGTCACCAAATCTCGGCGAGGTCTGGGCCTAGAGTTGGCTGCAGCCTGACAGGTGTAGCCAGAGACGCCCTCAGCCCCAGGCCCGCCCGGAATTCCCAGTCGGGCGGGTGGACGGGAGCCCTGCCTGGTTCCTAGCCCCGGGACGGCTACGCCCCAGTGGGACTGCCCCTGGCTGGGGCGGGGCCCCGTCGTGCATTTTCGGATACTCACCGGTACAACTTAGCCCCCCAGTTTTACGTCCTTGATTTTCGGGTCATTATCCAGAAGTGCCGTAGGTCCCTGTTCCTGGTCGAGGCGTGGCCCTCGGCATGAAGGCAGCAGGTGCCAGTTTTGTAACCTGGTTTAAAATCTGTGTGGGACCCGCCGTGGGCGATGAGGGCCGGGCATCTTGAGCATTTAGGTTCAGTTCTTTTGTCCTTTGCTGTTGCGCTAAGTGTAGCCAGTTCTGACTTCAGGCTCGGGTGTGAGTGCTTTTGTGTGGGACTATTTTAAGACGTTCTCTGCCATCTTGAATGGTGAAAAAAAACCCACACACACACACACAACACAGGCAAGTCTTTTTGTTGCCCTTTATTTATCACACACAGGTGCAAACTCACCACCCCTGTAGAGATGTACTGCATATATGTATGTTTTGCGTTCACACATTCAACTAGATTTTATAAGAAAAAATGTAAAAGATATGGCCCGTTCTGTACAATGGGAGAGCTAGGCACTTAAACCATATAGAATGATAAATATTGAAATACGTACAAACTGTCATTGCGGGGATTGATTTGGAAACCATCATCTGTTCTTGTAACCTCAGAGAAGCTACCTACGGCCAGGAAATGGTATCGGAGGTGAATCTTGAACTATGCATTGGATTAGAAGGACAAGGGAGAGAATGCATTACAGGGGGGGAGAGCAGAGTATGCCAAGGTTGGGAGGTGTGAAAGTACTTGGTGTGGATATTTCAGGGGTTGAGTGTAGGAGGGGAACTACCGTATATAAAGTGCTTTGATATGGCTAGAATGTAGAAGGAGTGGAGGATAGGGCTATTTTACCAAAATGAAGAACCTGCATTCGAAGTGCTCTCTAGGGAAGACAAGTGCCTGCATTTTGGAAATGAAAGAAGAAGTAATAAAATGTTATAATGGCTTGGACAGATACTTCTAAGATAAAATTACAAATTAAATGTGAGAGCTAAAGGAGAGATAAAAATCTAGGTTGCTTAGATTTCTAGAATTAAGGAAACTGGGTGGATGTTATTTTTTTACCCTATTATTTTCTTCGATTTTTGAATGTAATAATAATAAATGTTCAAGGAACATTTCATTGTAGCAAAGAAGCCACAAAATTAAAATCATCCATTATCCTACCATTCAGAGATGGCCGTTATTAACACTACAATATGTGTTCTTACAGACTTTTTTCCATGCAAAAGTGTATGTTTAAGTCTATGATATTTTTTAACACAAAAGATATCATACCACATAGAAGTGTGTATGTATTTTTTTCACTTAAATTTATCATGAGTCTATTCCTATTCATTACTCTTTGAAAACATTATTTATCCCATCGTGTATATGTATCATAATGTAGCAATTTTCCCATTGTGAGAAAATTACATTGTTTCAAAATACTCACCATTGTAATCAACATGACATAAATCCATATTTAATTGTAACTCTGAGTTTTCCTTAGAATAATTTCTGGAAGGGAAACTAGTGGGTGAAAAAAGTAATTTTTAAAGACTTAATGAAGAAAGGTTATACCAATTTAAGTTTCCATTAAGAATAAGAAGCCCTAACTGGTTTGGCTCAGTGGATAGAGCGTCGGCCTGCGGACTCAAGGGTCCCAGGTTCGATTCCGGTCAAGGGCATGTACCTTGGTTGCGGGCACATCCCCAGTAGGGAGTGTGCAGGAAGCAGCTGATTGATGTTTCTAGCTCTCTATCCCTCTCCCTTCCTCTCTGTAAAAAAATCAATAAAATATATTTTTAAAAAAAGAAAAGAATAAGAATATTAGTTTCACACAAATCCTCAGTGACAGCCTTATTGGTTTTCTTTAATCTTTAATAATTTGCTAGGAAAAAAGAGCAATCCATTGTTCTAATTTACATTTTGTGCATTAATTGGAGCCATTTTTCTCTCTTTGCTTGAACGTTTCTTTTTGTATGCAGACCCATTTTCCAGTTGGATGCTAGCTTCTTAAAAATTGACTTGCATGAGTTCTTCCTGTTACTTGTAGAAATGTTTTCCAGCTTGTTATTTGATTTATTGGCTTTATGGTATATGCATTAACTTTTATTGCAGCTTAATATTCAGAGGAAAGTCCACAAATCATAAATGTTGCTGAATTTTCACATGAACACACCCCAAAACAAGCACCTAGATCAAGACACAACATCACCAGTACACCAGAAGCTCTCTCTTGCTTTCAGTCTCTTCTTCCCACCCCAGGGATAACCACCATGCAGATTTACAATAACTTACTTAGATTAATTTTGCCTATTTTTACAGTGTACACACTGTGCAATTCCATTTGTATATGCTCTTTTTTGTCTGATTTATTTTTGGCCTCTGGCTTTGTTTACTTGTTAGATTCATGTATATTGTCATGTGAGCATTTTTTAATTTCTCCATAGTATTTCATGTGAATACATGAAAAATTTTTAAGTCCATTCTACTATTGATGGTCTTTGGGTAGTTTCCAGTTTGAGATTTTTGTGAGTAGAGCTACTGTGAACCTTTTAGTATATATATTTTGTTGAACATATTTCTGTTGGGTATATACTTAGAAGTGGAATTGCTGGGGCCTAGGAAATGCACATGTTCACCTTTTGTAGATACTGCCAAACATTATTCCAGTGTGGTTCTACCAATTTATACTACTACCAGCAGTGCTTGAGCGGTCCAGTTGCTCTACATTCTCACCAACACTTGCTAATTTCAGTCTTTTTATCATTCTGGTGGTGTTACCAGAGAATCGAATTCTTCTGTCACTCTTGGGAGGGAGGTGGAGGTTCTTGGAACACTGCTGAAATAAGAATTTTTAGAAGCCCCCATGGGAGGATGGGATGTGGAAGAAGGCTCTATTTGCATGAAGTTATATTTCTCGAGTTCCAAAGTCCCCTGCCCCTTAAGCCAGTCCTGGAAAAGGTGCAACTGTGGATTCAGCAGAGGGAGAAGCAAGGTCAGTGTCCAGAGCTTCTGTTCCATGTTGCAGCCCAGTGTAGTTCATTATCCAGGTTAATTCACGTTCATTAGTCCATGTGTGGAGTCCAGCATAGCCCTGCGCCAAGCCATGTGGGTGCGGAAGAGCATGCCCGGGTAACAGGAATCACAGGAGCCCAGCACCCTGGAGCCAAGAGAAGAAGAGTGGCTTCTTTGTCTAAAAGTTTATATATTTAGATTTTGTGCACTTTCAGTGGCCACGCCGGTCCTAGCCTCTGACTCCTTTCCAGGTGTGATTGACCGACAAACACCTTCCCACATCGCTTAGACCTTATTGGGCATGTATCTATCTGGTCTGCCCTCTCCTCCTTTCCTGTTAAACAATAGCCATGTTATTACAGTGGCATCAGCAATATCTCCTCTTGGCTTTAATGTGCATTTCCCTGATAAGGGAATTGAGTCTTTTTATGTGTTTATGAACCCATTCTATATCCATTTGTGAAACCAATTCAAGGGTGTGGGTTTTTTTTGCAAATTTTTTCTATTGGGTTATCTCTTTTTCTTACTTATTTGAAAGAGTTCTATACCATACATATGCTGGGGATGTAAGTCCTTTGTTGGGTATTTGTACCTCATCTATCTTAGGATACAGGAAGAAATGGGAAGCTGCCTGACTCATTTAGAAGGCAGCAATAAAAATATTCTTGGGTTTGAAGATCATAATTGTAATGATATTGTGTCTCCTCAGATTAATACGTATATTCTAAGCAAACCCAATCGAAATCTCAGTAGGGGTGTTTTTTTCTTAATGTAGGTGACTGGCTTATTCTAAAATTCATTCAGAAATACAACTGACCAAGAATAGCCAAATCAATTTTGAAAGAAAATAAAGCTGGAAGATTTTATCCTATCAGATACCAAGACCTATCATAAAGTTATAGTAATTAAAATAATGGGATATTGGTACAACAGTTGTCCAATTCACCAGTGGAAAAGAGCATCCAAAAACAGCCACACATACAAAGTATTCTGATTTATGACCAAGGCATCATTGTAGGTCAGTGGAGAAAGGATTTTCTATTCAGTAAATGCCAGCTTAACTGGACATCCATGTGGGGGGAAATGTGTTGACCTTTATGTGAATACCATACAAAAATCAGTTCCAGGTAGATGGCAGATCTAGATGCAAGAGGTAAAATAAATACTTTAGAGAAAATATGTTTGTCCTTCAGTTAGGAAAATATTTCTTTTAAAGCACTAATCATAGAAGAAAAGGGTTTAATTGGATTATAATAAAGGTAAGAGCTTCTGTTCATTAAAAGACAGTATTAAGAGATTTATTGCTGAAGGCAGAAGATGAGGAACTGAGAGATTGAGGGCAATCAGATGTGGAGAATGGGAGACTTGATAAAATGACTTAGCAGGATTCTTGCTAATACTAGATTTTGCAAGGAAGTGCACAGGTGGGCTAAGGGGAAGGTTCTGGAGACTGGCTAAGGTTTGGTTAAGCAAAGAAAGAATTTTTGTCAATATCCAGGGAGAAATTCTAACTCCCCAAGGTGGCTTAGAATTCCAGCTTAAATATCATCTCAATTGGGGTAGGGGACAGTTTAGGGAGTGGGGAGATGGAAGTCTCCTTAGGGAAAAGTAAATTATTTTTAGGAATGAAAGAAGAATAGATGGGAGATGGGATAGTTTGTGACAGAGTTTGTCCAGGTGTGGAGACCTTCTAGCCTCCTCTCCTATGGTAAGAGTTGGTCTTCCCTGGTTGATGAAACTCCCAGAGGGTATTTATGGCAATTGAGTTCCTTTTGGAACATCTATCTTTAGGCAGATAAGGGAAGTTCAGAGAAAGACTCTCCCTGCATTTGCTGTTCTCAAGTGCCTACAGTTCAAAATAATATGCCAAAATGGCATATTTTGGGATGGCATATTCTGCTACCCTTTAGGAATTATCTGTTCCTTGAAGATATAGCTAAATTGGTCATTAAATTATCTAGGCCTTTGCTGGGGATAGGGAGATGCTGGTCTACTGATTCCATTTCTTATTTATTTATTTATTTATTTATTTAGACAGAGAAATGGGGGGGGGGGACATTGATTTGTTGTTACACTTATTTATGCACTCACTGGTTTCTTCTTGGAGATCAAACCACAACCTTGGCCTATTGGGACAATGTTCTAAACAACTGAGCTACCTGGCCAGGGTCTCTATTTCTTTTATGGTTGTTGCTCAATTCCAGTTTCCTATTTAGGGGCATATTTTAATAGTGTGTGTTATTTTTATTCTGAAAGGCAATGTAACATAGTTGTTAAAGGAATAGACTCTCGGGCTGTACAGCACAGGAAATCCTAGCTCCAATATTTATTAGTTAGTGTGACTGTGAAGAGTTTATTTAACTTCTCTGTTCTTCAGTTTTCTATATATTAAATAGAAATAACAGTACTTATCTCATGAGCAGTTGTCAGTATTAAATGACTTAATACATGTGAAGTACTTAGATGAATGCCTTCACATGTGAGCATGCACTAAATGTTAACTATTATTAAATTTTTTCCAGAAAATTACTTCTTATTTAGCTTTCAAAGTTACTGACATAAAGTATTCTTAGTAGTTTCTCATATTCTTAGTAGTTTTTTGTCTCATAACACTAATTAGATCATTTCACTTATTTTTTGTTGTTGTTGTTAATCCTCACCCAAGGATATTTTTCTATTGATTTTTTTTTTTTTTTAAGAGATTGGAAGGAAGGGGGAGAGACACAGAGAAGGAAACATTGATGTGAGATGCATCGAATGGTTGCCTCCCAAAACCAAGGTACGTACCCTTGGCTGGAATCGAACCCAGGACCCTTTAGTCCACGGGCCGATGCTCTATCCACTGAGCCAAACTGGCTAGGGCTGTCATCTTATCTCTTGCCTTTTTGGCATTTCCAGCCATGCGAATCCCATTTTCCCACCCTCATCACCCCTTTCAGATACAGTAGCAATAATTTTATCAAAAGTTTTGCCATTTATATAGTGGGTCATTGGATTTTTAGCCTGCAATATGTTTCCTTGCCAGTCACCACTCAGTTACCAAGCTAGTGCAGCATATTTCAGTTTCTGTTAAATTAGCCCTACTAGATACCAAGTACTGATCTATATCAGCCATAGATCCCAGTGCAGGAAACAGAAGCCCTCTACTATAAACAGCAAAAGATTTAATACAGGGAAATAGTGGTTAGAATATTGTGGGAAGGTTTAGAGCAAAGCATGTCAAACTCCCTGCCCGAGGGCCACATGTGGCCCACAACGAATATTTTTGCAGCCCAGCCTATATAACGATATGTAAGAAACATTTTAATAAAAATTTTGTAACTTAACTTTTACAATATCCTGTTACACATAATGATTAATAACGAACTACAACGTTCACTAATGGCTGATTACTATAATCGTGTTGCATTCATTTCCCTTACGCACCTTAAGCGCAGGGGCACCATTTCTCTCCACTAACACTAGCAGCGAATATTTTAGCAGCCATTTGCCACTTCATTAGTCTTGGACTGACTTGTTTGGTGTGCGCAACAGGAAATATTTCGCTTTCGAAGAACAAGAAAAATAGGTTTATTTGTGTTACACTTATTAATTTATGCAGTTCTTCAGTGTCTGGTAAGTTAATGTTCAAGAAAAAAAATATTAATTTTTATTAAAATGTTCTATTATTTTATGTTGACGATTATTCATTTATCTCAGCCCTTTGTATTCAGCATGTCACTATTGAAATAAACCTACGTTTCTATGAAAATTGAAGCTTTTGTTTATGGGGGGCCCACATAAACTTAAACCTTGTTTATTTGGCTCGTTTTAGCCTTCGAGTTTGACATGCTTGGTTTAGACTCGCAGTGGTTCTCAACCTTTCTAATGCCGCGACCCTTTAATACAGTTCCTCATGTTGTGGTGACCTCCAACCATAAAATTATTTTCGTCGGTACTTCATAACTGTAATTTTGCTACTGTTATGAATCGTAATGTAAATATCTGTGTTTTCCGATGGTCTTAGGCAACCCACAGGTTGAGAACCGCTGCTATAGAGCCTAAGACCATCGGAAAACACAGATATTTACATTATGATTCATAACAGTAGCAAAATTACAGTTATGAAGTATCAACGAAAATAATTTTATGGTTGGGGGTCACTACAACATGAGGAACTGTATTAAAGGGTCGCGGCATTAGAAAGGTTGAGAACCACTGGCAGGGGTCCTCAAACTTTTTAAACAGGGGGCCAGTTCACTGTCCCTCAGACCGTTGGAGGGCTGGACTATAGTTTAAAAAAAAACCATGAGCAAATTCCTATGCACACTGCACATATCTTATTTTGAAGTAAAAAAACAAAACGGCAAAAACACCCGCATGTGGCCCGCGGGCCGTAGTTTGAGGACGCCTGGTCTAGATACACTACAAATAATACAAGGAGGTCCTTCAGATGAAAAGTTCTTATTTTCAGGTACTTTTCCCTTCAGGAGTAGCAGGATTCAAGGTAGGATAAATGACTCAACGTTTCTGCAATTAATTTATAGTGAAAAAATCTGAAAGCTAGGAAAGAGCAACATCAGAACTTTAACACCTGTCTAAGGTGACTAGAGAATTCTTACTCTCAAACAGCTTAATTAGAGATTACAATAACAGAATAAAGTATCAATATTGGTATTTCAGTATTTATTTTGCTTAATACTCATGTTAAATATGGTGTCCATCATTTTTTCTCCCTAAACCCGTGGTCGGGAAACTGCGGCTTGCGAGCCACATGCGGCTCTTTGGCCCCTTGAGTGTGGCTCTTCCACAAAATACCACGGCCTGGGCAAGTCTATTTTGAAGAAGTGGCGTTAGAAGAAGTTTAAGTTTAAAAAATTTGTCTCTCAAAAGAAATTTCAATCGTTGTACTGTTGATATTTGGCTCTGTTGACTAATGAGTTTGCTAACCACTGCCCTAAACTTTGCCCTGTTGCTGTTCAGCCTAGGTCCAAGTCTGAGGTTACACTGTCTTTCCCACTTCAGCCTCTTGGAGAAGCCAGGCTCCAAGATAATGGAATTAACTTTGAAGGTATACTGGAAATCTAGCCCTGATGAAACGACGGTTTCGATTATAGGGCAAGGACTGGGAATTAGACCTGGAACCTCACTTTCCTCACTCTTCCTTCTCTTTCTTCATTCTTCTACTACACCATCCTTCATTGTACCTCTAGCCCTCCCAGACTAGGAGAACTCAAAAGTGACCTCTGGAAGAATACCAAAGACCAAAATTAGAAGAAAAAATAGGAAAGTTAACTAATAATCCAGGAAATCAATATTGTGTAAAACAAGATATTTCAAGAGTTTTAAATAGGAAAAGAATGTGGTTGGAATACTTTTCAAAACTTTGCTTGATTAAAAATTTTAATGCATATAATTCTCTGAGTCTTAAGATATAAATGAGTCTGATTCTGAAAACCATTAAAATAATAATATTATACCAACTATACCAAAATTATCCCAGTTACATTTTCTTAGGGGAGGAGACCTTAGGTCCTATGATGGACATGGTGGCCTGATTTGTTCAACCTCTCTTCTACCTTTCTTCCTTCTAGTATGCCTCTTGTATTAAAGAAATGGGAAAGCTAAATGTGGCCATTTCTCTAATTACCTTGCAGCTAGATTCTAGATATACACTAGGCTCCTCTAATTAGGTATACTCATGAGAGATTTGGAGGATGGAAAAAAAAGCAGAGGTTCACTTTTTGCTGCTTTGGCTTTTTTTGACTATTAAAGCTGTGGAGGCAAAATGCTTCTAAAGCAGTATTCCAATATGTATTCTTCAGCTTCCTGGTAATGCAGAGGCACTTGTGGTAGAAAGAGGGGCTAGATTCTGAGTTCCAGTACCGCTGTATCAGCTCTGTAGGTTATTGAGAGGCAGATGTGATGATGGCTTTCTGATTCTTGGATTGTAGCTATGATCATGATTGTGTGTTCTTGGCTTCATAAGCTTAACAATCTTGATCCTCTAAACCAGGCATCCTCAAACTACGGCCCGCGGGCCACATGCGGGTGTTTTTGCCGTTTTGTTTTTTTACTTCAAAATAAGATATGTGCAGTGTGCATAGGAATTTGTTCATGGTTTTTTTTAACTATAGTCCGGCCCTCCAACGGTCTGAGGGACAGTGAACTGGCCCCCTGTTTAAAAAGTTTGAGGACCCCTGATCTAGACTGTTTCTTTGTAACTTCATTATAGAGAGAACATTGTCCTCAGGTGAACTTTTACTCTTTCAAATTTCTGTCCTTGGTCACCCTATTTTCTGTAGTTGAACTCTGGTGTTTGTTGAAATCTATTCTGTTTTCCTTTGTTCATGACTGGATGTCTGGGAAAGCTAATCTTTGCCCCCTTATTTTGATCTCTTTCCCTCCTTCATCCTTCATACTTCTCAGTAAATTATGAAATGTTAACTCTTTGTTGGCAATGTGTTCAGGTTTAGCTTACCCCCTAACCCCCTGCAATATATCAATTAAATAAATGTGAGATGGCTCCCACATAATTTCCCACATTAAGAGAAAGAGAGAGAGAAACTTTGATTCTTTGTACCACCTATTAGTGCATTCATTGGTTGCTTCTTGTATGTGCCCTGACTGGGGATCGAACCCACAACCTTGGTATATGGGGACAACACTCTAACCAACTGAGATACCCGGCCAGGGCTCTTTTCTTTGTAATTTTTGTTTACATGTATTTTTCTTGATTTCATAGAGGAAGGAAGAAGGAGAGAGAGATGGAAACAGTAATGATGAGAGAGTCATTGATCTGCTGCCTCCTGCACACCCCACACTGGGGATCTAGCCTGCAACCCGGGCTTGTGCCCTGATTGGGAATCGAACCGTGACCTCCTGTTTCATAGATGCTCAACCACAGAGCCACACTGGCCAGGCCTTTATTTGTATTTTTAAAAGTTATACCTCTATAAAGAACATTAAGGCATTTTTATGAGTATCATTTGTAGATTCTTTTCTACTTTACTTGCATGACTGTGTACATTGACAGTAGTATCTATTTTGATAATGGAGCTTGCTCTCTGGAATAATTATACATATAAAATATAAGATATTATTATATCACTAGAAGCCCGTTGCACGAAGTTTCGTGCAATAGACTTTTCCTTCGCCTGGCTGCCGGCACCAGTTTTCCACCAGCAGCAGTTTTCCTCTGGCCACCCGTTGATCGGAGTGCCTCCAGCCAGCACGATCGGCCACGCCGAGAGGAACTCCGATCGGGAGGCGCTCCGATCGGCGGGTGGCCAGAGGAAAACTGCTTCTGGCGAAAAACTGGTGCCAGCAGCCACGCAATCGGCCACCCCGAGTCCCCCCACCAGCGTCCTCCGCCAGCCCCATGGGTCCTTCCGCAGCGCCGGCCTAAGCATGTGCCAGTAGCTCGTCAGTAGCTCATTGCCGCCCTCCAGTAGCTCTCCGCCCGCTGCCCCACACTCCTGTAGCTCCCTCCGCCCCCTGTCTCCCCCCCTCATAGCTTGCTGCCCTGCCCTCTCCTGTAGCTCTCCGCCGCCCGCTTGTAGCTCGCTGCCTCACCCTCCTGCTGATCTGTGATCCGGTAATGACCATTTGCATATTACATCTTTATTATATAGGAGGATATATATAACAGCCTAAGCGACAGTTATGACTGACGACGGGACGACTGGCTGGTAGCTATGACGTGCACTGACCTCCAGGGGGCAGACACTCAATGCAGGAGCTGCCCCCTGGTGGTCAGTGTGCTCCCACAGCCAACCTCCCATGGCTGGCAAACCTCCTGCAGTCCCTCCCCCCAGCCAGCTGGCCCTGATGGCCCCGATTGGAACTGGGTGAAATGGCCCCAACGGCCAGGCTGAGGGACTCCACCCATGCACAAATTCATGCACTGGGCCTCTAGTATAAAATAATCTTCTGAATTGTAACTGAGATTGGGAGCATAGCAAAATTCATACTTTTATCACTATCTGTAATAGAATATTTATTAATGGAATTATTAAATCTTAGCCATATTGACATAAAAGATCGACCATTAAGACCAAAGCTAGTTTATCACCAGATATGCAAGCATAAATTTGTTGTTGTTTTTTTGTTTGTTTGTGTGTTTTGTTTTGTTTTTGCCCCTATATAATTTTTTTTCCAGCTGCATTCCATTTTGGCAGGAGGGAGGAAGTGATACTCAGCCTAAGCTATTTCTTTTTTTTCTTTCTTTCTTTTTTGGTTAAGGTATTACCTATGTGCCCTTATCCCTCCATTGCCCCCCCCCCCACTCTCCACCCCCACTCATGCCCTCACTCCCTGTTGTCTGTGTCCATTGGTTATGTTTATATGCATGCATACAAGTCCTTTGGTTGATCTCATAAATTTGCTTTATAACATGAATTATTAAAAATATTCTTGAGAAACAAGTCTTCACTTATTTTTTGTCTGGGTCATGTTGTTTCTTTCATTTTGGCTTCTTCACATATCTTCAGAGTTCCAGTTTGGATTTTAACATTTTATCTTGCTCTGTTATATAGTTACTAGAGGCCTGGTGCACAGATTCATGCACTGGTGGGTCCCTTGGCCTGGCCTACGCCCTCTCGCAATCCAGGACTCCTAGGGGGATGTCGGACCTCCAGTTTCAGCCCGATCCCTGCAGACCAGACCGAGGGATCCCACTGGTGCATGAATCCGTGCACTGGGTCTCTAGTATGCATATAAGATCTTTGGTTAATCTCTTCCCTCCCTCCTCACTTTCCTCTGAGATTCACCATTCTGTTCCATGCCTGTGCATTGAGCGTCTGCCCCCTGGTGGTAAGTGCGTGCCATAGCTAATGTTCGAATGGTCACTTAGGCTTTTATATATATAGATATAAAGACTCATTTTTAAAAAGCCTTGTGGAAAGGCATTAATTAGTAAGTGTATCTTGAATGAATCATTTAATTTATTTAAAGCTAGCTTCCCATTTTTTATATGAAGAAGTTATACCAGATCATTATTTAGTATGAAATTATTTTCAAATCTGGTAAGTTGAGTTAGAGTAGGCCCTTAGAGGCTTCCATTAATTAGGAAATACAGGGAGAAATTCTGCTCATTTACAGTCTGTGTTTAGATCAGACACCCTGCCCCAATTTTAGTTTTCCTGGTTCTGTACCAGAGGTTTGTTCCCCATGTTTCCAGAAGCAAATCATGGCATACGGATTTAGGAGAAAAGGCCCAAAGCTCAATGTACTCCACAGTGGCAGTGTTAGACAGTGTACTGACTTCATTGCCTCTGGATTTTTAGATTATTGCTTATATAGCTACTAGTTGCCCGATTCATGAAAATTTGTGCAAGAGCAGGCCTTCTTTCCCCCAGCTGCCAGCACCGGCTTCCCTCCAGCACCCAGGACCACTGGGCTTCCCTCCTTCAGCCACCAGCAGGCACCTGGGACCCGTGCTGGCTTCCCCCTGGCCCTGGCTTCATCAGGAAGGAAGTCCGGAAGACATCTGGTCTAATTAGCATATTACCCTTTTATTATTATAGACTAGAGGCCTGGCACACGAAATTCGTGCACGGAGTGGGGGGGTGTCTCTCAGCCCAGCCTGCACCCTCTCCAATCTGAGATCCCTCTCACAATCCAGGACTGCTGGCTCCCAACTGCTCACCTGCCTGCCTTCCTGATTTCCCCTAACTGCTTCTGCCTGCCAGCCTGATCACCCCCTAACCACTCCCATGCCAGCCTGATTGATGTCTAACTGCTCCCCTGCCAGCCTGTTTGCCCCCAATTTACCTCCTCTGCTAGCCTGGTCACCCCTAACTGCCCTCCCCTGCAGGGTTGATCGCCCCCAACTGCCCTCCCCTGCTTGCCTGATCACCCACAACTGCCCTCCCTTGCAGGCCTTGTCCCTCCCAAATACCCTCTCCTGCTGGCCATCTTGTGGTGGCCATCTTGTGTCCACATGGGGGCAGCCACCTTGTGTGTTGGAATGATGGTCAATCTGCATATTACTCTTTTATTAGGTAGGATAGAGGCCTGGTGCATGGGTGGGGGCCAGCTGGTTTGCCCTGAAGGGTGTCCCAGATCAGGGTGGGGGTTCCTCTGGGGTGTGGGGCAGCCTGGGCAAGGGGTCTGTGGTGGTTTGCAGGCCGGCCACGCCCCCCGGCGACCCAAATGGAGGCCCTGGTATCTGGAATTTATTTATCTTCTACAATTGAAACTTTGTAGCCTGGAGCGGAGCCAAGCCTCCTGCTCACTCCCTGGCGGCAGCCATTTATTTTGGGACTTATGTATCTTCTATAATTGAAACTTTGTAGCCTGGAGTGGAGGCCTAGGCCGGCCGGGCTGCAGAAGCTTGGCTTCCTCCATCACCCGGGGCAACCCTAGCCTCCTGATCTCTCCAGCTCCGTGGCTGCCGCCATTTCTGTTGGAATTTATTTACCTTCTATAATTGAAACTTTGTACCCTTGACTGGAGGCCGGGGCCCGCCAGGGTCTGTGAAAAGCTTGGCTTCCTCCATTGCCAGGGAAACCCAAGCCTCCCTCCTGCTCTCTGTGGCTGCAGCCATCTTGGTTGGGGTTAATCTGCATACTGGCTCTGATTGACTGGTGGGCGTGGCTTGTGGGTGTAGCAGAGTGATGGTTTATTTGCCTATTACTCTTTTATTAGATAGGATTGAGACCTGTTGTTATTCCCTCTACAGCAAGTCAAAATGTTCAGTAGTTTTTATTTTAAATAACAAACTTGAGCACATCCTTTATTTTTAAATTCACATTGTAACGTTTTTATTTTTTTAATATATTTTTTATTGATTTTAGAGAGGA
Organism: Cnephaeus nilssonii; assembly: GCF_951640355.1. Classification (NCBI taxonomy): domain Eukaryota; kingdom Metazoa; phylum Chordata; class Mammalia; order Chiroptera; family Vespertilionidae; genus Cnephaeus; species Cnephaeus nilssonii. Next base: position 18,996,720 of record NC_137077.1, on the reverse strand, counting down.
AAGAGAGGGAGAGAGAGAGATAGAAACATCAATGATGAGAGAGAATCATTGATTGGCCGCCTCCCACACGTCCCATTGGGTATTGGGACCATGTTGGGCATGTGCCCTTGACTGGAATCGAACCTGGGACCCCTCAGTCTGAAGGCTGACGCTCTATCCACCACGCCAAACCAGCTAGGGCCACATTGTAATGTTTTTAGCAGACTGAATCTGGCTACCTATAATTTATTGTTGGGATTTTGCTGATTAATTCATAACCATTAATATGTCTTTAACACCTTTATTAAAGTCGATTTCTTACTTCAGTGTACATCTACTTTGCCATGTCTGATTTGTATTTTTACTTTTCCTTATAGATTCTCCCCTTTATCTCTTAACAGAATCACAAATTCTGTCTCCACATTATTATTATTAGGGATAAGGAAAAAAGAAAAGAAGGTTGGATGTGATCTACTAATATCTAAACCTCATTTTAATGTTTATTACATGCTCTTCTCACACCCAACATTTTGCCAATGTATCTGACCTGGCTCTATTTTTTTTTTTTTCTGAAGCACTTAAAAATGGTAGTTTTAATTTCTCACCTTGCTTTTGCTCTGCATTCAGTAAGTGCCCAGTATATGCCAGTTGATTAACCAGATATTGGTAGGGAGAGCTCAGTCCATTATTGCTATCTTCTATTCCCTTAGTTAAAACCAAGTTACTGCTGTTCTTTATTTTTAGTCAGTTGAGTGTATAATCTGTATAAATCAACTTTCTCCCTTTGCATCTCTTCATCTTCCAATTTGTTTTGTTTTGGACTATATATTGTAATTAAGTACATTTGTATTATTATATAGAAAAAAATGTTAATTACTTTTTTAACATTTTGTTGTTTATAAAATTCTATATAAAATTAATTGGATGGGGTGCATTTCTGTTGGAAATATCAGAAGCTTGTATTCAGGAAAATTTATGAATTTATATGTCATACCTGCTCCTGGTTTTCAAAAACTTTTACGTAAACACAAATATTAAGCATATCCTCTTAAAGGCATTATTTTTTTAAAACCCACTCTCCCTATTACTTCTGCAGTTACTGAGTAATACTGAATGGCACTGAAGAAAATGTTCAGGTTTTTCAAAGAGCTGCTTCTGATAGGAAAATGCTTAGTAATGATGAAGACACGCCCTCCAGTTCAGTGGCCATTTTCTAGTATAGTTCTGGAGAAACAAGTGGGAACCATCAAAGAAAGACGTGTACGGATCAAAGAACATGGGCAAGAGGCAGTAAATTTTTCATCTAGGTCAATTGGAGAAATTAGAACTATGCTGTCTGTGAGTAGCTTAATTAGTTGGACTAATTTTTATGGACCCTTTTAGCCTACTTAATCTTTTTGAATTCTATGATTACATTTTGCTTTGCTGATATTGAGGAACAATCAAATTAACTCTTGGATTTGGGGCTTTTGGAATAATAATTTAGAAGTTATGTTGAGATGGGTAGGCTACAAAAAGTGTTTCCTATTATTTTGTAATATCTTGTACGTTGCAAGGTACTATTTTTAGTATACTAAGGTTTAAGGTGGGGAGGGTGGAAGACAATAAGTGGTTGCTTTCAAATTATACTTTCTGACTGTATACTGATTAAGAGAAGTGAAAAATACATAGAAACAGCCTATTGGCAATGTCATTAATAGTAATGGGGAAATTTATTTTCCTTTGTTAATTATGACAGTTTTAGCTCTTTACTGATAAAAGCTTCTTCCTTAAAAATAGAGAAAATAGCTACCTTGTATAATTTGGTAATGACAATCTTCCTCATCAACTTATTTTCTGATGTTCTGCAATTAGCCTAGAAAGAAATAAGAAAATAATAACAATTGACAACAGGAGTTCATCCTTTTCAATCATATTTTTTAGTGATGTTCTATATATGATAATTGCATTTAGATCTGTAGCTTTAAGCTATAGCTAAAGATAAAATATTTTTAAAATATTTTTGGTAGCTAATAAATGTTTCCAGGCAAATATTCCTTATCAAATCTAATTACTTATTAATTACAGATATCTTTTTCCTTAAATATTTTGTTTTGAATAAAAAATATTTTAGAAGTTCTATTGGAATAGTGGAAACTTTAAAAATATATAACTTAAAGTACAGTACTTTTTTTGAAGGAATTAAAAATTTATACAAATATTTAAAGAAAAGTTAACTAAGTAATTTGATAAATTCTGTTAACAAGGATGACAAGTTAAAGGCTTCTAAATAAGCACAGATTTGTAGGTGTGAAGTCTTCATTGACAAAATTCTACAATTTCAGGTTTCTGTGCCAATGTTTCCTGCCTTCTGCCTTCAGTTAGTAGCTATCTCTAGTTTCTATTGCTTTTTGTGTTTTGACACTTGCAGAGATCAAATATCATCTGGCATCTGACAATAGTTAGCATTTTTTTGAGACCTAATAGTATGGCTTTGATATAACACATTTTAAATCAAGGAACTGTGTAATAGTTGAGTAGATCATTAGTGGGTATGGGGTTTTCTTAAATGAGAGAGAGAGAGAGAGAGAGAGAGAGAGAGAGAGAGAGAGAGAGAGAGAGAGAGATTTGTTGTTCCATTCATTTATGCATTCATTGGTTGATTTTTGTATGTGCTCTGACCAGGGCTTGAACCCAAAACTTTGGCATATCAGGACAATACTCTAACCAACTGAGTTGCCTGGCTAGGGAGTTCATTAGTTTTGAAATAGAAAAGTACACAGGACCATTCTAATTAATTTGCTAAACTAACAACTCAACACCTTTTTTTTAAGACCAGGCCTTATGCTGGGCACCGTTTTCCACATAAATAACATGAATATATTCTCATTGTAAAAAGTCAAATACAGGGAAAGCATCAGCCCTCCCTTAATCCCCCTTTCCTTTCCCAATTTCTTCCACTTTTCTCCTCAAGTAACTACGTAATCAGTTTTCTTCCAGATCATTTTCAGTATAATTATATTCATATATACATGCATGCAAATATATGTCTAATACACATAAAAATGTTGTATAATTTGACTTTTTAAAATGTAAATAGGTTCTTTTTTTTTGTAAATGGATTCTTAAATGATTATAGTAGTCAGTATTCTCATATGTACATTTAGCTGACTTCTATAGTTATACCCATAGAACAAATGCATAGTAGAATTGCTAGGTCAGTAGATGCATACATTTATGTTTTCATAGATATATTCCCACTAATAGTGTATGAAGTATCTATTTCCTCATACCCTTGACAACACTAAATATGATCAAACTTCTTAATTATTGCCAACTACCAGATAAAATTATCTTTAATTTGCACGTCTTCAATCAAGGGTAAAGTCCAACATGTTTTCATTTGTATGTTTTTCCTTTGAACTGCCTGTTTATACCCTTTATAGTCCCAAGATTGTTTGCAGCTAATTTCTAGGCTTGTGTAATCTGAGGCAAATACATATGGATTATAGATCATCTGAAACATAAATGACTGGGAATTAATGTAGCTATCAGAAGACATATGTTGACCTATTGTGAATTTTCTAACTTAATCTGTTAAATAATTTTAAAATTACAAGTCCAGCTTCTAGTTTTAAAAATATACAAATTATACAAAATACTATATTAGACTAAGTTAAGGAGCTTATTTACTCTAAGTTATTTGCCATGTAGTAGAGAAAATAACAGATTTGGCTCTTGCTCAGCTGCCTAGGTTCCAATCCTGGCTCTATCATTTATGACATGTCCGAGGCCCAGTTACTTGGTCATTCCATGCTTGCCTTAGTTCCCTCTTATCTTAAATGAGTTCTGGCTCAAAAGGTTATTGCAAAGATGAGATGAGTTAGTCTTTAAAAATGCTTAGAACAGTGTCTGACACAGTATGGCTAATCAGTACATGTTCACTGCTGCTGTTGTTTGGGAAAGATTTGGTGGGGAAGGAGTTAACCAAACAGATGAGAACCTACACTGATATCCTCCTGTGAGAAAAAAAATTGCATCCGGGTAGTATCAAACAGAATTAGCAGCCTTTGCTGGCATCTCTAAACCAGAGGTAAACTCTGCTGCAGAGGGGGAGCAGGTCGAGAGCCATTTCCAGATGCCCACTACTTACGAACCCCATAGCCTGTGGGAAACTGCATCACTGGAATACTTGCTTTATTTTGTTTGTGATCTTGTTCATATTAATGCCTGCTATATGGCTCTTTCACCGTTGGTAACTAGATTTCTAAATTGATCTGCCTTTTGATTATTCTTCTTCTTTGCATTTTATACCTGAAAATTTTCCTCTGGTTTCTGCCTGAATTATTCCCAATTGTTATTTTGTTAACCCTAGTCTAATAAATATAGAACACTCTTAGGAATGAGTCAACAGAAAAATCATGGAACCTGTAGATCATAAGAATACCAATTCTATGAAGGTTTGGAGGAGTTGCACTCTTCAAAATATATTCATGGGCGGAATGGGGTAGGGGGAGGGGGGATTCAAGATTTGTGTTTCTAGATTGAAGGGACTAAAGCCACCAGTGAAAGGGGGATAATTTGAGATGAGGACAACCTGGTGCTGCCCATAGTGCCCTCTCCTCCAGCATGGCCTGCCCGCTTCTGAGGATCTATGAGTGTAACAAACTATCTTTTCAATGGCAGTTGTCTTAATCTGTTGGCCTCACCACACCTGAATAATAACCTACATTTTAAAACAGCAAGATGAAATTGAGAGAGAAGACTTGGTTGTTCCTTCTGATCTCCTTTTTCCTCAAAGAGGCAATTTTGTGTTTTGGTTAAAGGTGTGGGCTTTGGACTCAGACCAGTTAGCTTCACATTATTCTGTGTAACATTGGACAAGTTATTTAACCTCCATATGCCTCAATTTCTTTCTAAAATATGAATAGTGGTATTCAGAAGTTTGTTGTTAGGAGTAAATTGGGTATTATAAAACATGCTTAACTAATGCCTAAGCATATAAGCAACTCAACAAATGTTAACTATTTTTACTGTTACTCTTATTATTTCCTAGCTTTTCACTACTCTTTTCCAAAATACTGATTTCTTTTAGGGCCCTCTCGTCTTCTCACACTATGTATTATCTCTAACTGAGCTCATCTACTCCAGATTTCCATAGCTATATGCTACCATATTGATTTGTCACCATACCTATTTGCTAAAAAATCAAATATATGCATTCAAACTAGGCTGATCTCCAGAATCTTTAGGTCCAGATACTTTAGGTCCAAGTTACTCACATTTGAATATCTCACAGGTACCTCTAACTCATCACCTTCCTCTTCAGATTTGTTGCTCTGCCATTATTTTATATTTTAGTAAATAGCACCACCTAATTGTTCAAACCAGAAACCTAGGAATCATCTTGGTCCCTCCATTGCCAACCACTTTCAATCATAAATGGGTACTAAATTGGGGGTGGGGAAATCGATTCACAAACTAAAGAATGTTTATTACATTTGGGGAGAGTGAGTAGGGGTCAGAGGTAGGATAAAGAAAGTTATTTCACGTTTTATATCTTTTTGTACTATTTGCATTTTTTAAAAATATTTTTTTATTGATTTCAGAGAGGAAGGGAGAGGGAGGGAGAGATAGAAACATCAATGATGAGAGAGAATCATTGATCGGCTGCTTCCTGCACACTCCCTATGGGGATTGAGCCTGCAACCCAGGCATGTGCCCTTGACTGGAATCAAACCCGGGACCCTTTAGTCCCCAGGCCAACACTCCATCCACTGAGCCAAACCAGCTAGGGCTGTACTGTTTGCATTTTTAACTCAAAAATAAAACTAAAAAAATCTGAGCAGTTGAACTTAGTTTCCTTTATAACTAGGGGAAAAAAAAGTTAACTTTTTCTTGAGCATCTGCAGAGAGAAGTTAATGGCAGAAAACTACTATAACTCTGGTGCCTGACATATAATAGGTGCTCAATAAATATTTGATTAGTGATAAATGGATAAATGAAAATTGTCATTTAAGTTTCCTTTTTTCTAGCCAGTGGAATGCTGTTAGCACTGAGTCATTGACATCTGGAAGACTGAGCAGATACTTTGTGAGGAACCAGAATCAGAATTTGGCCAGTAGTTGTTACAGACTACAATTTGCTTTTCTAAAAGGGTATACAGCCCTGAGATTAAGACAGGATTTCCCTAAAACATAGTGACCTACCTGAAAAGTACCAGACCACTCAGTATTTTCCTTGGTACTGTTGAAAGCCAGTATACTTCTGGTCTTATCAGAAGTATCATAGAATGAAACTTTTTTTTAAAATATATTTTACTGATTTTTTACAGAGAGGAAGGGAGAGGGATAGAGAGTTAGAAACATCTATCAGCTGCCTTCTGCACACTCCCTACTGGGGATGTGCCCGCAACCAAGGTACATGCCCTTGACCGGAATCGAACCTGGGACCCGACCCTTTAGTCCGAACGCCGACGCTCTATCAGGGCTAGAATGAAACTTTTTAACAAGGAGCTCACCTGTTTTGCTTTCTCCCCTCTGCCTAGATATTACCTTACACAAAGAAGATGTTCAGATAATGTCTATTATAGAATAGGCTACCTAATTCTTCCATGTTTGGCCTGTTCTCTCTTTTGGCTAGAATTGAAAGGTTACAACTTGTTCTATCTGTGAGGGTTTAAAACAGTTTAGAAGAAAACCTAATAATAAAAGCATTTACCCCTCACCCTTCACCTCCATTCTACACTAGTTAATCTTCCTTTTTTTTTTTTTTTTTTTTTTTTTTTGGTTATTCCTCACTTGAGGATATTTTTCCATTGACTTTTAGAGAGAGTGGAAGGGAGGCGGAGACCGAGAGTGGAAGGGCTGAGGATCAAACTTTCAACCAAGGTATGTGCCCTTGACCTAATCGAACCCAGGACCCTTCAGTCTGCAGGCCGAGGTTCTATCCATTGAGCCATACCAGCTAGGGCTTTTTTTTTTTTTTTTACGTCAGTGAGGAGGGAAAGGGAGAGAGACAGAAACATCAATGATGAGAGAGAATCATGGATCGGCTGCCTTCTGCACTCCCCTTTCTGGGGATCAAGCCTGCAACCTGAGAGAATTGAACCATGACCTCCTGGTTCTTAGGTTGACACTCAACCACTGAGCTATGCCGGCCAGGAATCTTCCTTTTTTTTTTTTTACCCCCCCCCCCCTTTTCCTCGGCCCTCCTGAGAAAGGGGCCGCGTTCGCCGCCATCCACCCCCGCTTCCCCGTCCCAGTCCGTGGCCCTAAGGCCCCGGCGGGGTTCACGGAGAGGAGGCGACGGTCGCCGGGCCAGGCACGAAAGGAATGTGAAGGACACCCGATGCAGCTGTGGGCTCCGCGCGCACGTTTCCCTCATACCCGTCCCCCCTTGGGAAGGAAGTGAGGCCGCGAGAGCGAGACAAACCCTTGTGTCCAGTGCTGACTTTCAATAGATCGCAGCGAGGGAGCTAGCTGCTCTATTTACAAAACCCCGAGGAATCTTCCTTCTTAAATGCAAACCAGCCATAAAGGTGTTGGCACTTCTGCAGAATGCACCATAAATCATGCAGAAAATAAACAGTGCATTAGAGTGGTTCAGACTTTATATTCATTAGAGTGGGGTCTGTTATGTTTAATGGGGGAGGAGGGGCAGAAGTATAAGTAGTCTAAGATTTAAATGAGTCATTTCCTTGAAATGCTTGTTCAGCAAAAATGTTGGGGTTTTCATGTCTATTTTTGTTTATTTTTTTCTTACAAGAATATGTTTCAACCATCAGAACAATCTTAGCACAACCAAAAACTCTTGGCTATCATTCATTTAGCAAATTTTTTCTGGTACTATGATGTGTGTTTTCTGTCAGCTGAAATTTACAGGAATCGTTAACCACAAGGATTTCCTGAGGAGAAGCTCCCACATGCTGTGTCTGGGGCTTCTCATATTTCTTTTGGCAGCAGTAACATTCTCCAATACTACAGAATTATACTTTGAGTTCAGTGCTGATGATTTCTCTTCAAGAATACAGCGTAACCGAAACATTTGTGGTTCTATTTTGCTTGAACCAAGGGAGAAAAGTTATAAAAGAAAATTACCTATCACCACCTACTCTGCCTTACCCTCCACACACACACAAAATCCCTTCTAAAGCTGCCATCAACCTATAATAATGCTCACAATGTGATACATAGAAATGTCTGTGTATTAGTCTATAAGCCTAATAGCCCCAAACCTTCAAATATATGGATGAGGGCTGTTACAATAGGGAGCCTCACCTTGCTGTTGTAAAAGAAAAACTAAAAATAAGTTATTTTATACTGGGCAATCAGGTTTTAATACCAAGACATTATCTGCCTTTTTCACTTTTACTCTCTTATGCATGTACAGAGTATGAAAAACTCATCAATATGGCTATTCTTTGATAATACGATTATCAGAAAAGACTTAAAACACTATTCCCTTTCCAACTATGCATCTGTTTAAAGTGTGATTTTCTTTATATACTTCATCCAAAACAATAAATTGCAGCAGATTGAATGCAGAAGCAAGTATAAGAATCCAGCTATCTCCTATTAAACCAGACAATAAAGAGATTTGCAAAAATGTGAAACAATCCACTCTTCTCAATTCCTTCTTTTTCCCCATTTTGGAAAAAAAGCATTTTTCATTAAAATTGCATTATTTACATTAATACTGTATATTCTGCACATCAGCTAAGCATTCATACTCAGTTTGGATCACCCATAGTAGATCTTCAAATATTGCCTTGAATTACTCATTCTGTGTTTTGAAACTGAACTGTGAACCATCAGAGTGGCGAAATAACAAGAATGCTAGTTCATTTGGATGACCTTTTGAAAAGTTTACATACTTTTTTAAAAAAATGTGTTTTTAAGGCAGTAGAATCCTTTCTTCAAATGAACTTCCATGGAGAAGAACAATAAATAAGATGGATCAAAGTGGAGTTACACTAATTCAAGTGTCATCAAACTTTTTCTATAACAGGCCAGATAGTAAATATTTTAGGCTTTGCGGACCATATGGTCTGTGTCTCCGCTTTGCTGCTATAGTGCGAAAGCAGCCACAGACAATACATAAATCAATGAGTGTGGTTATATTCCAATAAAACTTTTATTTATGAAAATTTTTAGCTTATAATTTTCATGTATCACAAAATATTAGTCTTTTGATATTTCCTCCAACTATTTAAAAACGTAAAAACCATTTCTTGTTCCCCAATCATATAAAAATAGTCATAGAAGGGGGGACAAATCTGATCCAACAGTTTTAGTTTGCTGACTCCTGTCCTAATTAAAGACTCACTTGAATTCGTGAGGCACACTCTTGACTGCTAACTGTTCTTTGGGAAGAGGCTTGGAGGTGGGGATGAGTCCAAACTTCTTTTTATTCAAATTATAATGCTGTGTCAGCATTGGCCCCACTGTCCTTTTCTTTTCCAGTTTATGTTACAGCTCACAAAATAGCAAAATAGAATATCTGTAACATAGATTTTATTTTTTAGGTGACTAAACAGAAGAGAAATAATGAACACTTTGTATTCCAAATACAGGGGTAGACCTGAGTGAATGTTTTTTCAACTATGAAATGGGAATAGAAATAGATGATGGTGATGATGATACATCTTATAGAGTTTACTAGAGGTCCCATACACGAAATTCCTGCAAGAGTAGGCCTTCCTTCACCCACCTGCCAGCACCGGCTTCCCTCTGGCACCCGGGACGTGGCCTTCCCTCGCAGTCCTGGCTTTGTCCAGAAGGTCGTCCAGAAGGATGTCCGATGTCCAGTCTAATTAGCATATTATGCTTTTATTATTATAGAAGATTGTGAGCCTTATCTAAGATGATGCATGTAAAATGCTTAGTTAAGCTTTTGCCACATAGTATTGTGTCAGCTGTGTTGCTATCTGTTGTTTTGGTGATAGCTGTTCTTGTATCTCTTACACCTATCATAAGGTCTTTTTAAAATATTAAATACTAGAGACCTGGTGCACAAAATTCATGCACAGGTAGGGTCCCTAGGTCTGGCCAGCGACCAGGGCTGATCAAGGCTTTCCCACTGCCTGCTGGGGCCTTCCTTCCCCAGCTGCCCAGCTGGAGCCTTCCTTCATTCCGTGCTGCCCCCTGGTGGTCAGCGCACATCATAGCAAGCAATCGAACTCGCAGTCGAACTCCCAAGGGGACACTTTGCATATTAGCCTTTTATATATATAGATTTGTTGAGTGGGATCAAGGTTTATTTTTAAACATATCACTAACTTTGTACTTTAGAGAAAACTAAAAGTTAAAATTAAAGTTTGCTTTTTCTATCTAGAAAGAGTTGTCTCATAGATTTTCATCCAGTAGTGATGGTGATCTTTCTGTTTGGTGGGATTGGGATGATTTTTTCCCCATCTGTTCCAAAACCTGTGCTCTTTTCACATAGCCTATATAAAGTTAAAGTATAAATTGAGTGCTTATTATGTATCATGTACTGTTCTAAGTGATTTATATTTATGAACTAGGTAATATTATTCCTCCTATCTTTAGTTGAGACAGCTGGAGCATGAAAAGATTATAAATTGCCATAGATACCAGAATTGGAATTTGAACCTATGGTCCAGCTCCAGAGTTTCTGTCTTGAACCACTATATTCTAATGCTTTTATTAACTACACTGTCTCTCATTTGCCATATGCTTGGACATAGCTCATCTTAGTTAACTTTCTTGGAGTTTTAAGTTTTTTTATAGTGCTGGGTACTGTGTGTGTTATCTATCCCACCTAATAAAATGGTAATATGCAAATTACCATCACTCCGCTACGCCCACGATTGGGCCATTGGGAGGCTGGGGGCGGGACTCTGGGTGGCCGATTGGGCTGGCGGGGGGTGGGGACTCGTGAGAATTAGGAAATGATTATACTGTATAAATTATAGCAATAGATGATGGTGATGATGATAGTAGAATCCTTTCTATAACAGGCCAGATAGTAAATTGGAGGGCCCATGGGGCCGGCGGAAGGAGGGCCCATGGGGCTGGCGGAAGGCGCCGGTGGCGGAACTCAGGGTGGCTGATTGCGTGGCTGCCGGCACCAGTTTTCCTCTGACCACCCGCCGATCGGAGTGCCTCCCGCCAGCGCGATCAGCCACCCCGAGTTCCTCCACCGGCGGCGCTGGTGGAAGGCTCTCCGATCGGCAGGTGGCCAGAGGAAACAGCTCTGGAGGAACTCGGGGTGGCCGATCGCGCTGGCGGCCAGAGGAAACGGCGCTGGAGGAACTCGGGGTGGCCGATCGCGCTGGCAGGAGGCGCTCCGATCAGCCAGTGGCCAGAGGAAAACTGGTGCTGGCAGAAAACTGGTGCCAGCAGCCAGGTGAAGGAAGGTCTTTTGCACGAAACTTCATGCAATGGGCTTCTAGTAGTATAATAATACATATTTGTGCTTGACTGGATCAGTGAATATGATGGTATGATACAATTATAATTTATACAGTACAATCATTTCCTAATTCTTACTGCCTTCAATTAATAACTGTTTTTCACTATAAGTCTTCTTAGGAGCTATCTATAGCCAGAATTAGCTATTTTGAAGCAGTTTACTCTAATATTACAAAAATTTGGACAAAGAAATTTCTTAACAAATCTATTTATATTCCTAAATTAATTTTTCTTTGCTGATACTCACTCAAAAATATCCGTATGTTTTACTTAGAGTTTTCCCCTTTTTTGGATCCCTCTGTTAAACTGTTTGTTGGTGTGTATTTTTTATGTTAAACTAGTGGCCCAGTGCATGAAATTCGTGCACATTAAAAGGGAATTAATTAACCTTAGCTGGTTTGGCTCAGTGGATAGAGTGTTGGACTGCGGACTGGAAGGCCCCATGTTCGATTCCGATCAAGGGCACATGCTCGGGTTGCAGGCTCAATCCTCCAGTAGGGGGCCTGCAGGAGGCAGCCGATCAATGATACCCTCTTATCATTGATGTTTCTATCTCTCTCTCCCTCTCCCTTCCTCTCTGAAATCAATAAAAATAAATAAATAAGTAAAAGAAAAAAAATTTTAAAGGGAATTAATTAGAAGAAATGTTTTAATATTGCTGTTTGCCCTTTCTCTATAATAGAAGTGTCAGAGATGAAAGAAAATTAGTAAAATGTATATAAAATCTCCCTCCTGTCAGAGTTTGGTGCACGCCACGGGATCTAGAGTCAAGTCTCCGCCCACCACTCGCACACACTTCAAAACGCAGGAGACCCAGACCTGGCCAGCTCCACCCCCATTGGTCAGACCCAGACCCAGACCCGGCAGGCCCCACCCAGGCGGGGGGCACAGCCTCTGGTCGCCCAGCCCAGCAATGGGTGGGGGGCGTGGCCTGAGGTCCCCTGTCAAGCCCCGCTGGGTGAGGGGCATGGCCTGAGGTCCCCCTTAAAGCCCAGCGCGTCCCCCCGCCCCCGCAGTGTCATGTCAGCGCTGAACTGGGTGGGATGCATGCAGGCAGTGTCACATCCCTAGCCAGGGATGCAGGCAGGCAGCTTCACTTCAGTGCTGGGTGGGGGCGCACACAGACAGCATGACGTTAGTGCTGTGGGCGGAAGTCCCCGCCCCGGTTCCCGCTTACAGACTGGTCATGACTGAGACACCGTAAGGGAAAAATTAGCATATTACCTATTTATATGTATAGATGGTGTTGTGACATAATTCACTTCTTTATAGATTAAACCTTAAAGTATTTGGGCATACTGGTCATGATAGTGATATTTGGTATTGAATTTGGCCTCTAAAACTTGAAATAATAATGATCTTGATATATGTTTTATTTGATGTCTCTTTCAGAATTCTCCACTTTACCAGTACTTACAGGATCTGGGGCACACAGACTTTGAAACATGTTCTTCTCTGTCACCAAAAGCAGAAAAATGCACAGTGGCAGAGGGACAACAAAGGTCTCCTACAAGAGCCCTGCCAAAAGTAAGGAAGCATACTCTTTCTCTATGACTTAATCTTTTGTTCTTTGCCTTACAAAAAAACAAAAACAAAAAACACCTTGTCCTCCCCCACACTGGTAAGACTTTATTTTTTATTTCATCAGTAGTACAAAACTACCTGTTTAGATAAACATGAATCCTTGCTGTTTCAGACTATCTCTTGGGTAATTTGTATAGTAAGTGGAAATGAATATGGTTGAGGATCAAAATATATTATTTATTTAAATAATGAAGTTATCTGGAGAGGACCAGAAAAATATACTAAAACATTAATGAGAACCCAACTACGAGGGCTGTTATATTAACTGGAATTATTTTTTCTTTCAATGTGTTTTTTAAGAGCACAAATTATAAGAAAGCAAATTGATAAGGTATTTCATAAACAGTTTCAAGGATATGTGATGGAGCGAGTATACTTACCTTAATTTCTAATGCTTTTTATGTTTGCAGTATTATATATTTTTATATAATACATTAGGGACCCAGTGCACAAAATTCGTGCATGGCGGGTGGGTGTCCCTCAGCCCAGCCTGCACCCTCTCCAATCTGGGACCCCTCAGGCCTAAACTGGCAGTTGGACATCCCTCTCACAATCCAGGATTGCTGGCTCCTAACCACTCGCCTGCCTGCCTGCCTGATTGCCCCCTAACCACTCCCTTGCCGGCCTGATTGACGCCTAACTGCTCCCCGGCTGGCATGATCGTCTCCAACTGCCCTCCCCTGCCAAACCAATTGTCCCCAACTGCCTTCCCCTGTGGGGCTGAGGGGACGGGGAGACTCTGGCTGGATGAGGTGGGGCTGAGGGGACGGGGGGGACTCTGGCTGGATGAGGCGGGGCTGAGGGGACTGGGCGCTGCCATCTTGTGGCTGTGAGCGCTGCCATCTTGTGAGGGTGTGGCAGTCAATTAGCATATACCCTCTTTATTGGCTCTGGGCACCACCATCTTGTGAGAGCATGATAATCAATTAGCATATTCCCTCTTTATTAGAGATAGGATACCTCATAGTTCCTTTACAGCATTATGAGGCTAAGATGCTAGAAGAATCTCCATAAATTATCCTATATAATAAAAGGGTAACATGCAAATTGACCAAACAGAACAACCGGTTGCTATGATTCGCACTGACCACCAGGGGGAAGACACTCAATGCAGGAGCTGCCCCCTGGTGGTCAGTGCGTTCCCACAGGGGGAATGCCGCTCAGCCAGAAGCTGGGCAAGCACAGTGGCGGTGGCAGTAGCCTCTTCAGCCTCCGAGGCAGCACTAAGGAGCAGCGAGCTGAGCAGTAAGGAGCAGCAAGCAGGCGAGTGAGAGGGATGTCTAACTGCTGGCTTAGACATGGGGAGCAGGCCTAAGCCAGCAGGTGGACATCCCCGAGGGGTCCTGGACTGTGAGAGGGTGCAGGCCAGGCTGAGGGACCTCTCCCACCACCACCCCCTAAATGCACAAATTTTCGTGCACCGGGCCTCTAGTGTTTTATAAAATTCATTAACCTAAATTTATTTATGTTCTTTTATTTTATTAAAATAAAAAAATATTCTGTTTTTATACAAAGAATTCTAATTTAATAGAAAAATATAACCAGGTTACCTAATTTTTTGAGCATTCTAGTTTAATCAGTGTTTTATTACAAGATCAATTATTTTCGGGAGGTAGCTTTGAAAGTTTTCAATTACTCATTTACTCTGGGGTGATAGAGGTCTTTTCTCCTGTTCTTCTTTGAAAAATCCCTAAAAGTCAGGTAACCAAGCTGGGCTCTTTTGCAATAGCAGAGTAAATACCAGAGAAATTGTTTGTTTTATTATTTTGTTTTGTTTTGTTTACTAACACGAAAAGAGTAGGAGATAGGAGAGTTAGAGCTCACATGGTTCAGAATCAGTTTGTTAGTCCTCTGTACTTAAACCCTTCCTGCTCATTGCTCCTTTCAAATATGGATGTTCCTGGGAAGAGTTTTGAAAGGAAAACCTACAGATATATCTAATAGATTATAGATTAAAACTTGAATTTGGGATTACTTGACAAGAGAAGACAAAGAAAGGGACATGGGATTAACTTGCATTGACCTGCGTGTGTTCAGGGTGTGTGTGTGTGTGTGTGTGTGTGTGTGTGTGTGTGTGTTTGTGTGTGTGTATTGTTTTGTGTAGGTTTTCAGTCCTTTCATTCATGACAGGTATTTTTACATATAGAAATGTTATTAGTTTATAAATAAACTAGAGGCCCAGTGCACAAAATTCGTGGACTCAGGTCAGGGGGGGTCCCTCAGCCTGGATTGCGAGAGGGCGCAGGCCAGGCTGACGGACCCCACCGGTGCATGGATGGGGAGGGACCACAGGAGGGCTCCATGACATGCCCCGTCCAGCTCACTCAGTCCCGATCAGCTGGACCCCAACAGCAAGCTAACCTACCAGTTGGAGCATCTGCCCCATGGAAGTCAGTGCACGTCATAGTGACTGGTCGACTGGTTGACTGTCTGCCCCCTGGTGGTCAGTGCACATCATGGCGATTGGTCAGCCGGTCGAGTTTCTGCCCCCTGGTGGTCAATGTACATCATAGGGAGCAGTTGAGCGGCATTAGCATATTATGCTTTGATTGGTTGTACCGACGACTGGATGACCGGACACTTAGCATATTAGGCTTTCATTATACAGGATAAACTGAGGGTTTAAAATCTCACTCACTCAGAAATTATGGAACAGTAAAAAGCATAGCCAGAGGTTGTTTTTCAGAATTATCACATGTCTAGAAAGTTTGTTTAATCTTCGCTTACACATTTCAACTGTATGAGCTATATTTTTCTAAAATGGAGTTTTTCTAAATTTGGGGCAACTAAATTTTAGAAATTTAGTTCCTTCTCAGTGGATATATTTTTAGAATTGCCCTCAAAATTTTGTTCAAATAGTGAAGTATCAGTTATTTATTTTTTTAGAAAGCAACTTTTTTGGTATAATATGAGTTCATGATGAAACGGCCCTTAGTATTTATTGCTTTTTTAACTTTATTTTTTAATGTGATTGTAAAGTACTTACTGAGTAGTCTGTACTGGTATTCTCACCATGAATATTTTTTGTCTGTATATTTTTCTGATTTCTTTTCCTGTGATTATTCTTTTTATTTTATTTTTTAAGAGTCACTGGTTTGCCTTTAATTAATTTTAACCCTTAAGCTTTTAAAAATCAATCAGAAGGCAAGGGTGTAGGAGAACACTTCTCTTATAAACTCATATTTAAGATTTTTCTTTGACATTAAATAGGCTCTTTATTGTTTACAAGGTTATTTCTGAGTTTCAAAGACTCCATGTTTTTCCCTATATTCCCCCATGCAATCTTGGCTGCCATAATCAGACAGACAAAAATCATGAGGACCCCCTTTTTTTTGTATCTGCAGTGGAAGTTTAGAATCAGGCCTCTTCTCTGCTTGATCTGTTTTCCCTGAGAGATCCCCTGTACTTGCTTGCCTTCATTGGCCACTTATGATCTATTCTCCATCTTTGCTGAGTTCCAGATCTTTGTTAGACATTTCCACCTACCTGTGCCCCAGGAAACTCAGATTCAACATGTCTAAAACGGAGTTTTCCTGAGCTCCCCACAAACAAACAAAAAAAATTTTTTGTAGTTCCAAATTGTACCCTCCTAGTTATCTTACAGCTTCCCATCACTCCCAAGTTGATTTGGTCACAAAATGATATGTGAAGTCAGCTTTTATGTTTCTAAAATCTAACCCTGATCATTACCATTTTTGCTATCCTCGTACAGGCCTGTGTCATTATTTAGCTGGACTACTCTCCTGATAATGCTCTTGGCTACAGTCATTCCCTGCCAGTATAGCCTTTGAACTATTGCCAGTTATTTTTCCAAAATGCTGATTTTTTTTTTTAATTATTTCACTTCCTTGCATCAAAACCTTAGTTGGCTTCTCACAGGCTACAGGATAAGATCTAAACTATGTGGCATATGAGACCAAAGTCCTTTCAAACCCATCTCAGTGTACCTTTTTAACTTTATTACAATTCCCTTTTTCCCTTGGGTCCTAGCTGTTCCAAACTGTGCCACCAGCCCCACGGCATGTTCTTCCCTGGCTCTCCTGTAATTATCCAGTTCCCTTGCCTGGAGTGTTCCAACCTCCTTTGTTGTTACATTTCTACTCATCTGTTAGGGCTTAGTTCCAGTGTTAGCTCCCCTTGGCCTCTTCTTTTCCCACATTTTTCACACTTTACATTGGTTTGTAATTATTTGTACTGTCTCTTCTGTATCAAGTTCTCGACAACCGTTATGTGTATTCATCTTCCTTCCCATGATTGTTTTTCAGTACCTGAGACATAGTAACCCCTCAATGAATGTAAACTCCATTTGCTGGCATGCTCAGGAAATGGACTATTAAGGTATATTGAATTTGGGGAGTGATTCAATAATATGCTTTCTATTTCAGTGAGACAGTTTTTCTAAAATTAAAATTTCTTTCTGCTTTAGTATTATGGAATGATCTTGGAGAACCCTATGGTTTTCCTCTGAAATACATACCATCATAATTTTGATACAAATTATAGTGTACTGAAGACAAATGGGCTACATCAGGATGACTTCTGGTGGCTCATTAAAAAATCACATTTTCAAGTCTCATTTCAAACTTACTGAATCTGAACCTTCCGTTTGGGGGCTCAGGAATATGTTTCTAACTAAAATCAAATCCAGGTGATTTTGATGTGTAAGTAAATTTGGGAATAACAAAGAGGCTGAGACATACTGACAAAACATGCAACCTGGATGATTTTCTTCCTTACCCTAATAAAAACTGTGATTCATTAGATGTAATTATTTGAAGTTTTTCTGCTATCTGGTTGTAGTTTAATAATCCTATGTAATGTCATTCATCTCCTTCAGCGAGGCATTCTGTTAAAAGTGGCTGAAACCATCAAAAGTTGGATTTTTTCTCATTGCAATAAGAAAGATGATTTACTTCACAAATTGGTGAGTGTTCGTTTTACTTTCTTTGTCAATATTCAGGGCTCTAGCTTATTAGTGAGAAAATTGATAAATCAGAATTTGTCTTGCTACTGATTTGGGCAGTGATTAATTTTTATTAGAAATTCTGGGCAGTTCTGTAAAAGGAGATTTTTTTTTTTTGAGATTTTCCACTTCATGAAAAGTTTGTGTCACCTAAGAAAGAATAAGAAAGAAAAAGTAAACTCTTCAGTAATTTGCATTTGGGTTCCGTATTATTTCATAGTTCTAAGAGGTTATTAGTCACTTACTTAGAATAGAATATTCTTGGTAGTTATTGAAACCTTATTTGTTAGAGTACTATTTTCCACTGCCATCTTCTTCCATTGACAGACACTTCTCTCAGTAATGAAGGGATTAGGAATATATTCATTAGTGGGATCTTCTCCTTTTTCATTAGGAACTTGATTATCTTTATCCTTATCCCACAATCAATGATTATAAAGTTTAGGCAAAATCAAAAGTGGTTCCTCCCTAATTTATTTAAATAATCTGACAACTTCAGATTATTTTATTTTATGAATTTATTTACCATTGTTTGACAACTTCATATGTAAAATTTAGTCTCCAGGACTGATAAATCACAGAATTTTCCAAAGACTTGGAATAGTCAGCATTGACAGTCTTTGTGATTCCTGTGAGGCTTGCTATTTTTTCTTCTCTCTGCTGTAGTATATCTGTTGCTTGACCTCTTGTCCCCCAAGAAGGAGTACCTCAAATTTTTATATCCTAACAGTACAAAATTTAAGTTATGAAGTTCTTCTCCTGGCTCTCAGTAGGAGAAATCAGGTTACAAGTAAGCAGGCTTTCAGGATCCTCTGCTGGCCTGTGACCCTAAGATAATAATAATCCTAATATATAAAAACCCTTGGTCGTAACGTCCGGTAACGACCGAGGCTCAACCAACCGGAAGTCAGCCCTGCAGTCTGCACTGGGTTGCTGCTTCCGCTGCAGGCACAGTGCCCCAAAACTGACTGCTGAGGGAACTGCAAATCAGGGCCAGAAAGAGGCCTGAAGAGAGAAGCAGGAACTGATCCGTTGCCTCTGTGGCAGCTTTTGATCAGGACTTGCCTCTCTCTTTCTCTCCCAGTCTGGCCAGCAGCTGCTCCTCCATTTCTCCAGGCCTCCATTGGGGCTGCTGATCAGCCCCACCTTTATAATCAGGCCCCATTGATAGGCCCAGAGATGCTGACTGGCATAGAAACTGACCAATCAGAACCAAATCTGGGTGAAGTGTGAGGAGCCAGTGGTTGCCTAAGAGGCGGAGCTTTTGATGCTGACTGGCATAGAAACCAACCAATCAGAACCAAATTGGCCGGCAGAGGAGGGCAGTTGGGGGCGAGATCAGGCCTGCAGGGGAGGGTAGTTGGGGGCAAGATCAGGCTGGCAGGGGAGGGCCGTTGGGGGTGAGATCAGGCTGGCAGGGGAGGGCAGTTGGGGGCAAGATAAGGCCGGCAGGGGAGGGCCCTTGGGGGCGAGATCAGGCCTGCATGGGAGGGCAGTTGGGGGCGAGATCAGGCATGCAGGGGAGGGCATTTGGGGGCAAGATCAGGCCAGCAGGGGAGTGCAGTTGGGGGCGAGATCAGGCCAGCAGGGGAGGGAAGTTAGGGGAGATCAGGCAGGCAGGCAGAGGCAGTTAGGGGTGATCAGGCAGACAGGCAGAGGGGTTAGGGGCAATCAGGCAAGCAGGTGATCGGTTAGGAGCCAGTGGTCCCAGATTGCAAGAGGGATGTCTGACTGCTGGTTTAGTCCCGATCCCCTGAGGGGTCCCCAATTGGAGAGGGTGCAGGCTAGGCTAAGGGAACCCCCACTCCGTGCACGAATTTCATACACTGGGCCACTAGTTATTCTTATAAATTATCATTTATAAAAAAATGTTTACAAAGTGCTTTCACATTTTGATTTGGCAATCTAAACACTGTAAGGTTTGGTGCATTCACCAGCTGGAAATCCTGAGGTTTAGACCACTCAGTTTGATTTAAGAATACTGATTAAGTGAATTATTCAAGAATCAGCTAGAAAGTGATAGAGTCAGAATTTGTATTCCGATCTCCTGGTTTCTAAGCCCAGGCTCTGTACTATAATGCACTACCTCTCTAGCTTGAGTATTATTATGTTTTGACTGACTAAAATTACTTTTTTAGCAATCCAAAAGGGCAAGTTCTCTGTTCAGGGTTTCATCTTTATAGGTGTGTTGAGAAGGTCAATGAAGTATCTTGTCATCTACGTAGAATACCATCTCTATCCAGGTGGAGCCATCCTCATTCTTCAATGATACTAGGACTGTGAAAGGTACATGGATCCATATACATTTTTCTGTGGTTTAATCATAGTCTGTATAGTCCTGATCTTTTCATTCTTGGTTCTTTGTCACTGGCCACTTATTTTATGTTTTCTTCTTAGAGTATTAAAAAAAATGCCTTTATAGCAACTATGATGGTAGTGATATTAGCACTTTGAAAGCACTTTTTAGCCTATAAAGTGCTTTCGTGTGTTATTTTATCATCAGCAGCTTTATGAAATAATATTATATATTTAAAAGTGTGTAAGATCATCGAAGTGTATTGATACATGAATAAGTTCCCTTCTCCATCAGAAGAGGCAGAAATAGAAATCTCTTTTATTCTTTAGTCAAGATGTGCTTTGCATCCCTTTCATTCCATCCAGGCAGAAATCTTCCTAAGTTACCTTCTCATGCCATTTTTCTATTTAGATCCTTAAAAAGATTCCTATTATCTGTCATTTCAAATCCAATTAATCACTTCAGCATAAAAGAGTCTGCATAAGTTGGCATTAATCTACCTTTCCAGCCTTATTCACCTATATTTTCGTCAACCAAACCAGTCTTCCTTTCCCTTTATTCCATACTTAAAATTGTGCTATTATACTGTGGTGGAATTCCTTCCATTTTTCTCTCTATTATCAGAATCTTTTCAATTAACAGTTCTAGCTCATCTTCAAGGCCTTTCCCAGAAACTTCAGCCCATTGATCTCTTATTTTCTGCAACGACCTAGTAATGATTATCTATGCTGTCATCTGTAAGTTTTTGTATATTATGTATGCTTTTCTTTATTGTATTTTAACACTAGCAGCTAACACTTACATAGTGTTTACTGTGCATCAGACACTCGTAGTATTTTGCAAATACTGACTTATTTAAACCTCACAACAACCCTATGAATTGGTACTACTTATTTTGCAGATGAGGAAACTGTAAGAGTGGGTGGGGGTTGTAAAGGGTAAAGGGGGCCAACTATATGGTGACAGAAGATGGTTTGACTTTGGGTGGTGGACACACAGTGCAATATACAGATCATGTATGTAACCCATGATCAAGTTTGAATATGGATCACTGCATTCCTACTAAGTCCCCATTATGATCAGCTAGGGTTGAACACTGTGGTGTGGGAATGATTAACTGACCAAGAAGAGCAAACCCACTGCTTTAAACCCTACACCTAACTCTTTTATGTTAATTGCTAAAGGCTTTGCCCTTTAAAAGTTCTCTTTATTTTGCCCAGCTAGCATGGCTCAGTGGTTGAACATTGACCTATGAACCAGGAGGTCATGGTTCGATTCCCGGTCAGGGCACATGCCAGTGTTGCGGGTTTGATCCCCAGTGGGGATCATGCAGGAGGCAGCTAACCAACGATTCTCATCAGTGATGTTTTTGTCTCTCTCTCTCTCCCCCTCCCTTCCTCTCTGAAATCAATAAAAATGAAAAATATTACAAGTTCTCTTTATTTTTATCTTACAATAGGGTCACTCTATTCCTAAATTTAATACAAAATAAAACTTAAAATTTTCTGACAAAGCAGAATATGTAGTGAAGCAAAACTGACTACTAGAGACTTAGGCTTTGAAATCAGACTTCTGGAGAGCTACTTATTCTCTTTGGACTTCATTATTCTCCTCTATAGAATGGAGAGGAGGAGAATGTACATCACAGGATTACTGTGAAAATTAATCTACCTGCTGTAACATTCCTAACTCATCTCTTACCTCTACCATGAACACTGCATAAAATTAGTATTGATGACTTGCAGTTCTACAGAAGCTTTTCTGTCTCATCTGACTCTTCCAACTTTTACATCTGGTCAGTTCTTACTCTTATATTAAGACTTAGCTCAGGCATTACCTCTTATACTTTCTCTGACTTCATTGCAAGTTTTGGTACCTTTTCATAATACCCTTGGTATACATCATTGCACTTCTTTGCACATTATGTTGTAACTGTTTACTTTTTAGTCCTTCATTAAACTATGAACTATTTTAAGAGTAGAGACTTAAATGTCTGTTCTTGGTATCAAGCATGGTGCCTGATATGTATATTTCTTGATAGATGGATAGAAGGAAAGGAGAGAGGAATAAATGAGCTGGTATACGTGAAAGCATTTTGCAAACTATAAATGCTATGCACATGTTAGTGTGGTTTTATATTACATTCCTTAATGATGTATTTTTAATATCTGAATGTCTTATTTTTATAAGGCCTTGATCCTGCTGATGTAATTCTTAGATACTGGCTATACTGTTACAGTATCCAGGGACAGCATCTTATGTTACAGAATTATATTTTCCATGTGTGTTCTAGCAATTTAATTAATTGGGCTTGACTAGATAGGTTTATTAATCTGTAGTTCACTTCTTTTTATTAAAAATTTATATTTCACCACTGGTGGCCCAATAATATCCACCTCAGTCTTTATTATTTCACATTTACAGTTGGGGGAAAAACACCCCCCAACAGTAGATTGGACTGTTGTTTCTTCTTCTTGGAGTTTATACTGAAAATAAGTATCTCTAAATTTTATTAGTACTTTAGGAGCTTAGCATTTAATGCAAAATTATGTATGCATTAATACCTCTCTTCCGGTCTTTTAATGGCAAGGATATTGGATTCCGACTCGACTCACTACATACCATCCTGCAACAGGAAGTCCTGTTACAAGAGGATGTGGAGCTAATTGAGCTACTTGATCCCAGTATCCTGTCTGCAGGGCAACCTCAACAACAGGAAAATGGACACCTTCCAACACTTCGCTCCCTGGCAACCCCTAATATTTGGTACTGTTCAGAAAACATCTATCCTTTGCTCACATACTGTATAGAGTATTCAGAGGAAATCCATCATGATGCTCCCCATTGTAAAGGCATAATAAGCATCCCATACATTGTAGCATTGTAATTAATGATATGCAAAGGTTTTTAAAAAGACCTTTCTAAAGTGAATACTATTTAAAATGAAGCTGGAAACAAATCCACTTTCAACTCACTATAATTAGATCTGTATTTTAATAGCCCACATACATTTATGACATGTGCCAAAAAGAATCTGTCCTACCCATATACCTCTATGCACACATGTGCATGCAGGCCTCGCTGGTTCTTTATGTTTCTTTATAGTTAATAGAATATATCATAATCACATTGTAAAGACAACGAGGGTAGGTTGGGGCATGGAGGTAAATGATCACCTCTTGCTTTATTGGCTGAGAAGAGATCATAAGGAACATAGTCTAATGATTTACACTATCCTAAAACTTTTCAACCACTTCAAATATTTGGATCTAATGAAGAAGTCCTAGGATAATCTGTTTAAGAAAAAGAAAGAGGAATGGTAAGAAGGTATTATATATAAATAACTGTTAATATCCTCTTCCTGTTAAAATATGAGTTTATTAAATGAACTGAATCATTGTCCCAACTGTTCAAGTTATACAGGCAATTACATTCATTAGCTTCAGTGTGCTGAATTTATCTGTTTTTTCTGTCACACTGGCAGCTAGCTGCTTCATATTCTAACATAGCAAAGTATGATGTTTTCCAAACCTGTATCACTCAGATATCATCATGATGAAGTAAAGCATCTTATCCTTTAAAAAAAAAAAAAGTAAGAACTTAAGGGACTGCTATAAGGAACCATAGGTTTTAAGAATTTTACTTTCAAGTTTTCTTTAGCAACAAATATGATTAAGAAACCACTTATATGCATGCATATGAGCATAATCAATGGACACAGATGGTGGGGGTGCGGCGGGGGTAAGGGCATGTGCTGGGGGGTTCTTTAAACAATAAAGAATTAAATTTAAAAAAAGAAAAGAAACTATGAGTCTGTAAATACTTGTAGACTTTTCTATTAATACATACAAGTAGATAATGAGAGTTGGCTCTATGATATTACCAGTATCATCTAAAAGTAAAGGATTCCAAGGGAAATTAGGGCAGGCAAATGTTTAATAAGAAGCACTCTTAATGAGACTTTTTTTGTTGTTTGACTATCTTCAAGTACTGTTTTTCAGACATAGCTCCCCTATATTTACCTTTTTATTATAAATACATGTTTTCATCAGAACCTTCATTGCTTAAAAGATGTGTTTTAATCTATAGATATATAGTTGACCTAAGCAAAAAAATGTATACACATTTTTACTTCAGTTAAAGCAGTGTAAAAACACAAAGCTTGTCCACATTATGGTCTGCTGTATAAGCGTGTGTATTCCAGATTTGTGGTGATGATTTAAAATTAGATGACTTGATTTAAAACAATTACTCATAAAGTATATATTATTTCTAATTGGAAAAATGCTTATATTTTCTTCAGATATTATATATTTACCTTCAAATACTTAAAGTCTGATTTTAGGGAAAAGGAACTCATAGTATATTTGAATATTTAAAAAGTATTTTTAAAATTTTAATATTAAAATTAGTAAAATTAGTATTTTAATTTTAATATTAAAAATTTTAATATTATTTAATAATAAATTTTTAATATTAAAATTAGTAAAATTAGTATTTAAAAAGTATTTTTTTAATTTTAATATTAAAATTAGTAAAAATTAAGCTATTTTTACTTTTAAATTTATAAAATTGGATTTTTTTAATCTGTAAATTTTTTTAGAGTTAAAGAGTCTGTATCTTTACAAAAAAAGTCTCGACCTAGAGGCTATTATGCTAAGAGAAATAAGTCAGACAGAGAAAGACAAATACCATATGATTTCACTTATCTGTGGAATCTAAAACCCAAAAGAAATAAACAAAACAGAAATAAACTCATAGACACAGAGCACAAACTGATGATTGCCTGGTAGAAGGGGAGTTGGAGGACTGGATGAAAAAAGTAAAGGGATTAATAAGTTCAAATTGGTAGTTATAAAATAATCATGGGGATGTAAAGTACAGCATAGGTAATATAGTCGATAATCTTGTAATTATGTATACTGTCAGGTGGGTATGAGACTTATTGGGGTAATACTTTGTAAGTGCTATAAGTTGTCTAACCACTGTACTGCCCACTTAATCCTATATAATAAAAGGTTAATGTGCAAATTGACCAAATGGCAGAACAACTGGTCGCTATGACGTGCACTGACCACCAGGGGGCAGACACTCAACGCAGGAGCTGCCCCCTGGTGTTCAGTGCAATCCCACAGGGGGAGGGCTGCTCAGCCAGAAGCCTGGCTCACGGTTGGCTAGTGTAGCAGCGGTGGTGGGAGCCTCTCCCACCTCCACAGCAGCACAAAGGATGTCCGACTGCCGGTGTAGGCCCCTTCCCTGCAGGGAGCAGGCCTAAGCCATCAGTGGGACATCCCCTGAGGGCATGAATTTTGTGCACCGGGCCTCTAGTATAAAATAATATTGAATATCAACTGTAATTGAAAAAAAAATTTCTCTAAGTCATTTCAGAAGGCACCAATTTCTTATGTCCTTTACCTAAACTTTTTACTCAGGTTTTAATACCTAAGGACCATTGTCTAGTTGCTAGATATTTTAAAACTATTTCACATAATTTTATTTTAATATATTTTTATTGATTTCAGAGAGGAAGGAAGAGGGAGAGAGAGATAGAAACATCCACGATGAGGGAGAATCATGGATCGGCTGCCTCCTGCCAGTCCCCCACTGGGGATCAAGCCCACAACCCAGGCATGTGCCCTTGACCAGAATCGAACCTGGGACCTTTCAGTTCGCAGGCCGGCGCTCTATCCACTGAGCCAAACCGGCTAGGGCTTTCAGATGATTTTTTTTAATGTCATTTTTTAAGCCATATGTTACAAAGAAGCTGGAATTTTATTTATTTTAGGAAACCTAATTTATTGATAAAGTAACTCATCTTTCTCTTTTCTAATGGGTATTGTTTTCTTTTTTTTTTTTTTTTTTCTCTGTTATAGGGATGTCTCAATGCTATTTGCCTTCATTAGTTTGCTTATTATGCTTCCCACTTGGTGGATTGTCTCTTCCTGGCTGGTATGGGGAGTGATTCTATTTGTTTATCTGATCATAAGAGCTTTGAGATTATGGAGGACAGCCAAACTACAAGTAACCCTAAAAAAATACAATGTCCGTTTGGAAAATGCAGCAGCAAATAGCCGAGCTTTTACTAATCTTGTGAGAAAAGCTTTACGTCTCATTCAAGAAACTGAAGTCATTTCCAGAGGATTTACACTGTGAGTTCATTTTTCATTTTATTTTTAAGTAATTCTTTTTTATTACATAGTTAAAGTAGAATATTTACTACCTATTTTCATTTTTGTATTGCTTTTATAGGAAAAAAGTGGGTTTCTCTTTAGCACTTATTAAAGTCTATTAACTGCTCACTAAAGAAATAAATGTTAGATTTAATATGTAATATGATTCTGCTTATTCTACTTTGAGAAACCAAAGTGCTTTGAGAATCATGATTATGTCTGTGTGTTACCTGTAATTTTATGAGATAATGTAGAAAGAGAACCTACCTTGAACGCAGCATACAGTTACCTAATAAATGCTTGTTTCCTTTACTTCCTGTCAGATACTCTCTTTCCTCAATTTAATTGATAGCTGTATCTGACATGAATTCATTTTGAAAACTCTTGCCATGTATTAATAATATTCTTTAGGTAAATGTTAGCAGATATTATGGCACCAATATTGTCAGAATATCATGCAAGTAATGATATTTTACATTCCCACAAGAAATTAAATATTCACCAGTCTAGCTGTAAGTGTATTAAGCTGCAGGTTATACTGGTTATTTATTCCATTATTAAAGGAAAAGTTATATTTACTCAGCACCAGTTTATTATAGAGCAGATGTTCAAGTCCATACCATCTGGCTCTAAAGCTTGATTGCAGTATACCAGACTGCCTGCTAAACACTAGCAGGTGATAGTTGTATTGTAGTATATATGTAATCATTTATATAACCTTTGCAATCTGTAAGTGGGAGAAAATATGATGAAGTATATGGTGAAGAATAATTATTGCTCTTAATTATTGTTATATCTGGAAAATCATGAAAAGGGGGAGCAGAAGACCCTTTGGTAGTCATCACATCTTTTACTGTGCTCTGCTCTAGAGTAGTACTGAAATGATCTTGGCATAAAAACTGTATCTGAAAAATCATGAACAGGGAAGTAGAAGAATCTCCAGCAGTCTTCACTGTTGTGTTCTGAAACAGTATTTTAAACAATCCCAAGACATAAGAGATGTTTCATTACTTTTCTTTCTGCTCAATTCAAAATGGAACAGTCCTCGGCATTTGTTTATTTTTGTCCTTCCATTGTTCACTTCTTTTTGACTCAGCAGAGCAGTTTTTAAGTTGTTTGAATGTCAAGTTTTAAAAGTTAAAAATCACACTAAGAATAAGAGTGGCTTTTCATTCTTGACTTGCACAAGACTTTACTGAGAGAACTGACTGCTCAATGGTTAAGCAAAGTGCTGTGTGTTTGTTCATTTAATGCTTGGGCATGTATAGAGGATTCTGTGCCTTTTGTCATTGTCCACCTTTTAGAAACCATATGTGTAGAATAGGCATGAAGAGCTAAATTGGGTCAGTTAGACATGATTTGCCTCCAGATTTTGACTTCTCTCGATTCAGATGCAGACAGGCAGAAGAAATGTTGGGAAAAAATTGTGCTTCACTTATCTTCGTCTAACTGGATAATTGATTGAAAAAATTATGACCAATAATAGATCTTGAATCATAATATTTTTAGTTTTTAAAATTCATTTAGTAAATAAAATGGAGTACAAACATTAGTGCCATATGTTGAAAAAAATGAGTACTGTTTTGCTTTACCTCGGTTTGTCTGCTCTAGCAAATAATTTAACTTTCTTTGCTTCGTTCCTTTATTTTAAAATAAGCCAGCAGTCATTGCCCTGTTGTTGTTGTTCTTTTAATAGATTTCTAATGCCTGAATATATTTTAGTTTGATTTAACATTTTTTAAGTTTTGAGTTAGATGTCTTGTTTTACAAATATGTGGTTATAGTGTAAAAAATTTATAAATTCCAATATTATGTTTTGCTATTGGGAGAGGTTACTGGATAGGTGAAAAAAAAAATACTCTTATCTAATAACTATTCATAGTTTCATTTATAAAAGCATAAGGTATTATATGTCATTGTTTCAAATAGATACTCCCCACTTATCTTTTGGAAAGTGCTATGAAATGTGCTTCCTCTTGAACAGTTTTGAGAGTAGCTATGCAACTACATAGTAACCTTTACTTTGCCTTTCTACTTGCATTCCCCTGTTGGCCACTGGTCCTGTTATCTTTCTGCGGCCCCTACTTCATTTTGAGTAGGTAAGTGCCAGTGGCAGCAGGTGGGTAAGTCATTTTACCCTACTTTTATGAATGTACAGAATGCATTCTGTACAGGTGGCCAAAAATATGATTGATGAACATATATGAATATTAAGAATGTGAAAGTGTTTATAATTAAAACTTTTATACTTACTAAAAAGGTTTGGAAACTAAATGTAAAGTAGTACCATTCTAGTATATATTTTAGCGGGTAGAGTGTCTATATTAAAAAGTTACATTTTTTTACATAAATATTCCTACATTTCTACTATATTTCAACTATAATGCTTTTATTTCTTTATATCGGAGGAAGCCATCACTCTGAGATTTAAATTTTTCATTTGTCTTTTTCTGGTGACTATATGTGTATCAGGGAAATGGCTATTTATGAGACCTGAGTGGGGTTACTTACAAACATTTTCTAATGAAAATCATGGAAAAGGATTTTTTTCTAAACTCAATAGAATTATGGATTTAGGAAACAAAAACTTTAGGACACCTGTACAGTTGTATCACATTTTACTTTTCAAGTTTGCTTGACAGGGTCAGTGCTGCTTGCCCATTTAATAAAGCTGGACAGCATCCCAGTCAGCATCTCATTGGTCTTCGGAAAGCTGTCTACAGAACTGTAAGAGCCAACTTTCAAGCAGCAAGGCTGGCTACCCTATATATGCTGAAAAAATATCCTTTTTTGGTCTAAATTTAAAAATAAGATATGTTTCCAGAGTGCTGAATATAGATATTATAGTTGCATCCTGTAAAGTTAACTGTAAACTGAAATTGCTTATTTTGAAGCTAATTTCCATCAGCACTTCTATTTTAAAACTGGAAATGCATTCCAAGGGGGAAAGGCAATCACAGACAAGAAGATAGTTCTTCTCTCGTGTGGTTCATTTTTAACAAGGAAAAAATTTGAAATCCCTCCCTTTACTGGTCCAAAGAATAAATTCAAAAGACCTGGCTTTGCTGGGCCTGGCTTTTTTTAAAAATTACTGAACATGGCAAATTTGTGTCATGACATGGAAATAAACCGGCAACAGGAAATCCTTCTCCTTTCACAAAACAAAGGACCTAGAGTCAGATCGGCAACATTTAAATTTTGGCCATATCAGTTATTGCCTAGGTGACCTTAAGCAAGTTTCTTAACTCTCTGTACCTTTCTTTATTCATTTTTAAAATGTCAATACTAACACAATCATACTGACTGTGTTTTTGTTGAAATCAAATGAGTTAGTGCATATAAAGTGCTTAGATAGTGTCTGACACAAAGAATACATGACAATAGTCACTTAAATTTACTAAAAAAAATTATTTCTATTAGTCAGGAAATAAAGGTATATAATATCTTTATTTTATTTAAGATTCATAAATAAATTATGAGTAAATGGAATGCAAAGATTACTTTTGTAGGTCGACACTCAACTATTGAGCCATGCTGGTTGGGCTGGGCAGTCTTAATGTACTACCTTTTAAGTTTTAATGAAGACTTTGTTGATTGCCTTAACCTAATTTAACCTACCCCCTGAACTCTGAGAGTGACAATGTAACCAACTACATCTGTGTGGTGCCTTTTAAGGACCTGGGCCTTGGACTTAGTGAAGAGCAGATTTCAGAAGAGGAAGCACATAACCTTACAGATGGTTTCAGCCTGCCTGCATTGAAGGTAATCCATTGGTAGAATGGAAGGAAGGGCTGAGGAAAAGAGAGATGGTCTTGGATTGTGCCTGTGCTTTTTGAACACAAATGGTGCACCTGTTCTCTTTTATTATTTGCTGATTACTGTTACTGCAATAACCTTACTGAAGTTTGTGAAGCTGCCTTTAAAAGTGGAGAACATCATAAAGATTGGAAAAGAAGATCCTTATAGTTTGATATCAAAATACTTATAATTCTTTTTTATTTTTTTAAACCTCAACCAAGGAATGAGAATATTTTTCCCATTGATCTTTTAGAGACAGTAGAAGGGAGGAGAGAGAGAGAGAAAGAGAGACATCTATTTGAGAGGAACACATTGATTGGTTGCCTCCTGCATGCAGCCCAACCAGGGCCAGGATGGAGCCTACAACCAAGGTACGTGCCCTTGACTGGAATCGAACCCAGGACCCTTTGTTCCACAGGCCAAATGGAGCCCTAGTTGGTTTGGCTCTCTCCACTGAGCCAAACTGACTAGGGCTCCATTTGGTTTTGAGACTCTATAAACTTCTATATCTTTAAATTTTTTATATCCATATAAATTTTCTAAATCTGTTTGTTTTTCTTTTCTCTTACTTGAAATTTGCCTTGACTTATTCTTACCCTCATTCTAACCCATCTTACAACTGACTAAGCTAGAAACCTGCACACTAACCATTTTATCCCTCCTTTTACTCCTCACATCCAGTCTGTCAAGATATTTTTGTGTCAGTTCTACCTTCAAAGTATATTTTAAATTTATCTACTTTTTCTGGGTTCTTCCCCACCATCCTAGTCCTGACTGCCATCACCTTTTACCTGAGCTGCTTCAATCGTTTTCTTACAGTTTTTCTAATTCCCTAAAGTAGTTAGTTTCAGAATTTGACATACAAAGAGACTTTAAAATAATATATGCTTTGAATCAGTAATTCCACTTCTGCAAATCTTTCTTAAAGAACTTATTCCAAATACAGTCAAGCTTTATGTACCAAGTTGCTTATTAGCTTTGTTTACAATAGCGGAAATGAACAGAGCCTAAATGTATAGCAATTAAGGAATAGTTGCATGAATTTATGGTAAATCCACAGGGTGGACCATTGTGTAGCAGCTACAGTTTGCTTTTGAAGATTTTATAAAAATTTGGGGAAATGTATGTTAAACCAGTGAAGTAATTAGCATTCAAAAATGTATATACAGTATGGCCACAACTCTGTTTTTACAAAAAGACTAATAGAAAATACCAAGACACCAATAGCTACCCTTTAGGAAGGTCACATTGTAGAAAATTCCATTTACTTCGAAATTCAGTACAATTTGAGATTAAAAGAAGAAAAAACAGGGATTTTGGAAGTGAGCAAACCCAGGTTTATATTTTAGCTCTTACACTAACTTTTGACCTTTAATAAATTATTATTTGAATTTGCCTCATCTGTAAAAAGGGCTACCATACCTTCCCTACAAGGTGTTAAATGAGAAGACATATGAAATACCCACAGTGGAGCTGGTCATATAATGGGTACCATACGCGGTAATAGCTATTATTATTTACACTTTTGACGTATTGTTTTTAAAAGCTTATTAAATCCTGGATTGTATTTCAGCTTAAGTATAGGCAGCAAAGGGAAAAAGTGACTCCCCTACAGTCAGACTTTCCAGGTTTGACTCGTTCTATCACTTGGCGGTTAATGAGTTCTTGAGCAGATCCCTGTTTCTGTGTTTATAAAAATGGGATAATCATAATGCTTACCTCTGAGGGATTTGATATTTGCCAGTTCAGTGCCTAGGATAGAGTGGTTAATAAATGTTAGCTGATTTTTTTATTGCCTCTGATGGGATCTACTCTAAAATGTGGGGCTTGTTCTCTTTTATCTCCCCACCCTACTTCCAATACTGCTGGTTGTAGCTGGACCCTTTTTGCTCACTCATGTTGTTTTAAAGACTAACTTTAGTATTTTGATTTTTGCTTTATTTTGACATATAACTAATCTGTAACCAAACTTCATGTATTGCATTGTTACCAGGAATATCAACCTCTGAAAGAAGCCTTATCTTGGACCTATAGTGTAGAAATTGCTGGAAACCCCTATGATACTTAAAAACTATATTTTGTCTTGTACATTTGCCATTGTATCCAGAAGAAAGTTTTTTTTTAACAAATTTTGTATAAATTTTAAAAGAAAATTCTCCAAAGAGCAACACTAATTAAAGGTTCTTTTTAATGTAGTGGAAGGTGGTTTACAAATAAATCAGGACCTTTTGTTTTCTTCTGTAATTTTCATGGTGTCCATAAAGAAAATACATTTTGGCTTTTTTTTTTTTTCCACCTATATTCCCTCAGGAAAACTTTACAAACCTGAGGAGACATATAAAATATTTAGTACAGAGTCCTTATCCCTTCTTCCTATTGTTTAAATTTTTAACTAGTTTTTAAAGTTGTTATGAAGTAATATATTTCCTGTTTTAAAAAATGAATCCACATTTTAAAAAATGCTTTACATAAAAATGTCCTATTTGTTCATAAATTGTGGTTACCCCCTCATCCAAAGAACAAACAGAAAAATATATATATAATTTTCAGTTTTGGTTTGATTGGATAATATGGTAGTGATTAAATTATAAATTAGTATTTTAAAAGTGGCAGTAAGCTATGCCCACTTGTTTTGGTTGCTGTGGCCAAAACTCTGGAATCATTCTTCATAACACTTTTCCTCCCATAAACAATTCGTCAAGAGATTTTGTTGGTTCTACTTTCACAATATATCCAGGGTCCAGCTACTACTCACCTGTTACCACTAACCACTGTTGTACAAGCTACCATTAACTCTTACCTGAATTATTACAATAACCTCCTAATTGGTTTCCACTTCTACTCTAATCTCCCTATCTTCTCTCAACACAGCAGCCAGAATGGGCTTGTTAAAGCATAATTCAGATCATATAACTGCTGCTCAAAACCTTTCAGTGGCTCCTCATTTCTCTTAGAGTAAAAGCCAGAGCTATTTCAAGTGCCTTCATCACTTACCACACTCCTCCTTGCTTAGTGTACCCCAGTCACACTGACCTTGTTCCTCAGATGTGCCAAGTCCTCTCCTACTAAATAACTGCAGTTCAACATCCTGTTCCCTAGAATTCTCTTCCCTGATGATAGTTTCATGGCTTAATTCTGGATCACACTTTTTTAGAGACATTCCTGGCCATCCCTCCACCTCTCCACCTTCCTAGCCCCTTTTACCTTCCCCCATGTATACACACATACAGTACACACTCGCTATTCCCCTTCTCTGCCAAGAAACTCTGTCTTTTACTTGTTATTGTGTATTGCCCCCCCCCCCCCCCAATATATAAGCTCCATCAGGGCAGGGATTTGTTTTTGTTTTTCACTTTTGTTCAAAGCTATATTATCAGCAGATAGAATAGAACCTGGTACATCGTAAGTGCTCAAAAAATACTTGCTGGCCCTAACCGGTTTGGCTCAGTGGATAGAGCATCAGCCTGCAGACTGAAGGGTCCCAGGTTCGATTCCGGTCAAGGGCATGTACCTTGGTTGCTGGCACATCCCCAGTAGGGGGTGTGCAGGAGGCAGCTGGTCTATGTTTCTCTCTCATCGATGTTTCTAACTCTCTATTCCTCTCCCTTCCTCTCTGTAAAAAACCAATAAAATATATATTTTTAAAAAATACTTGCTGAAAGAACCAATAAAGGGATAAAGAAAATCATAGTCATGAATTTAATGGTTAAATAAGACTTATGAGGTAAGCCTGTTTATATTCAAGAATTCCTAGGTAAATGTCTCTAGCAATTTGGAAATTTGACCTTGCTTATTTAAAAAAAAGAAATTCAATGGTAAAATAGGTTTACATTAAATTATCTTATTATTTGCCTAATTTTAATGTTCATTTAATAAAACAGTCTAAATAATGTTCTCTTTCCTGGTTGTGAAAAATTAGAATCTAAATTTGTTCAATCCTCTTTGTTGTATGCCAATTCTTGTTCATAATAAATTGTTTCCTCGCGTTTGTTTGTTTCTTTCTTTGTTTTGGAGATATTATCCTCCTCTAGAATAGGACT
The DNA here is from genome assembly GCF_951640355.1 of Cnephaeus nilssonii. NCBI lineage: Eukaryota > Metazoa > Chordata > Mammalia > Chiroptera > Vespertilionidae > Cnephaeus > Cnephaeus nilssonii. Next base: position 18,962,475 of record NC_137077.1, on the reverse strand, counting down.
ATACCTACAGAAATCCTTTGCTGCCTAATGTCAGGGGTTGTCTCTCAAGAATGGGTTTTGGCCCTAGCCTGTTTGGTTCAGTGGTTAGAGTGTCAGCCTTCAGACTGAAGGGTCACGGGTTTGATTCCGATCAAGGGCATGTACCTCGGTTGCAGGCTTGATCCCCAACCCATCGGGGCATGTGCGGGAGACAACCAATTGATGTGTGTCTCTCACATCAATGTTTCTCTCTGTCTCACCCCCTCACTCCACTCTCTAAAAATCAATGGAAAAGCCAAAACCGGTTTGGCTCAGTGGGTAGAGCGTCGGCCTGCGGACTCAAGGGTCCCATGTTCGATTCCGGTCGAGGGCATGTACCTTGGTTGTGGGCACATCCCCGGTGGGGGGTGTGCAGGAGGCAGCTGATCGATGTTTCTCTCTCATCGATGTTTCTGGCTCTCTGTCCCTCTCTCTTCCTCTCTGTGGAAAATCAATAAAATACATTTTTTTTTAAAAATCAATGGAAAAAATATCCTTGGGTGAGGATTAACAACAACAAAAAAGAATGGGTTTTTTAATTTCTTGTGCTAGACACTCCTAGGTATGAACACTCCGGGACTGATTTTTATGTCATTTCTTAATTATTTCCTAGCCAAAATAATGGTGTAATTTTGAACCCCAAACTCTGGGTTCATCAATAACTCATTTCTTTGAACTTATATAGCTCTGTCATTCCTACTGTTTTCATTTCTCCTTTGTGTAAAATTTTAAAATAATTAATCCATATTTACTTCTAATAAATGTGTCTCAATCTATCAACACTTCCTTTCTAGATTAGAACCATACTAAGTTATATTCTGGTATTTCCTGCTATATTGGGATCAGAAGTTCCCATGTGCAGTGACTACATAATTTGATACATAATTCTTGGCTAATCTTAGAGTTAATTCAAGCTCAGCTATATCCATTACTTATGATAAAGTGGAAAATTTAAACTAGAAGTTAAATTTGTAGTTTGTTTTGAATGTTGGCCAATATTTTTTATTGATCTAGTTCTTTTTTCTTTTTTTTAGGTTTTGTTCCAACTCTGGGTGGCACAGAGTTCAGAGTTCTTCAGACGGTTAGCCCTATTACTTTCTACAGCTAATGCCCCTCCTGGGCCCTTACTTACTCCAGCACTTTTGCCTCATCATATTTTATCTGATGTGACTCAGGGTCTACCTCATGCTCATTCTGCCTGCTTGGAAGAGCTTAAGCGCAGCTATGAGTTTTATCGATACTTTGAAACTCAGCACCAGTCAGTACCCCAGCGTTTATGCAAAACTCAACAGAAGTCAAGAGAACTGAATAATGTTCACACAGCAGTACGCAGTTTGCAGCTCCATCTGAAAGCATTACTGAATGAGTAAGTTTAGAAGCTATATAAGGAAATGTCCCCATGATTAGCAAGCTTCATTCTTGAGCTATTGTGGTTCTTGGCTTGTGTCCTAGCTAGAGAAAAGCAGCAAAATGGAGACATACAGCATGAAAGATGGTTTATACTTACAAATAGAGCAGAGAAGCATGATTTATAAATACTATAATTTGGTACATTTATGATTTTTACTTTTCCTGATTTCAACAGACAACCTAGAAAGATAGGACAAAAGCAGATGTTCATTCTGTTTGAGAGCTGCAATGGAGAAGTTTACGAAGAATGAGTTTAACTCTCTTTAGGTAGGGCTCTTAAACTGGAGCCTGCAATCTAAGAGAATATCTGCCAACACTGGAAAAATAAATTATAAGAGGCGTTGTTATATATAGTTAAGGAATAACACATTGCTATTTTCTAAATAAATTCAACAGATTTGGACTCTTTTTCCATAGCATAGAACATGTATTTTGATCCAAGTTAGATAATACAATGTAGGGTCCATATTAGGTGATCTACTTTGCATGGAATTGCTGGCACTCTGCCTTGGTAGCAGGTATGGTGCAGAACACAGACTTGTAGAATAGAACTGGATCAGATGAATGGTTGAGTTCATGTTGTGCTGGTAATCAGGAAAGTCATCAGAATTTAATGGATTGATGTGATCATAGTTTAGGTACTTTACCCTGGATACCAGGCAAGAAGTGGAAGGGAGAAGCCATTAATCAGTTTTGTAAGACCAAAAATAAAAATGAGTCAAAAAGGCTTGAAGTCTCAGTAAAATCAAAAGGCTGGTTTACAGGACTGAAGAAGGATGTGTACAAAGATAGGAAGTTAAGGTCATAAAGATATTTTGAGAAAAATTTTCACTCATCAGTTCAAGGTCTGGCATTAGGTATATAAGGCTGATGGAAAGCTTAGGGCATAAGAAAAAATTAAGACACTATGAGGCAGGAATGTTCCAGTGGTCTGTAGCAGCTATTCCAAGAAAGCAGGTGAATGCTAACCTGACTCAGCTCTGTCTGCCACAGGGAATATGGGAGGTGAGGCAGTCTCAAGGTGAGTGTGTGGCAATGGTTGAATCATCAGAGGAAATATAATAAAAGGCTAATATGCAAATCGACCAAACGACCAGTCGCTATAACGCACACTGATCACCAGGGGCAGGTGCTCAACTCAGGAGCTGCCCCCTGGTGGTCAGTGTGCTCCCACAGTGAGAGTGCAGCTCAGTCACAAGCTGAGCTCACGGCTGGTGAGCACAGTGGCAGTGGCGGAAGCCTCCACGGCAGCACTAAGGATGTCCAACTGATGGCTTAGGCCCGCTCCCTGTGGGCCTCTAGTATATTATAATGAGAGAAGGTGGGTCAGGGAAGGAAGAGTGCTACACTGTATAGATATGAAAATGAAAAAGAGGGGCTTTGTACCTTTGTCAGGAATTGTGGATTATGATGGGAAGTATGTTCTCTATTTAAAAATGAAATATTCTATATCTTAACTAGAGAGTGTACCAGTCATTAGCTATCATATATGAATGCTCTATAGACTGCTACACACAACTTTGAAGTGTTATCTAAAAATTGTTTGTGTTTCACTCCTTTGCCCTTGTTCCCTTTGCTATTCCCACCCTCACTTTCTTACATGAGGACATTAACCTTTAACTGTTCTTCCTCCAGAGTGCTCACTGCTAGATGATTCCTGAGGGCATATATTTGCTTTCTCACTTAATCAAAAATCTTAACTGGTTTCAGAATATAGCAGCTTAGACTGACATCTGTATAAAACATTCTGTAAAAAAGGTTTGCCATAATCTGACTACAGTCTGCTTTTCTGTCTTGATTTCTCCTTTTCCTTCAATCCCGCCAAACTGTATATATTGTCATATGCCCACAGGGAATATGGGAGGTAGGGTAGAGTGACCTTCCTCGTCTTTTGTACATGCTTCAATTTTATCCCTCCTTCGCTGCTCCCTCAAAAGAACCTCTTCCTTAGCTACTCCCTACCTGTCCCATTGCTGGTAGCAATGTTCCCCTCTTCTGAATTCTTATAACACTATCTTTTTATCTCTCTGTGGTATACTTTTGTGCCTGGATTCAACCCAGGTTTACAGTTTATCAACTGTATGACTCTGAGCAAGTTTCTTCAACTCTCTGGACCTAATTCCTCATCTGTACATGAAATAAAATATTATGACTTTTTATGATAATTTTATTTTATATATATGTATAATTTCTCTGATTCAGTTATGTTTCTTATAAATAGAAGATGGGTTTAACGTGTCCTTTCAGTTCATGCCTAGTATATATGCAAACAATATTTGTGGGATAAATATATGACACTATTTATAAGCTTTTTTAAAAAGTGGTATAAAATACACGTAACATAAAATTTACCATATAATCATTTTTAACAGTACAGTTCAAGGTATTAAGTATATTCACATTGTTGTACAACCATCACTACCTTCCATCTCCAAAACATTTTTAATCTTCTAAGCTTATTTCTTAAATAAGCCTTATAAATGATAAATTTTCCATTTTATATTTTAGAAATCTCCATGGTGAAACTGTTTTTCTTTATTACTCAGGGTAATAATTCTTGAAGATGAACTTGAAAAGCTTGTTTGTACTAAAGAAACACAAGAACTAGTGTCAGAAGCTTATCAAATCCTTGAACAGAAATTAAAGTTGATTCAGCCCCATGTTCAAGCAAGCAACAATTGCTGGGAAGAGGCCATTTCTCAAGTGGATAAACTGCTACGAAGAAATACAGATATAAAAGGTACCTGGGAGAGATTTCTTCCATATATTCCTCTGCAGTTAGGATTTTATTAGGTGTATTTCTTCTCTATGATGAAACTCACTTGACAAACCTTTAGTTTACTAAAGAAAAAGTTGAAATTATATGGCCCTGGCTGGTGTAGCTCAGTTGGTTGGAGTGTCTTCCTGTACACCAAAAGGTGGCAGGTTTAATTCCTGGTCAAGGCACTTACCTATGTTTTGGGTTCAGTTGCAGGAGACAACTGATCTGTGTTTCTAATTTTTTTAAATTGAACTTATATGTACAAATTAACACTGAATATAAAGTCTTGGCTCTTACTAATAAGAAAAACAGCCCTAGCCAGTATGGTTCAGTGGATAGAAAGTCAGCCTCCAGACTGAAGGGATAGATTTTAATAATATTATTTATTATTAGAACTTTCAGAATCTCTTTTCCAATTACAGTGATGATGAATTTGATATTCATGGGCCAGAAATTGAGTTTTGCTTTTAAGATAAAATTTTTACTTTAGTTATTCAGAAATCATATATAAATGTTACAATAGGTAGCACTATGTATTTGTTATTAGGGGTCTAAAATGTATTATTTAAGAGTAATACTGCTAGGTAAAAAGACAGTCTTGAAATTCTCCATAAACCTGCTTTCATTTAACCCAGATTTTATACTTTGTTTTACTGATCTCACCAATTTCATTGTAAATGTTTGGAATATTAATTTTTAAACTTTGCTATAAACCATATTTATCCCTTCCACCTTTATGATGAATAACAGAAATTGTATTTCTGCCAAAGATGATTAATGCTTTATCATTCTGTTTCATTGTTTTGTTTACAGCTAGATCTGTAATACTTTAATGTTTTAAACATGCTGAATAATTCCTTAGATAGTAAAAGTATTTCCTTTGAAAAAAGGAAATGTTAATATTACCAATAGATTTCCTTTATGTCTCAAATATAAATAGTGAATACTTTTTCCTGCAAAGGATAATTTTGTGAAGGATTTTTTAAAAATATATTTTTACTGATTTCAGAGAGGAAGGAAGAGGGAGATAGAAACATCCTCCTATATAATAAAGGGCTAATATGCAAATCAACCGATCAGCAGAACGACCGGTCACTATGACACACACTGATCACCAGGTCGCAGGTGCTCAACGTGGGAGCTGCCGTTCAACCAGAAGCCGGGCTCATGGCTGGCAAGCACAGCCGCAGTGGTGGGAGCCTCTTCCGCCTCCTCGGCAGTGCTAAGGATGTCTGACTGCCAAGTGGGCCTAAGCTGTCAGTTGGACATCCCCCAAGGGCTCCCAGACTGCAAGAGGGCGCAGGCCCCCCTCCCCTGCCTCAGTGCACGATTTTTGTGCATCGGGCCCTAGTCAATGATAAGAGAATCATCGATCAGCTGCCTCCCCTACTAGGGATCGAGCCTGCAACCAGGTTCATAGGTTGGCATTCAACCACTGAGCCACACTGGCCAGGCTTACCAAGGATTTTTAATAGGTGCAGATATTTATGCATTTAAACTTTTTGAAATGACCCAAGTCTAGAGCTTTTGAGTACATTTTCTATAAATAGAATTACCATTGGGTGTTAAAAGATGCATCCCACTCACTTCTCCTTAGCGTACTCTGAGATGTTGACTCTTAGTCACTCACTTAAACATGATCGTTATAACTGTCTCCAATGCATTGGGCAAGTGATAAGCAATTTCTTAATTATGCTCTGTATATGTGGCTTTTGCTCTATATAATAATGATATGAATAGAAGTAATTCACAAACTTTTCTCACTAAAATGCTCATAATGGCCATGGCTACACAACTTTAAAATGTTCGTTTGAGCCTTAGCTGGGTGGCTCAGTTGGTACACCAAAAGGATGTGGGTTCAATTCCTGGTCAGGGCACATACCTAGGTTGTGGGTTCGGTCCCTAGTTTGGGGTGCATATGGGAGATAACCGATGTTTCTCTTTCACATTGATGTTTCTCTCTTTCTCTCTCTCCATTCCTCTCTCTCTAAAATCAATTTTTAAAAAGGACATATATTCAGAAGATTTAAAAAAATGTTCGTTTGCATTTTTTAGATGCAGGTGCTTTAGTTAGCTGTATCTTGTAAAGTTACTTCAAAATTACAGTAATATTGCAAGAATAGTTCACAATACTCTTCATCCAGATTCCCCAGTTGTTGACATTCTACCACATTTGCCTTATCTATGTATCTGTATGTAAATTCCTTTGGTGATCTTATTCTTAACCATTTGAGAGTAAAGATGCAGGCATGAAACCTCATTACCTATAAATAATTCTGTTTGCATTTTTCTAATGTCCAGGTCCAGATCACACATGGCATTCAGTTTTGGTGATCCTTATTCTCCTTTAGCCTTTCTTCTCTTTCATTATAAGTATTTTGTGAAAAGAATACTTTAAGATTATGTAAATACCCTTTCCTCATCAAAATTTTTCCCACTGTTAAGCATACACACACCAAATGACTCAGTAATATTATTCCTAGATATTTACCCAAGAGATATAAAAGCTTAATGTTCACACAAAAACCTATACTCAAATGTTTATAATGGCTTTATTAATAATCACTATAACCTAAAAGAAGCTTGTGCCCTTCTGCTGGTGAATAGATAAATTGTTACATCCATCCATATAATGGACTACTACTTGGCAATAAAAAAGAAATAAACTGATACATCAATAAGATGGAGGAGCCTAGCCAGTTTGGCTCAGTGGACAGAGCATTGGTCGCAGACTGAAGGGTCTCAGGTTGGAGTCCAGTCAAGGGCATATATCTCAGTTGCAGGCTTGATCCTCGGCCCTGATCAGGGCACGTGTGGAAGGCAACCAATAGATGTGTCTCTCTTACATCAACTTTTCTCTCCTCTCTGTCTCTCCCCCTCCCACTCTCACTAAAAAAAAAAAAAAAAAGATCGATGGAAAAATATTCTTGGTGAGGATTAACAAAAAAATAATAAGATGGAGGAATCTCTAATGCACTATGCTAATCAAAAGAAGCCAGACTTAAATCACCATATACTATATGATTCCATTTATATGAAACTAGAGGCCTGGTGCACGAAATTCGTGTAAGGGGGGGGTGTTCCTCAGCCCAGCCTGCACCCTCTCCAATCTGGGATCCCTCTCACAATCCAGGACTGCTGGCTCCCAACTGCTTGCCTGCCTGCCTTCCTGATTGCCCCTAACCGCTTCTGCCTGCCAGCCTGATCACCCCCTAACCACTCCCCTGCCAGCCTGATTGATGCCTAACTGCTCCCCTGCCAGCCTGTTTGCCCCTAACTGCCCTCCCCTGCAGGCATGGTCACCCCTAACTGCCCTCCCCTGCAGGCCTGGTCCCCCCAACTGCTCTCCCCTGCAGGCCTGGGTCCCCCCCAACTGCCTTTCCCTGCAAGCCCGGTCGCCCCCAACTTCCCTCCTCTGCCGGCCTGGTCACCCCTAACTGCCCTCTCCTGCAGGCGTGGTCACCCCTAAGTGCCCTCCCCTGCAGGCCTGGTCCCCCCCCCCAACTGCCCTCCCCTGCTGGCCTAATCGCCCACAACTGCCTTCCCTTACAGGCCTGGTCCCTCCCAACTGCCCTCCCCTGCTGTCCATCTTGTGGTGGCCATCTTGTGTCCACATGGGGGAAGCCGTCTTTGACCACATGGGGGCAGCCATCTTGTGTGTTGGAGTGATGGTCAATTTACATATTACTCTTTTACTAGATAGGATAGAGGCCTGGTGCATGGGTGGGGGCCAGCTGGTTTGCCCTGAAGGGTGTCCCGGATCAGGGTGGAGGTTCCCTTGGGGTGTGGGGCAGCCTGGGCGAGGGGCCTGTGGTGGTTTGCAGGCTGGCCACGCCCCCCGGCAACCCAAGTGGAGGACCTGGTATCTGGGATTTATTTATCTTCTCTAATTGAAACTTTGTGGCCTTGAGCGGAGCCAAGCCTCCTGCTTGCTCCATGGCCGCAGCCATTTTTGTTGGGATTTATTTATCTTCTATAATTGAAACTTTGTAGCCTTGAGCAGAGGACAAGGCAGGCCAGGGTGTGCAGGAAGCTTGGCTTCATCAATCGCTGGGGACAACTCAAGCCTCCTGCTCTCTCCAGCTCCGTGGCTGCCACCATTTTTGTTGGGATTTACTTATCTTCTATAATTGAAACTTTGTAGCCTTGAGCGGAGGCCAAGGCAGGCCAGGGTGTGCAGGAAGCTGGCTTCCTCCATTGCCGGGGAAACCCAAGCCTCCTGCTTGCTCTGTGGCCGCAGCCATCTTGGTTGGGTTAATTTGTTTTGCTCACTCCTGATTGGCTGGTGGGCGTGGCTTGTGGGTGTGTCAGAGTGATGGTTAATTTGCATATTGCTCTTTCTATTAGATAGTATTCTTAAAAATAGTAAATAATAGTAACAGAAAACATATCAATGGCTACTGGGAATTAGATATGGAAGGAAGAATATGGTATAAAGAGGTAGTATAAATAACTATTTTGAGGTGATGGAACTGTTCTATATTTTGGTTGTTAATCAGATATTCACTCGTTTCTGTGTGGCCTGTTTCTTTTTAAGGCAAACCTGAAATAGCATGTGAAAGCCCACGCTGTACTGTGGTACCCATGCTGCAGCCTACTCTACACATTGCAGATAAAGATCCAATCCCTGAGGAGCAGGTAAGGGTGAAAATTGCTTTTGTTTCCCATAAAGGAGAGTTTCACAGATGAAACTTACCTACTGCTCTCTGTAAGTGACATTGTTGAATTTATGTTTCTAATGAGCTTCAAAATCACAATATAATGTATTGAATATATATCAAATCATTAGTTCTTAGTACCTTGAATTTTAATCTATTTCTTAGACACTTAAAAGTGATTAAGCACATTAAAAAATAGTGCCTTGGCAAAGGTACCTTTCTGAGATGATGGAAATGTTTTTATCCTGATCTAAGTAGCGGTTACCACCATGTATACATATCTAAAAATGTTATACATTTATCTTGTGCATTTGACTGCATTTATGTTATGCCTCCCTTTCGATATTGACTAAGATTTCTTTTGCTCAAGAAGTTTTCCTTAGGTCATATAGTCTATTCAGTATCCTTAATTGCAAAGGGAAACCAACCTTACTTAGTTTAACAAAGAAGAAATTGTTTTAAAAAAACATGAGATACCTCACAGAACATTCAGAGGGCCAGGTAATCAGGCTTGAACCAGGCTGGGGTAAAAGGCTAAAATCACTCAAAAGAACTTTTACAGTGGCAACACCTCTGTAAGTCACTGGGCACAGACATTGTCACTTGCTCCTTCAATGCTACCTTCAGAACTTCTGCCTCTGGAAACTTTTCTGCCACCATTCTTACCAGAGTGGATTCCATGAGATGCCTGCTTCTTTTATAACATACTTCTGAATCAGATCTGATCCAGATACATCTAATTAGAGGATCCCAGTTGTTTGCCTGAACCATAACTGCAAGGGAGTCTGGGTAAGCAGGGATCCTTCCATCTGCCTTAGTAATATGGAGAGCCATAGATGAGGTGTTCCACAATCCTAGGAATAGTGTTCAGACTTCCTAGGACCTCAGAAAACACCACAAATTCTAGCACAAGAGGACTAACATACCTGACCACCTCCCCAACCACCAGCCCAGCTAATTTTGATTGGTTTTGACAGAGCTAATCACTGTAATCTTTACTACGTCTGTAGAATGGTATCAGAGTAGAAAAATCACGATTGAGTTATTAAACTTCCTTATTTAAAACCCTTTATAGTATCAAATTAAGTTTTTTTTAAGATGTCTACTTATCTGTGTTTGCTTTGTTTGCCCATCTGTGTTTTACTGACCTGTGCTAAGAGCCTTCCTTTTTTAATCTTGGAAAAGGGTAGGTGCAAATAAATGAATACTGCTAGAAAATTATCTGCTTGAAGTAAAGTTCTTTTTCATTTATTCATTTTCAGGAATTAGAAGCTTATGTAGATGACTTAGATATGGACAGTGAGTTAAGAAATGATGATTTTTATTACTTGTCTCAAGAAGACAAAGAGAGACAGAAGCGTGAGCATGAAGAATCCAAGAGGGTACTCCAAGAATTAAAATCTGTGCTGGGATTCAAAGCATCAGAGGCAGAAAGGCAGAAGTGGAAGCAACTTCTGTTTAGTGATCACGGTAAGCACTGACTTCAGAGTAAAGGTTATTTCAGTGTAGGAGATTTTTCTTTAACTGAATCTTATTTTGGTTACAGAATTCTTATGACTCTAATTTTAGGGACCCACCAGTAAGTATAGTACTTTTTCTTCTAGACACAAAATCAATTTGTTCAATTAAAGAGTAGGTATGTAATGAAATGGGATATAAAATCACACTTTTCATCAGTTATTTGATTTTTTGACTGAATTTGTTTTGGAACTGACAGTGAGTTGAATAAATTAGAGTGTTTTCAAATTTTGTGTATTTGATATTCTAAACTCTGTTCTCTTTTTGTTGATGTTTTAAATACCTCAGTGAAACACAGATAATTGGGTTCACTATTGAAACAAATGAACTAAGACCGAGGCCCTTAGCTACAGCATTCCGGTTACTCAGTGATTTGAGCACTGTAGTGGATGGGCGTTGAGGCCTGCTTCTGTGCACAGTTTCCATACTTGGATTTGGACAAAGCTGGATGACTGGTGATACCTCAGATTAGCCTTAACTCCTTTATGTTTCCCACCCGTCTTTAGTTGAACTTCTTGGGAGGCAGGGAAGGGAATGAGGGGAAGCTTAATACTTGACAATATTAAACTAGCTAATTTCTAGATGAAGAATTAATTTCTAAGAAGGTAGAAGGACTTCCCTTCTATTTTAGAGTATGTAGAGCCTCAAAATCAGTTGCCTTCTTTTCCCTTTCTCTTTTTCACTCGAAATATATAAATTAGTTAACTTCTGAAAAGTTCCTCAGGGTCCTCTTAGGAGCCCTACCATTTTGATTCTCCTTGTCCAAAAGGACATTTTTTTATTTTATCCTTCCTCCTTCTTTCCATTGACCTCTTTTATAGCCCAGGTCCTCATTAGATTATGCTCATGTATTATAATAGCCTTAGCTGACTTGCATTTTCAGTATCTTTGTCTTCTAAGCCATCCTTAGAAATAGTGTCTAAGCTTCGAAGATAGCTTCTATCCTTGCAAGCTCTAGATTTTTCTCAAACAGCACATTGACAATAGCTCTAAACTTAAAAACCTACAGCAGCCCTGGCGGGTTTGGTTCAGTAGATAGAGCATCGGCCTGCGGACTGAAGGGTCCCGGGTTCGATTCTGGTCAAGGGCACATGCTTGGGTTGCGGGCTCAATCCCCAGTGGGGGGGACGTGCAGGAGGCAACCAATCAATGATTCTCTCTCATCATTGATGTTTCTGTCTCCCTCTCCCTTCCTCGCTTAAATCAATAAAAATATATTTTAACAAACAACAACCAAAAAACCTACAGCAGTGCCCCCTTTTTTATTGTATTACATCTGAACTCGTTTTCCTGGTGTTAAGCCTTTCCATCATATGAGTCCATCATACCCAATTATACGTATGTCCCACTATTTCTAATATAGATATCTTCCTCCAGTTATATTTATCTAATTAGATTATGGTTCCACAAATTTGCTATTTTTATGCATGAAAGACATTCATGCTCATCCCTTTACTAGACATTTCTCTTCTCCAGGCTGTCCTCTCCACCAGTCTCCTCTGTGAATCCTCCAGCCCGGCCTCCTTTCCTAGCACTGCAGACCCTCATGCCAGAAGGGCACTGTAGCAAAATGAAAGCAAGTCTGAGCAGCAAAGCATATAGGATATTAGGATCTTCCTAGAAACAGCAGTAAAAATTGAGTTCCTGTTACCTGCTTATATATTGGGCCTACATAAATCAAAGATTAAGAGCATTAATGTTTTAGGCACTGTTATTTTCTATGCATTGGATTTTTTATTTTTTATTTTTTGGTCTCTGTAATATAGTCTCCTTAAATAAGGGCTTTATTATCCTTCATAGTATTCATTCAGCAAATTATTTGTTCAACAAGTAGTTCTTAACACATTGTTCATTGTTATATATTCCTAACACATAAATCAAGAGACAAAAATCCCTACACTCCTGGAGGCTTATATTCTAGCATAGTGTTAATACACTTGTATTACTCTCTCCCCCCCCCCCATTTAATTAGCAATTATCAGGAATATCAATCAACTTCTAATTTATGTTGCATTCTTTAAACCAGCATATTTATAGATTAAAACTGCATGTGAAGACTGAAAATAGCATTATATATAAACTTGTATCCTTTTTTATTGTTTAGTATTTTCTTCATGTAGCTTTAAAATTATCCTATTGACAATATGGGCAAAGAGAACACTGAGAAATGTGTCTCTTTTTCAGGTACGTGCTTTGATAGTTTACATTTGAAAAGGCAATAATGCTGATTTAATTTGTGAAATTAAGTAAAAAGCTGCTGATACCATAAAGTGCTTTTCCCATGAAATTTTTCGGTACATCTTCCAGAGTTGTTTTCATCTCTGCCTACAGGGGTAAAGTCCGAATGGAATTAGAGAGGGAAATTCTGCACTGGAACCTGTTGTCGCTGCTTCTCTAGTGGAGTTACTGCAGCTTAGGGATCTGTTTCTTGCAAATGGACACATTTTACAAAATAATTTTTAAATAAACGCCAGATCTTCAAGATGTACTTTTTTATTTCTTCCGCCATGCTTCATAATATATTGTATTGTACTAACCCCTCATACTGGGAGGAGAGACTGCCTAGCAAGCAACCCACTGCCTACTAACTTCAAGAGGGGCTAAATAAAACTTCATTTGCCTTGAAAGGACAACTTCTGCCGTATGGATATATATTATATTTATGTATTATGCTTTGTACAGTAGTTGGTCTTGAGTGCAGATTTTATTTCATTATATATTTTTCTGTGACATTACAAAATGTATAGAAGTTACAGCTTTACTTTCATCAGGGTCTTATTAGGTGGTTGGCAAGTAAATTGAATTGTATGTTACATTTGTTTTCCAATGCTGTTTTAACTTATACATATATATGTGTGTGTTGAAAATATGATTATCTGGATTACTTAGGCTTTTTATCTGACATATTATCAGTGAAAGCCGTGCTGCTTATTTTTTAATGCTGTGGTCCTCAAAATTTAGTATGCATCAGTACAAGGTGGAAGGCTTATCAACACAGCTAGTCCCCAACCCCATCTTTCAATTTAGTAGGTCTGGGGTGGAACCTGAGAATTTGCATTTCTGCCTGATGCTGTTAGTTCAAGGACCACACTTTGAGAACCAATGCTTTCATATTTTGGATAAGAGAATACATGAGGTGTTTTAAAATCTTCATCGTAACCCTGTCTCATTTCATTTCTTAAGCATTTTATCTCTTATAAAGTTCTTTGGATTTACAAATTTATATTGATTTTACTAGAAAGTTTTATTTAGCCTTTATTTATTGTTCTTTATAAGAAAAAATCTACTGGGAGTTTAAATTAAAGTTTAAATTATTTCTGGGTCCTTAGTTATTATTTTTCTTTCTTTTTGCTTTTTTTTCCTTTAAAGCTGTGTTGAAATCCTTGTCTCCTGTAGACCCAATGGAACCCATAAGTAATTCAGAACCATCAATGGATTCAGATATGGGGAAAGTTGGTAAAAATGATATTGAAGAAGAAAATAGTAAACCCTCCATAACTGATGATGAAATATGTAGTAGGACTGAGTATTTGTGTGAAAACCCTCTAGATGGTAAAAATAAAGACAATTTTACACATGAAGGCTTCCTGCAAGGAACTGAAGGAAGAGCATGTCTGTGGGAAAGTGAAGATGACTCTCAGCAGGCAGATGTTGGTGACCTGATCGCTGCCCATCCAGTTCCCAGGGACTCACCACAGCCCTCCATCAGGCAGAGGCTGGCGAGGCTGCAGCTGTCACCGGATTTTACCTTCACTGCTGGCCTCGCTGCCGAAGTGGCTGCTCGGTCTCTCTCCTTTACCACTATGCAGGAACAGACTTTTGGTGACGAGGAGGAAGAACAATTAATAGAAGAAAATAAAAGTGAGGTAGAAGAAAAGGAAGAACCAAGATTTACATGAAGGATTTTAAATTATTCCTTTTATGAAAGTGTTTTTTAGCTTCAAGACTAGATATTCTACTGGAAAGGGAAAATGAGTGTAAGTTCATTATATATAAAGCTAAGGTATGATTTTACAGGAAGAATCTGGTTTAAACAACTGATCTGAAAATAGTAATTACCTGTATGGCAGATCTTTTAGGACAATAAGAGAAAGGTAAGGGCTCTTTTGAATAATTGCTGTTTTACTTGCAGCACAACTGGTCAGTTTTGGAAATTCTTTAAGTACTTTTCATAACAAATGAATTTCTCATTTCTTGCCAGAATTTGCTATCACAAAATGACTGGGATAATTCTGTCGCAAGAACATGTGACTCCTTTTTACTGTTTTCTCACAGTTAATAACTGCAGTTATTATGTTAATAACAAGTTGTTTGTATTTTACTTTTGTTTATACCACGTCTTAAAACAAAGATACAGGTTCTAAATAAAATTTAAAAAAGATCTCATGCAATTGATGTGTACTGGGGTTTGGAACTAAAAAATAATTTTATTTTAAAAGTACTTGGGTTATGACATGTTTCTTATGTTTTCCTTGTTCATGTGTATTCAGCAGTTAATTTTAAGATTTTTTTTTAAAGCGTGCCATTTTAAGGATTATCCTTTTACATTTTTGTGTGTTTACCTTTTTCTGTTTTCATTGCAATCAGAAGAGCTGATTTCAAAGTGGGATCCAGAGGTCCAAGACCTCATCCCCAACTTTGCTGAAAGTTCTTTTTATCAGTTTGTCTAGATAAGCAGGCCACCATGCTGCTGATTTCTTGCTTTAGGCTATTCCCTCTCTCCACCTGAATAACATTCTGGAAACATCCTGTCAGCTTCCTGGAAAGCAATCCTTGTTTCCTTAATACTTCATTTACAAACTACCTCTTAAAAGAGGTTGCTTTCCAAATTGTCCAGTCGCATCTGTTTTGTTTTGTGTTGTGATTACATTTTATTTATTTATTGATTGATTTATTGATTTTTATTGATTTGAGAGAGAGAGGGAGAGGGAGGAAGGGAGAGAAAGAGAAACATTGATTTGTTGTTCCATTTATTCATGCATTCATTGGTTGATACTTGTATGTGCCCTGACAGGAGATTAAATCCACGTTGGCTTATCAGGGCGACACTAACCAACTGAGCTGCCCTGCCAGGGCCACAATTGCATTTTCAAAGAGTGTTATTTTCAGGAGTATATTGTTTTTTGAAACCTATAGCTTCCATGCACTGACATAGTGTGTAGATGTTATTTGGGGGAAATGTAGGGCTAATTCAATTTATGCTGCTGCCCTAGAAAGAAAATTACATGATGAATCTAAATTGTCTTTAGAGTTAAGAAACACATGCAGACTCCTACAACTTAGCATTAGAGTAAATTTTCATACCAAAGGATTTATGGGGTTTTTTCAATAATCTAAAGAAATTTATTTTTTATCCTGAGGAAAAACTTGTTTCTGCTTTACATGAATGATAGAGATCCTTTGTATTATAAACTAGCGTTCCCGTTGCAGGAAGAATCCTGCAATAGGATTTCCTGCTGCACTCTACCCCGCCCCGCCTGCTCTCCTCCCTTCTCCCCCGCCCTGCCTTCTCTGCCAGCCCGCCTGCTTTTCTCCCTTCTCCCCCAGCCCCGCCTGGGCTCCTCCCTTCTCCCCCGCCCCGCCTTCTCCGCCAGCCCGCCTGCTCTCCTTCCTTCTCCCCCGCCCCGCCTCCATGCCTCCCTTCTCCTCCCCCCGGCTTGCTTGCTTCTCTGCAGCTTTGCTCCCTTCTGCAGCTCTTCCCTTCTTTCTACACTGTCTTGATATGCAAATTAACCACCATCTTGGTTGGGTAATTTGCATACTCGTCCTGATTGGTTGGTGGGTGTGGCTTGGGCGCAGCGAAGGTGCAGTCAATTTGCATATTTGTCTATTATTAGGTAGGATTATTCTGCCAGTTGCCAAAAATTTTGTGACATCCATAATTAAGCTCTTAGGAGCAGTTCCTAAGAGTAGGCCTAGTTTAAACTCAGAAATAGTAATAACATTTAGAGTTTACTTTCTTTTTTTCAATCCTCACCTGAGGATATGCTTCATAGATTTTAGAGAGAACGGAGAGAGGAGTGGGAGAGAGAGAAACATCCACTGGCTGCCTCCCATAGGTGCCCCAACCAGGGATCAAACCCTTAGTCTAAGTATGTGCCCTGACCAGGAATCGAACCTACAACCTTTCAGTGTATGGGACAACGCTTCAACCAACTACGCCATCCAGCCAGGGCAAGTTTACTTCCTTTTTAAATTAGTTTGTGAATGCCTTTTTCCCTTGGATTTAGAAGAAATAACTAAGCAAAAATTTGATAATCTTTCTCTTAATCTATAACCTTACACAGGAAGAATTCGAGATTAATACTTTTTAATTTTGTTATATTTTGTTTTTTATTATACCAGTGTGGGAAAAATATCTTCATAATATTCTACCAGTTTTATTCAATGCTCTCTAAGGTGATACTTTTTAAATGTGAAGGGCTAATTTAATCAACAATTTGTAATCTTTGCCCTGGATAGAGCATCAGCCTGCGGACTAAAGGGTCCCGGGTTCGATTCCGGTCAGGGGTACATGCCTAGGTTGCGGGCTCAATCCCCAGTGGGGGGTGTGCAGGAGGTAGCCAATCAATTATTCTCTCTCATCATTGATGTTTCTATCTCTCCCTCTCCCTTCCTCTCTGAAATCAATAACAATATATTTTTTTTAAAAAAAGAATTTGTAATTTTCCAGTCTGATCTGTTTTATTCACTAGTTACTTAGTTCACTGAAAATTTTGCTTGGTGAAATCATGATATAAGGATCTTAAAATTTTAATTCAATGTTTTTTTGGTGTGTATAATTTTCAAATTTTCTTTCATCTTTTAAAATATTTCCAAGATAAAATATTATCTTTCCTGTGAAAATTCCTAATTTATAATAATCTAGAAGTCAGTGTTTCTCCATTTTTTCCATGGAACACTTATATTAGAACAAATTGGAGGTCTTATTTTTAAAATGCAGACATAGAGCCATCCTCCCAATTATTCTTAGTCATTTTGGAATAAGACCTAGGTGGTGTTTATGCCCAGTAAAAATCTAAGACCCTCTATGTTGGACTTTATGCTTCTTTCCAATGAATACCTGCAGAAGTAAAACACGCCAATGTAATATAAGTAGATATCATTGTTTGTTACTTTTCTGAGAATATTTCACTTAGTCTTATTAGGCTCTTGACTAGTTTCAATAGCTGCCATCCCACATCCAAAGGAAACCCTCTGGGGAAAATATTTTGTGGGAAAATTTGTAATTGTGCTTTCCAAGTTTTACAATAATATTTTGACAGGATAATTCTTATTAGGAGTAATATCCTGACAACTTTTATCTTTTATTTTTAAATGTGATATGTTTTCATTGATTTTTAGAGAATAAGAGAGGGAAAAGGAGGGAGGGAGGGAGAGAGAAACATCCACCTGCTGCTTCCCGCACACCCCCACACCTGGGGATTGAGCCCGCAACCTGGACTCAAACTAGGGACCTTTCAGTGGATGGGACAGTGCTCAACCAACTGAGCCACACCGGCCAGGGCTGACAGCTTTTAATATGAACATTTCCATAGTTTGTTTTAAACCTAGTATTTAATGCAAGAATGTATGAGAAAAACTATTTAAGTCAGTCTTGAAGACAGAATTTTTATGCTTTGTCTATAGTTAGGAAAGTCATGGCAATAAATGATCTGGTGACAATTATATCTTAAATTCTTTTCTTTTCAGCTTTCATTAAAACTACATATCTGGCCTGACTAGTGCCAGACTCTTCCTAGTCTTTGATTTGTGGTCCTCTGCTTATTTTTACAAGTTTTCTCTATTATCTGACTTCATAAGTCAGTGATGGGCAACCTTTTAAGCTTGGTGTGTCAAACTTCGCCAAAAAACTGAGCATAATTCGGGTAGTGTGTCACTTTGAGGAAAAAAACATTATTTCGCAAATGTTTCATCCTCAGGAGCAGCAAATGTTTCATCCTCGGCATGCGGCCGCCTCAGCGGCCACGTGTCATCAAAAATGGCTACGCGTGTCAGTGCTGACACGCGTGTCATAGGTTCGCCATCACTGTTATAAGTGAAATCCTCTTTAAGTCTAATTGTACTTACAGCATCTGAATATACTTTATTGGGAAATAATACATTGACTCAAGTTTGAAGTTATGGGAGACAAGCAGGTAAAAAGAAACACATTTAAGGCAAATTAGTAAGGAAATTTAAGAATATTGGCTTAAGGGTTTAATGCAGAAGGATAAACCTGAGTTTAAATCACAGATTCATCATTTAAAAGCTATGGATACAGCTAACTTAATAACTTCACAGGGAGTTTTTCCAGCAAAACCCAAATCCTCTAGATTGCTAAATGATGTTTGTGATTTTGTCTTCTTGGAAATATTTAAAAGTAAAACTATTGAGGCTAAAAAAAATCACAAGATCTGGTTATAAATATATTCATAAAATAAGTCAAAATTAAAAATTCAATTTTCATTAAAAAATAAATAGTAATTCTGATTTACATAATAAAAATGGTAAAGCTTTTAACATTAAAGCATAAAAAGATACAAGTTCTTCTACATTTCACAAAATTATAAATCAAGTGTTAAGGGATCTTGGAAGTCATTTCACTCTTATACCCAATCACTAATGTAAAATATGAAATATTTTGATAAATTATTGAGAAATCATGTGGGAAGGAAGGCTCAATTAATTTGGATTAATCATAGTATATTGTTTCTATACCTAAACAAAACAAGGAAACAGGAACTAAATACCGTAAGATTGGTATAGCTCAGCCAACTCATTATTTGAATTAAAGTATCATGCCATGAATGACAACTAAACAAAGCATAAAAGTTGATTTATTCTCCCAGTTATATTTATAAGAACATATCTGTGCAATTTATATTAGAAAATGAAGCTATAAATATTTTAGAGGAGAAAATATGGGGAAATACCATAAGTATAGTAACAGTGGATTTATCTGTAATCATTGATGATGACTAACTTGTGTAAGTTAATTTTTTGGGTAACTGAGGCAAACCCATTTAATAAACTTTTTTAACAGTACAGTGCGAAATTTTCTACAATGTACTTTCTACTCTTTTTCTAGAGTATTTAGGATATAATTTTAACTTTTTTTTGTCATTTTAAGAACATCAATTATGGGATGGTAATCAGAAACTCGCCCTCAGGGGGCTCCTTAGACATATAATGCCTCTTTCCTGCCTGGTCCTGTATTGCTATGCTTTTGAGTCATGTTTGTTTTTCACAGTTTCTCTGTTTTCCCGTATAATCAGCTGTCACTTTTTGCTCCTGTCTTCTGTGCCTGCATCCTGCACTAGCCCCTAATTTGCTGCTTCTAACCTGCTGTGGACTGGGAAACCAGATTGCCAAGCTTGCTAGAATTGTGTCTAAAATAAGAGTAAGTAGACTGAAAGAAGGCTAAGGGGCTTTTCTGTCAGTGGCGTGCATGGACTTTATGGAATCTGTTTGGCTGCTTAGCATACTTTTGTTTGCCTCTTAGTTCTTTACTAAACTTGCTAAAAACATTTGGTTGTATATGTGATTGCCATATATTTGAAGTATTAATTCAGTTTTTATATATTGATATTTCTAGAACTCTCCATTCATGACTTCAGCTCTGAAAGAAAAATTTTACTGACATCCTCGCATTAACCGTTGTGTATATTTTAGGACAATGTTGAACATTTTGTTCTTAGTTGTTCTTAGTATAGTGTATAGACTTAAAACATACAGCACTGTAAACGTGATTTCAACTCTGTTCATCAAGATTTATATTCTAGAACTATTGGTTTGAGACTAAACATGGGTAATTTAGTAGAATTACCCATGAACTGGGTTTCTGAATTTTGGGGGAATGAGTTATTTTATATCCCAGTTTTCTATAGAGCTTAAATTAAGCATTAAAAATTTTTTAAATAACTTTTGAAGGGAGTCTTTAAAACTTAATATGCATTGCTATCTTCTTAAACAATATATGAAATGCATTTTATTTAATCTTCTTTGATGTCAAAATGGTCATTATTAACAGTAGTTAATTATGCTGTGATAAACTAATTAGGCATTGAGAGCTATATACCCTTTACCAAATGGCTCCATTCTGCTGTGCTTTTTTAATTTTCTTGTCTTTGTTTTTTAATAGTTCTAATTTCTCTAGTTTATATTACTGCTTGCTTAAGTGTGCCTTTCTCAGTCCTCATAGTTCCCCTTCTAGTCTGCTTGGTTTTGAAAACAAGGTGGCTAAGACTGCTAGAATAATGTGGGAAGTAAGAGTAAATTGACTCAGTAAAGACCAAAAAAATTGGATTATATTAAGTGCATGGATTTTGTAACATCTATTATTTTAGTACCTATTTCATTTCTATCCTGAAAATAAGTGAAGTTACAATCAGTACCTGCTCTCAAAGTAAAAGGGCTTTCATTATACAAAAGGAACCATTTTGTTTTTATACTTTACCTTCTCTGTATTTCTGTCCTCTAATTTTTTTACTCCTATTAAAACCAGTCCATTCAAATTAGCATTTTCTACAGTACTTTCTCTTTGATCTGGATATCATATGCTGCTAAGAATTTCTTTGGTGAGTTTATTTTGAAATGTTGTTTTATTTTTATTTTTAGAGAAGTATATCTGCATTTCCAAAACATGAAGTAGGTTGAGCCCTGGAAAATAAGAAAACTTTTATTATTGATATCACAGAAGACATTATCTTTATTTTCATTCAATTAATTGTATGTTAAAAGCTTGCCAAAAGTTATCAATGTTAGAATGATATTTACAGATATTCGAATGACTAAATTCCCACTGTCATTCTATATTTTGCATCTTTAAATTATTATTTAATGTGTTAAGTAATCAAGCATGATAATTTTTCTCTCGAATGAAAAATAAATATGAAATGTGCATATTATAATGTTTGTAAGTAAAATTCAAATCTGTCTAGAAGGGGATATTCTAGCATCTAACAACTTAGTTTTACCAACAGGCCGGTTGTGTTTTAGTAATAATATGTTAAAATCAGTCTGCTTATTTTATGGCCATGCCCCATAGTCAGCTTTCCATTATTCATGCTATTGGAAGGGAATTATGACACAACAGTTATTAAAAAAACAGATAATCCAAATAGTTTCTTGAACTGAGACTGCTATTACAGAATAGATAGTCATGATGCCAAACTCTGTTTGATGGTACAAGGAGAAAATTTCTCCTTGAGTATAGTTATGGGATAAAAGTGATTCTACTCATTGTAATTGCTTAAACCAAAAAAAATATATATATATATGAATACAAGATCCACATATACAAACACTTAACATGAATGAGTTGATTTTATGAATATCCTAAAATGTGTGATGAATTAAAGTGCAAATTATATTTTTAATGCTATATTTTAAAATATGTTAACTGTCAGCTGTTAAATTTGTTTCTTTCATTCCCATTTACTGAATTTCATTTGGCACATACCAAACATGTTATTGCAATAGGACAGTGTTTAACTTGTGTGTACTTCTAATTGCACTTTAAAAGTGGGTATATTCTATGAAATAATGTTGTAGAAATAGATATTTTCCTCTCATATTTGTATCTTAAAGAGTTTCTCAATATATATTACTATAAGTTTATTCTTTTATAATATCTTTTCCCTCCCAAGTAAGTTTTAAATTACCTCCATTTCTTAATCAAAGTATTTTCTGCACTTATATTATACCAACCTGTAGTACCTTCGGTTCATACTATGACTTCAGTAATGCTCACTCAGGCACAAGAGTAATATTCTGATTCACATAATAAAAGTGGTAAAGCTTTTAAAAATGGCAACATGCAGAAAGCTCCAGAACTGTTACACCTATTCCTTAAAAGGTTGGCATGTGGTCCTCAGACAGCCCTGAAGGTCCACATGAGTGAAAAGCCTAGACGTCTGAGCTGAAAGCACTCCCAAGGAGTTTGGTTTTGTTTGGGTTTGTTCTAGGTATGGTCCCAGGGATCCCAGATCAAACCAGGCCCCTGGGCCTATCCTAGAACCAACCTAAACTCGCGCATCATTCCTGGACCATCAAGAGTATGAAGACTGAAGATAACCTGAGGTTTATGAGACATCTTTCATCCATCAGGACTCACTTTTTTGTATATGTGCCTACATTTTAGCAAGAATTGATTGGTTAATCCTTCTAAAACTAGAAGGATGGGAATGGATAACAAGATAAAGCATTACTAGACATTGACATAGTAATTTATCACAATAGAACAGTGATATGTAATATATTGTTAATAATTGCCAATGAGGAGAACTGTACTTGTAGCTTTTATTATTGGATCTCTATTTTTAGGTTAAGCAACTTAGCCACCAAAAGACATTCTCTCCCAAATTAGTTATTTGTTTTTGTTCTTCTCAGAGTTTCTACTCAATATCAGTCTCATTTAACTAATTGTTCATAGTTTCTGAAAGGCATTGGTCTTTGCCTCTGGCTCCAGTGCTTATAATTTCAAGCTCTCATTTTTGGAGACTGCCTTTTTCTTTTACTCTTTTGAATCTACCACATTGCTTTGAACTTGCTTTTTGAGGTTCAGATCTGGGAAGAAACTTAGCATCATTTGTAGACACACCATCCTTTGTGGAACACATTGTAGGCTACATTGCAGAATCTACTGTCGTTGATGAAAACAAGCTACGGTGATAGAGTGGAAATGGGCTAATACCTCACATTTTACAAAGGTATTTTGTCAAATAGTGTTTCTTGATTTTTCATTCCCTGTTACTCTGGATTTTTAACATATTCTGACCTCATTGACTCATTACATGGTCTTACATCAAAACTGTGACATTGCTATAGCCACATATATGTTTTTATTTAATTTGGAGGACAGGATATCAGAAAAATATTGAAATGGCCCCAAATCCAAAGGGTCATGATGCACATTGAAAATGTATACTTTGGGTAATACTGGCATTTCTATAGGTTTAGACCCTGTTTGAAATAATTGCTGACTAATCAGGGACTCCACATGTGAAAGGAACTAAAAAATGTACTATTCCTCCAAGCCCAGTCACACCAGAAAAATTTGGGTCAATGGTTATCCTTTAAAATACTGAAGAACTCACCCCTACAATTAGTTCTGTACTACATTCATTACAGAGATGCTTCATCCCATGAAATCTATTATTTTCTGCCTGGTAAATAGTATGTGTGTGTGTGTGTGTGTGTGTGTGTGTGTGTGTGTATATTCACCCTTCTCTCTCAATGTTTTCCTTTTTGCACATTGTCTTCCTGTTTGCATAAATCAAAACACTATACATGTTACTATGTGTATATTTCTTTTAATAAAATAGATTGGATAAAATGATCTTTGGATTTTGATTCCTTTTAAATCCAAGTGATGTAAATGCTTTTATTGTCTTACTAGAGGCCCAGTGCATGAAAATTCATGCTCTGGAGGGGGGTCCCTCACCCCAGCGTGCCCCCTCTCACAGTCTTGGAGCCCTCAGGGGTGGGGGTCAACCCGGCGATCAGGGGAAGGCGACACCCCATCACACCTCTGCTGCTGCCACTGCCGGCAGCGCAAGCCTCAGCCGGCCCTGGTTACCTGAGGCTCGGGCAGCCGCCATCTGAGGCTTGCCTGCGCCTTGGGCTGGCCCTTGGTGGCTGGGGGACTGGGCACCGCCATCTTGTGGCTGTAGGTGCCATCTTTGAGGGCATGATAGTCAATTAGCATAATCCCTCCTTATTGGCTATGGGCGTCACCATCTTTGTGACAGTGTGAGGGTCAATTAGCATATTCCCTCTTTATTAGATAGGATAAATTCACTTTTAATTTATACTTCTTCTCATTCGTCATTATCTAATGAAGTATGTAGAATTACATAGGTGAGCCTTATATATAGATTCTTATAGAATTTATGACTTTTTGTATTCACCTAAATACAAAAATGTTGTAACATCAGTAATCTTGTATCAATGCACTGACCTGTGAGCATATTTAACTGTATTTCTTAACATAGAAGTGTGTAAACCCATCATGTGTATGTACAATGTGTTTCCATTGTTTGGGGGCCTTTGCACTCTCTCTTTTAACGTTGTTAAATATGAACCCTGCAAATAGGAAATTTATGAACTGTCTTACAGAGTTCAGGCTTGTTAACCCAGTAAGTTTCCAAAGTCGGCCTTCACTTCACATACTTTGGGAGTGTTAAGTATTTTTTTTTTAATATCATTTGAAAATATTCTTTCAGAGATAATTTTTACTTTTTGACTACTTATGTTTTATATAGAACTATTCACCCTTCCTGAAGACTTGAGATTATAATTTTTAACACAATACTTTCTGTTATAGATTTATATATTTTATTATATTGCATTTTTGTCAGCTGTTTTAAAATACTTTGTAAGAACCTAATAGTAGGTTTGTATATGTCTGTATTTGTTCCTCCTAAGCTTAAGAAGACCCTAATAAAATCTGTACTTCTTTGTATCTTTTTTGTGTGTACCTTTTTTTATTCTGGTGTTTGCAACATGAATTAGCCAAAGGTGAAATACTTTGTCTCTTTCTTCTGTCCCTATTTTTCTTCAATTACTGTTTTTCAGAATTTGTTCATATACCCATAGAAGACAGCAGTTGTCTAAGAAAGCCCTGGATTCATTGGTCTAAATTTTGTTTGGTCATTTACATGCCTCACATGATAATTATCAGAGTGAAGGCAGCAGATTAAGTTGAAAAGCTACATTTTCACCCTTTAGAGTGACTGTCAGCCATTGGGTACATTCTCATTGTGTTATATTTGTTGACTTAGATGACCTCCCTGACAGAAAAGACATACAGAATGAAGAAGAAAGTTAACATCCATCAAGTCATACTCTGTGCTATGTAATTGAAGGAATTATTGGTTTGACTCTTTCTAAACTTAGTTTAACAGTCTTGGAAACATTTGCTTGTTAAAAAGAAAGTGGTTTTCCTTGAACTGAACTTTTAAATAAATAAGCTACCTCTTTCCAGAAAAGATTTGAGGCAAGGAATAAATATATATAAAGGCAAAAGTAAGTTTGAGGTAAAGAAAAAATACTCATAAAGGCAAAAGTAAATCCCAGACAATTGGCCTTGTCTGGGATTTACTAATTAAAAGTGTAAGATAAGGTAGAAAGTGCGTAGTTACTCTACCGGATTCTGAAGTCACTGGGTAGGAAATATCCCATATCATAATCACCCCTTGTCTTCACAATTTGCTTATGAAGGTCTTTAGCAGATGTGCTATAACCATTGAAAATAAAGTTGGCAAATAGTAATTTTCCTTGGATGTACATCTGTAAAAATTCAAAGAACATTTTTAGAATCTCATCATATGAAAATTAGTCCTATTTATTTAAAGGTGTTTTCCTATGCATTTTGTCAGTTTTTTCCTTATTTTCCTAAGTCACCATATAGGACACATTCACACATACAGAACACACACGAATCCTAATTATCACTTCAAACAGCATAATCCCCTTAGTCCGCATTTAGTTTCATTATCGGCTTCCTCTAAGAAGTCAGTTAAATGGGCAGTTAATTCCTCTGTTTATTCACATATTAAAACTTCGTTTCATTTCTTGAGATATTCTCCCCCATGCCACTGTGCCCAATGTTTAGATTCCCTATTACTCATGAAGTTGGTGTGAGAATCTTTTTACAAAAGCACTTGGTAGCCCTGACCGGTTTGGCTCAGTGGATAGAGCATCGGCCTGCGGACTCAAGGGTCCCAGGTTCGATTCCGGTCAAGGGCATGTACCTTGGTTGCAGGCACATCCCCAGTAGGGGGTGTGCAGGAGGCAGCTGATTGATGTTTCTCTATCATCGATGTTTCCAACTCTCTCTCCCTCTCCCTTCTTCTCTGTAAAGAATCAATAAAATATTTTTTTTTTAAAAAAAGCACTTGGTAAACTGAAGATATTCTTTTCTAGATATTCTTTTCTGTCGACTATCTGGTTGACTGTGGTGAGAGATTAAATATTTAAACCACACCAGTTATACCATTGTTCCAGGAATTAAACTGAGTGGAATTGAAAGACTTTCCCAAACAACTCAAACCAAGCAAACAGAACCTGATAGCCTCATGGTGACCAAATATTGACCTAATGACGAAATAAAAGCAAATCGATTCTAACTACCCTCTAAAGCAATTACCACTTAACCTTAATGAAATGTCCCAAAATGCATCCAGACAAAAATTCTTTCAGTTGAGACTAGATAGGGGGTATGTTGAGACCTCCAAAATTCTCTCTCCCAGCAATCCTAAAGTCTCATTTATGGAAAAACAAAGAGAAGACCAATTTTCTACCCTACCTACCTAGGCATATATTCCAGTGCTGCCAACAGGAACTTCATTTTCCCCATTTTGGACTATGAGTCAAGAAACCTGGGTCAAAAAAAAAAGAAGCCCGGGTTCAAATCTCAGCTCCTCCCTGTAGTTGTGGGATCTCCTTGAAGCCTGTTTCCTTGTATGTAAAATGGAAACAGCAACTTCACCTCAGAGGACTGTTGCCAGAACCCAGGGAATTAGTTATGTGAAAAGGTATGAATCTCAGAAGATATTCTTTTCCTTTTGGGTCTCCAATATTTATCTTTTTGGGGGAATTCCTGCCTTGTAGAAAAGCTTGGGGCCCCGTCAAAGGCTGGGACAAAGACTTGGTTGATAAGTGAAAGGGACAAAGCAAAATAAAAGGGGTTTGGCATTCCTGTTGGAAAGAAATGTGAGTGTTTAGTCACTCAGTCAAATGGTGCAGGGCATGGCAAAAAGTGCTCAAAACAGTTTATTCTTGTATTATTATTTATTCATTATGGTATTTTCCATATGAACAACTGTAAACCTACTTTTGCCACACCCTGTATTTATTGACAGTCTACTATTTTTCTAGGCACTGGGATGCTGGGACTCTGCCCATTTTGTTCATTTCTGCATCCCAGTGCCGTAGATGGATACGAGGCTAAGTAGTGATGAATGCAGGGTAAGAAATGGAGTGTGAAACAGGCTCTTTTAGATAGAACAGGCCACTGAGGGGGTGACCTTTACCTAGAGACCTGGTTATGGGAGAGAATAAACCAGGTTCCTGTCTAGAGAACCAGCAAAGTGAGCACCATGTGTAAAGGCTCTGAGGGGGGACAAGCAAGAGGCCAGAGCGGCGGGAGCCAATGGGCAAGTGGAGGCGAAGTAAGCCAGGGGCCAGATTACATGAAGTTTTGTGGTCCACAGAAAGGATCCCAGATTTTTTTTTAATACAGTTTTATTGATTTCAGAGAGGAAGGGAGAGCGAGAGAGAAACATCAGTGATGAGAGAGAATCATTGATTGGCTGCCTCCTGCATGGGCTGCCTCCTGGACATCCTTTTACTGGGGATCAAGCCTGCAACGCAGGCATGTGCCCTGACTGGAAATCGAACTGAGACCTGGTTCATGGATCTATGCTCAACCACTGGGCCACACCAGCCGGGTTTGATCCCCGGTATGGGGCATGCAGGAGGCAGCCGACTAATGATTCTCTCTCATCATTGATGTTTCTCTCTCTCTTCCTCTTCCTCTCTGAAATCAATTATATATATACTTTTTTAAAATTGATACTTAGGGTCGATTCAGATCTACTGAAGGAGAATCTCCAGGAGATGAGGCTTGTAGGGCCTAACGAGCTCCACAGGTGGACAACAGGTTTAAGGATTACTGATTTAGGAAAAGGTAAAGTGAAGACAGAGGGAAAGGCTGTGGCTCAGGTATACCAAAAACAATAGACCAGGGGCTCAGCATAGAACCCATTAAACCATTTCTACACACACACACACACACACACACACACACCCCATCCCACCACCTCTACTTTACCACTACCTTCACTAGTCAAAGTCCTAAACACTGAGCTCCATACCCACGTGTGAACAGTTTATGCAATATTTGTTGGTTTACCAATAGTTTTTGTATACACATTCTCATTTGAACAAACATTTTCATTTGAAGACACATTCTCACAACAAACAGATCAATTAAATTAAATCTGGCCATTAAATCCAGGTCCGGTTGATATGCTAACTCATTCAACCCTCACAACATCCCAACAGTGGTGATTTCCTCCCCGGTTTACAGATGAGGAGATTGAGGCCAGCCACAAGAGGAGGATCTGGGATGCAAACTCAAGGTTAGGACTCCAAAGCTTATGCTCTCATTTCTTTTGTTAAATGGCTACTAACTAGGTTAGCGTTTAAAGCACAGAACCACTACAGTTTTTCCCAGAAAGATAAGAATCATCAACCTCAGCCAGATTTTCATACTTCCTTGGTAGGTACTGGTTTTGCTCCCAGAGTCTTTCATAAGACTTTCTTAGGGATGCAGGCAGAAGCTATAGAAGGCTCCTGTTCAAATATGCCTCTAAAATCAGAACCTGGAAATGGGATAATTCGGTGATTGGTTGCCCCCACCTCCAATCACCAGTAGGCACTTGGGTCTAAGGGCCCAAGGCTCAGGTGAGAAGTCTGGACTGGTATTGGAGATATGGGTGTCACCAGCATACAGGGATAGTTCCCGGATCTGTGGGAAAGAGTGAATGTGTGTGGAGGTACACTGAGGAATGCCAACATTCCGGGGTGGGGTGGGAAGGCTCAACTGGAAAGATTCTCTTAAATATCTTGACCCCTTCATAATACAGATCAAAATAATTAATGTTCCTATTTACATTTCATTATTTCCCTTTCTGGTTTTTAGTGAGGAGAAAAACTTATAAGTTCTGTGTTCTTTAATTCAACACTGTCTACAAATTATTATTGAAGCAAACCACAGAGGGGATTGGGACTGGGAGAGACCCATTAAAATCATCTGTACTTCCTGCTTATAAGCAAAAGCCCAGATGATATAATGTTTGGATCAATAGATCTATGGAATATTAAGAGTGATACTGAGAAAGGGTTCTGGAACTAAATGATAGGGAATGTGAACAAAATTAATTCGAACAAAATTAAACAAATCTCTTCTAAGAAAAAAGATTATGAATATTTACGTATAAGCTACCATAAAGTTTATACTTATTCCATGGCTTCTTATGATGAAGTTGAGTTTCTCAGGCTATTTGCTACAAAGAGCAAAGAGCTTTCTAGTGATATACAAAGGTTTTTTGGTAAAGGTTCCAAGGAATGTTGACTTGTATTCTTGAGATCATAAATATTTGTAATTAGAAATTGCATTTGTTAAAATGTTTATTTACTTAAAATATAAACTACATTTGTATAAAAGATTTTTACCCACCAAATTTGAGATAATTAGCTTCACCAACTTTATTCTGTAGTTTCTCTAGCCTCTAATTGGTGCCTGGATTTATTTTTTTAATCAAAAAGCACCTAGACCTTTTGTCTAGACATCCTCACATCTCTTATAGGCTTGTGTGTAAATATATATATATATATATATATATATATATATATATATATATATCCTTACCAGAGGATATGTAGAAAGAGAGGAAGGGAGAGAGAGAAATATTGAAGTGAGAGAGAAACATTGGTCAGTTGCCTTCTGTATGGACCATGACTGGGGCTCAAACCCACAACCTAGGTATGTGCCATGACTAGGAATCCAACTCACAATCTTTCAGCTTACAGGACGATGCTCCAGCCAACTGAGCCACACCAGCCAGGGCACAGGCTTGCATTTTAATAAGCCTGGCAACTCTAACATTCGTTTTTAAAAAGTGTAGTAAATGTCAGTTTTTCTCCTACCACTTGTCCAAAGATGTATCTTTTCCATAAGTGTTGGACCATTGTGGTGGGACCCCAATAGAAATCCTGAATGAATTCCTCCTCAGAACATGCATTTTTCCATTAACTATTAGAGTTGGAAGGTACCTAAACATCATCTAATCCAGTCCCTTTACTTTACAGATAAATAAATTGAAGACTAGAAAGGTTAATTATCAGTGGTCACCCAACAAGTCAGGTATTTTATATCTTTCCTACACTGCCTCCCACTTCTTTTTTATTGTTGTTATTGTGGTACAATATACACAATTAAATTGATCACTTTAGTCATTTTAAAGTGTACAGTTCAGTGGCATTAAGAACATTCACAATGTTGTGCAACCATCACCACCATCCATCTCCAGAACTTTTCATTATCACCAACTGAAGCTCTGTGTGTACCCTTGAAGCAAGAACTCCACATTCTCACCTCCTCCAACCCCTGCTAACCACTGTTTTGTTTTCTGTCTATGAATTTGACTATTCTAGGTACCTCAATTGTTAGGGCAAAAATAGAATATTGGGGACTAGCTATAGTTACATGAAATATTAAACATGCTCTATTAACAGTGATTACCTTGTTTTGATTAAAGAAAAGACATTCTAACCTGGCTGGGAGTTGTATGCCCCCGGGACCTGGGAGTCAACCATGGAATGTGGTCCATTATCATTCAAGAACTATCTAATATCATTAAAATTAACAACCTTGTTGTCCAAACAATGGAATCCCACCCCAACCCGCATTGCCTACTTCCCCATGCCTGTAATTCCTACTTCCCCATGTAATCTTTGTCCTACCCAATATAAGCAGCTGGTTTATGGGGGATTGCAGATTATATTTTTGTGGATAACCTGCTGCTCTGCCTCCCATACTGCCAGCAGTGTTGGAATAAAAGCTCATATACGATTCAACCGTGTCTCTGCTTAATTGGCTCAAGTAGTGACAGGCAACTCGGACCCATTGGTTGTCCAGTTTCAACATGAGTGGAATCATACAGTATTTGTCCTTTTGTGTCTCACTTATATCACATAACATAATGTCTTTAAGGTTCATCCGTGTTACAGCATGTATTAGAATTTCATTCCTTTTTAAGGCCAAATAGATATTTCACTGTATGTATACACCACATTTTGTTTATCCATTCATCTGTTGATGGATATTTGGGTTGTTTTCTACCTTTTTAGTATTGTGAATAATGTTGCTATGAAACAAACATCTGTTCCAGTCCCTGCTTTCAATTCTTTTGGGTATATACAAGGAGTGGAATTGCTGGATTATATGATAATTCTATTTATTTTTAACTTTTTTTTTTTTTTTTTTAGAAACCACCATACTGTTTTCCAAAGTGTTGGTATCACTTTACATTCCCTCTCCTTATTTTCTGATATGCAGTAGAAAGAGTGTAGGATTGGAAGTTGTCAACCCAACCCCAGATTGATTAGCTGCATATCTTTGTAAGCCACTTCACCTTTCAAACTCAGCCTCCCCAGTCACTGACCTTTGGCCTCACAGAATTGTTATAAGATTTCAACAAAATGAAGTATACTGAATGCTTTATAAATGAAAACAGGTACTTTAATGGAAGTTATTATTAGTCATTTATACTAAACTTGAGTTAAATCCAATGTCGAAGGAGAAAACCATGAGCTGTTTGAAAGGAAAGAGTTCACTAAAGAAATTTAATATCTAACAAAGACTTAGATCAAAATGCTTGTGGTTACAGTTTGTCCTAAGTAGTCCCCTGCTGTCTGGGTGTGGTAGATAAGGACCAGATAGGCCTTGAAGTGTCCCAAGAGCTGAGGGAAGTCACTCACAGCTCAAGGGCTTCACATTCTGGCTTTTATGGTCTTTTGTTTTTTGTTTCTCAATGTCAGTGTGAGTCCCAGGGAGTGAGAGCCTGTCCCATCTGCGTGCTGCCAGACAACCTATTTGTATTTCTAACCTCAGAACTCAAGTAGAACTGCCTAAGAAAATACTACTTCAGCTTTAGTGTATTTTTAAATATTAATAAAAAACAAACAAACAAACAAAAAAACACCTTTGTGCCCTTGCTGGTTTGGCTCAGTGGATAGAGCGTCAGCCTGTGAACTGAAGGGTCCCAGGTTACATTCCAGTCAAGAGCACATGCCCAGGTTGCAGGCTTGATCCCCAGTGGGGGACATGCAGGAGGCAGCTGATCAATGATTCTCTCTCATCACTGATGTTTCTATCTCTCTCTCCTTTCCCTTCAAAAAAAAAAAGATATATATATCACCTTTGTTATGGTAAGTGTAATATATATAACTGTGCTAACTTATCAGCGCAAATAGGTCAGGCTACATAATATAAAATATAGCAAAGGAGAAAAAAACTTTACATACTAAAAAAGTTTTGGGGTAAATTGGTAATATTATGTAAAATTGGTAATACTATGGTAAATTGGTAATCTTATGTTAGTCTTTCATCTGATTTAAAAGAATTTGGAACAGAGTTCCACATTAATATGACTTTATTAGTGATTATATAACAGAGTCCCAATATTCTGAATCATTGTCCTCTTTATTTGGGAAAGAGGGAGTGCAGAAGAACAAAAAATTGCCCAAACCAACCCTCTTAAAGCATCCTGAAGCACTCACTCATTTTTTGTCTTGTCCTTTTAAAATGGGAATGTGGCTAGTTTCATCACGCCCTGTCATCTACTGCATTATCACAACCTATCTCCATCGTTTCCCCCTGAAAACAAGGGTCCTAGGGCTATGGTTAAATTAAGTTTTAAATCTTGACTTTAAAAAGCATATCCCTCTCTCTATATGCCCCTCAGAGACTTAGCCTTTCCCCTGAATAATCAGCAACCACCAAGGCAGCAGAAGACAGTAGCTGGGACCTCTGCCAGGCTAAAGAAACATTTTGATCTAAGTTACATTTCACTCCTGAGCCCCAAGGTGGAACAAGCTTCTGACTATTTCCCATGGGACTGGACAGAGAGCCCCCAGAACAGACCTCAGAACTGTCCTCAAAGACCTAAGAGATGATTCATTACCCTTACCTCACCTCCAACAAATCAGCTCCCAGCAAAACCGCAGAACCTCCAACCCACAGTGTCTTGTGATTTTGCCCTATATAATCTGTAACCTACATGCCATTGAGGAGTTGGGGTTTTGAGCATTAGCTTCCTGTTCTATGTCCTCCTGGATGGCGCCATCCTACCTAATAATAGACAAATATGCAAATTGACCGTACCTTCGCTATGCCCACGATTGGCCAGGAGGCGCGGGGGGGCGGGACTCAGGGTGGCCGGGGTGGCCTATTGGGCCGGCGGGACACTGAGCTTGCGTCGCCAGCAGCGGCACGAGCTCAGCGTCTGCGCCATGGCTGTGCTGCGGCACAGAAGAGGCCTCTGGGGCAGTGAGTCCACGTCCCGTCGCGGACCATCAAAAGCGGGGGAGCTGGGTGCCTGTCCGCTCTGGCACCAGTGGACCCCCTGCCATAAAAAGCGGGGAGCAGGCTGCTAGCAGTGTCCACGGAGTGTGCTAGGCTTTGCGGGGCAGTGGATATGGCCTGGATGGCAGGTTAGGCCTAGGGGACCCTACACGTGCATGATTTAATCATGCACTGGGCCTCTAGTTCATCAATAAAACAGCCGACTTCATTCCAACTTGGGCCCAGCAAATGGCTCCCCACAGAAAGAAAGTTAGGAGAAAAAGGGCCGTTTTGCCATCAACGAGGTAGTGACCAGAGAACACACCATCAACATTCACAAGCACAGCCATGGAGTGGATTTCAAGAAGTGTGCCCCTCGGGTACTCAAAGAGATCCAGAAATCTGTCATGAAGGAGACGGGGACTGCAGATGCAGCACTGACACCAGGGTCAGCAAAGCTGTCTGAGCCAAAGGAATAAGGACTGTCTGTCCCATTCAGTATTAGGGTGCGGTTGTCCAGAAAACATGATGAGGATGAAGATTCCCCAAACAATCTTCTATATGTTGGTTACCTCTGTACCTGTGACCACTTTCAAAAATCTACAAACAGTTAATGTGCATGAGAACTCACTACTGATTGTCGAAGAAAGTTATAAAACTACAAAAATAAATTTAAAAATAAAAATAAATAAAATAGTATTTCTCTACTGTAGTTCTGTTTCGTGTTTGGCTCCGCTAGTGCCAGGTGGACAAGCTCTTTCTGGTCTATAACCCCACTGGTCACATTGAATTTTACTATAGTATTTGTTCTTATTTTTCTCCATTTGAAGACAGAGATCATGTTAGAACAGACAGAATAATGTAAAACCATGGCCTGGTAATTTGTAAATAACATTCCACAAAGTCAGTCTTGCCCCTCTTCAGAGTCCTGGGGAATGAACATCCCCAAAACTAGCCCATTTGTATAAAAATAAACACCATGGTGCCCTGGCCAGTGTGGCTCAGTTGTTTGGAAGGTTGTCCTGTACACTGGAAGTTCGAGGGTTCGATTCCTGGTCAGGGCACTAGCCCAGGTTGCGGATTCAGTTGGGTTGCATACAGGAGGCAACCAACCGATGTTTATCTCTCGCATTGATGTTCCTCTCTCCTCTCCCTTTCTCTCTCTGTAAAATCAATTAGAAAACAACAACATATCCTCAGGTAAGGATTTTAAAAAAAAAGTGAACACCTTGGTGAAAGAATCGATCCATCCTAAGGCAATTAAAGTAAGCAGCTGAAATAAATTTTCAACTTAGTTTTCACCATGCTCTTTGCGAGCGTTTTGCCTTTGTTAAATTACCAGAAAAATGCAGGCACACTTGTTGTGGACAATCACATCCATTCCCTGTACTGCTTTGCCCAGAGAAATCCAGCCCAACATGGTGACATCGGAACAATTCACCTATATTTTCCCTTGCAAGTTAAGAAAACAGAATCATCCTGCCTTGCTCCAGGAAGAAAGGCAGGGCGGTCCCCTAGGCCCGGAGAAGGCCATTTGGTGCAGTGTTTCCCGGAGTTTTCTGGCCCGGGGACAAAACACATTTGCTATTTCAAACGGATCAACACTGTCACCCAGTGGACAGACAACTAGGCAGGTTGAGGCCTTAGCATTGCCCTTGGCTTGACAGCCAGACACAGACAGCCAGGGTTTGAACAGGAGCCTGTTTATTTTAGGTGATCACAAATGTTAATATTCTCTAACAGGGAACTGGGAGGATCTCAGCTGACAAGCCTTTGATTTGGATATCACAGATGAGTTATGTTTAAGGAGGACAAACACTCATGTGCTTCCACTGTGCTGATGCTTTCTTTTTCTTTTTTATTTTTTAACCCTCAGTAAATTTATAGGAAGCACAGACTATAAACCAGCCAAGCGAGTCTGCCAAGACTCACAGGATCAAACCGGCCTGCAGGAGCAGGGTGATATTTGATCCCAGGCCAGGTACTGTGGGGAGACTTCCTTACCACAGAATAAGACTCATTGTCCATTGTTCAGAGGGACAGGGATGTGTATTTTAAAGACTGAAAATAGATTTTTGTGTGTATTCGGATTGAATTCTGAGGAAGGTACTCGGTTTACTCTAGTGCAGTGGTCGGCAAACCAGCGGCTCGAGAGCCACATGCGGCTCTTTGGCCCTTGAGTGTGGCTCTTCCACAAAATAGCACGTGTGGGCGCGCACGTACAGTGCGATTGAAACTTCGTGGCCCATGCGCAGAAGTCGGTTTTCGGCCTGGGCGAGTCTATTTTGAAGAAGTGGTGTTAGAACACTCAAGGGGCCAAAGAGCCACATGTGGCTCGCCAGTCGTGGTTTGCCGACCACTGCTCTAGTGAAACCAGTGGATGAGCTACCCTTGCTTTCTGTTTAGTGTGTATCTCAAAGGACATGCACAGGTCTAGCCTCTGCCCCATCTCCTTTGTGCTGAGTCTCTTTTTTCTTGTCTAAATGTCATTTGACACTTGTAATAAACTGGTTTACTTTTTATATTAAGGTAAGAGGCTCTTTGCCTTTCATGCTAAATGTCCCTTTCAGACAGTCTCGTTTCCCCAGCTGGAACTCATCGACAAGGAACCTGAGCGTCTAGTATCACTTAAGAATGTCTGCAGCAGTGGGAGCTGAGACTTCTCCTTGTAGGCGCTCTTGTAGAATCTCATGATTAAAAGCAAAGTCTCTGCTTACGGTGAGAAAATCTGGGTTTGAACGCTGACCCCACTGCTTGCTAGCTTCTTGACCTCCCACAGGTTACTTAATCTCTCTAGTGTCAGTTTTCACCTCTACTTTCAGGGATAATATCAGTACCTACCTCCTGGGTTGTGGGGATTTAGATTAAAAAAATACATTTGAATAATTTAGCACAGAACCTGGCCACATAGGAAAAAGCTCCATAAATATTAGTGTTAGCATTATCAAATTCTGATAGCAGTAGGACTTGTTATTCCTAAAAAGCAACTTTAATAAAGTACCTCTAGACTAACAGATGAAATCATGGCATTTTTTAAGCTGGAAGGGTCCTGAGAGGCCATGTAGTCCATTGCTTCTCATTAAAATGATCCAGGGAACCTTATAAAAACACTATCCCAAATAGCCAGATAAAGGAATACTTATGGTATGAATCTTTTAGGTGAAATTCTAGAAAAGGCAAATCTGATCTGTAGTGACAGAAAGCAGAACAGTGATCATCTGGGGATGAGGTTGGAAGGTCTTACAGCTAAAGGGCCAAAGGAAACCTTTTGGGTGATGGCAAAATTTTCTATCTTGATTGTGGAGGTGGTTACACCAGTGTATACATTTGTCAAGTCATTGGAACTGTACACTTATATAAGTGCATTATATTGCATGTAAAATATATAACCATAAAGTTGATGTAAAGAGGATAATGGGGCCTGGCCAGTGTGGCTCAGTTGGTTGGGCCTCATCCTCACACCAAAGGGTCAAAGGGTCATCAGTTCCATTCCCAGTCAGGGAACATACGCAGGTTGCAAGTTTGATCCCTGGTGGGAGGCAATAGATGGATTTTTTCTCTCTCTCTCTCGCCCTTCCTTTCTCTCTAAAAAAAAAAAAAAAAAAAAAAAAAATCAATTAAAACATAATTTTTAAGAGAGAATGCTGGGTTTCACCCACAGAAATTCTGATTTAATTGTTCTAGTGTGAGGCCCAGAAATCTTTTTTTTTTTTTCATGCACCTACGGCATCAGCCAGGGTTGGAAATTATTGGTCTAATCCAGTCCCCTCCTCTTCCAGTTGAGGTTAACCCAAACACATACAGCTGGTTAGAGTGGATGGTGTAGGACTAAAAAC
The DNA here is from genome assembly GCF_951640355.1 of Cnephaeus nilssonii. Classification (NCBI taxonomy): domain Eukaryota; kingdom Metazoa; phylum Chordata; class Mammalia; order Chiroptera; family Vespertilionidae; genus Cnephaeus; species Cnephaeus nilssonii. The sequence goes on along the minus strand of NC_137077.1, from coordinate 18,925,158 downwards.
CAAGTCTCCGGGTACTTGTGCTCCAAACCTTCCCCTTTACTAATAATATTCCCTTCTCCCTGACTTCTTTCTCCTTCTTCTTCTTTCCTCTATCAAAATCCCTCCCATTTTTAGAGCCCAGCTCACATATTACAAGAAGTCTCAGGTTGCAGTCTCCCCATTGGACTAGGAGCTCCTTATCAGGAAGGACTGCAGCTTTTTTATTTTTGTATCCTTGGTACCCAATACTGTGCTTGGCACCAAGCAGACATTCAATAAACATTTATTGAATAGAAAAATTGGTGGAAGGAAATGAACATTTATTAAATGCTCACAAGATGCCAAGAATTGAAATAAGTGCTTTATGCACATTATCTCACTGAATTTTTACAATTTTATAAATTGGTTATCATTTCCTCTTTTGTAAGGGAGCAAACAGGGGCCCAGAGAGGCTTAGTAATTTGGCCATGGTCACACAGCAAAGAAAGTAGTAGAACCAAGGTTTGAACTAAAGTCTGTTTGTTTTCAAAGTTCATGCTTTCTCTACCAGATTAGGCTATCTCATTTATGGTAGTTACTCTATTCAGTCTTTTTTACCTTTTTATTGGATTTATTGGGGTGACATTGGTTAATAAAACCATACAGATTTCAAGTGTTCAACTCTGTAACACAACATCTATATATTGTATTGTGTGTTCACCACCCCAAGTCAAGTCTCCATCTATCACCAATAACCCTCCCAATACCCTCCTCCACCTTCCAACTCCATGTGCCCCCTAGCAATTACCACACTATTATTGTCTATGTATTTAGTCTTAAATTATGAATCTTCTATATCTTATCTCCTTAATTAGGTTATAAGCTTCTTAAACACAAGAATTAAAAATTAGCACTTATAATCCCATATTAATTCACAAGGTGAATTCTTTGGCCACCTCCGTGTTAATAGAGTATCTAATTTTTAACTTCATTAGAGTGATTGGTCATACAGATAATCTAACAGTTATAAGAAGACCTGCATTTATAAGGAGACCTCTAGTCAAGGGGGTACCACAGAAGGTTGTGATTTGAGATGACCTATTTCCACATTCTCTCTAGCCTTTTGTGCACTCTGTGAATAATCTCTAAGCCATGCAAGCATCATACACAACAGTCGGTTAAAAGGGTCATATATCTCAAAGCACCTACCAAAAAAATTCCTGGAATGACATTGTGCCTTTGAACCAGAAGCGGATAATTGCTGCCTGTAAATTTAGATGCAGAGATTATGTTGTATTTGAGAAATCGAAAGGAATCCAAACGACTCTTTAAAAAAAAGAAAAAGTGGTAAAGACATTATATTCCACGTAACCAACCTTTTGTTCTATTCAACAGTATTTGTATCTCTGAACCAATAATTCTACTCTATTCCCACCGTTCCATTAGAAATGCCTTCATAAGCTCCTCATAGCCTTTGTATTGCCAACATCAGTGGGCATTTTCATGTTTCTTGTATTATTTGACCTTTTTATGACATTTGAAATTATCGAACAGTCTCCCCTTCTCAAACTCTCTCCTGGGAGTCTGTGGCCCCACTCTTAGGTTTTCTTCCTATTCCTCTCTATCTCTGTCTTTGTCAGGCACAGCTTTTTCTCTATTTGATCTCTAAATATCTACTGTACAAAAATCTCCAAGCTTGCCTCCTGCCATTCATTCTCTTTACACCCTCCTTGGGTAATTCATAATTTTAACTACTACTTGTGTCTACTAAATGCATGTGAAACCTCTTCCTCAACTCCTCCCCCCACAGGAGTAAGTGTGGCAACTTCTTCCCAATCCAGTCCCTCATTGTATTCCACTCTTGCTCCCTAAGCCACTTTCTACTCCACACCACTATGTGGCATGGTGGGGTGCTTAGGAGTGTGAGTTCTAGAGTATAGCTCCATGGTCTGAACCCCAGCCCCACCACTTCCTAACCGAGGAATCCTGGACAAGTGATTCACTGTCCTGTGTCTCAGTAATGGACCTGTGCTCAATGGACTTATATACAGAAAAGCCAGCCACTTAGGATTATTTTTTTTAAAGACATAGTTCTTTTTTTTAAATGTTTTATTGATTTTTTTTATAGAGAGGAAGGGAGAAGGATAGAGAGTTAGAAACATTGATGAGAGAGAAACATCGATCAGCTGCCTTCTGCACACTCCCTACTGGGGATGTGCCCTCAACCAAGGTACATGCCCTTGACCGGAATCGAACCTGGGACCCTTCAGTCTGCAGGCCAACGCTCTATCCACTGAGCCAAACCGGTTAGGACTTAGGATTCTTTTGAGAATTAAATGATATTCCAGGTAAACAATGGTTGCAACACAATAAGTACTCAATAAATACTTGCTCTATTGATCTTATTCTGACTTTGCATTTCTGATCAGTTCAGCAAACATTTACTGAGTGTCTATTAGATGCCAGACGTTGGGGGAGCACTGTCTGCACCGAGGACGGCAGAGCCCTTGGGATTCAATGTGTATTGTTGTCGCTCCAGTGAGAAGTTGAACTCCTGATTTAGGCCTTGGTCTCTTATTCACTCAGCTTGTCTCTCTTCAGGGGAGACCTAGCTCAGTTCACAAACTCACTGTCCCAGAAGCACCTTCCACGAGACCAAGGAAGAATTAGCAGTGACCATATACGCATATCCGACCCTTAGGCTGAAGAATCATTCACTCATTGATTGGTTCATTTATTCATTTGACAAATACGTTTTAAGTGTTAACCATGTGCTAGGTCCATGATAGGCACTGGAATAAGACATTATCCTGCTATCAAGATCCTCCCAGCCTATTGGCAGAGGAATCCAGCTTCAAAGCAGGCTGGGAAGGTGGAGCTGCTACTCCCAGATCCGTGCTCCCAGAACCCACCACACACCCTCTGTGGCTCAGGCCACCCTTTCGGGAGCTTTATCTACACCCTTGAAGCTTCCACCAGAGTGTCCAGTGATTCCCACTGCTGTTCAGCTTCCAAGTACAGCTCAACAATTTCAGCACCATGGAGGAGGCCAGGGTTCCCTGGTTAGGTGGAATGAAAGAGAATGAATGCCAGGCAACCCTGCTGTAGGAGACTGAAGTTCTTGGGTGAGTTTTCTGTGTTTTATAACTGTCCACATTCATATTTGTATTCCTTTAGTGTCCCTGGTACAGGATCGTTCCTTTCCTTTTTTTAAAAAAATTTCTTTATTGATTAAGGTGTCCCATATTTGTCCTCATCCCCCCATTCCCATCCCCCACCCCTCCCCACAGATGCCCCCACCCTCCTGTTGTCCTTAACCATTGGTTAGGCTTGTATGCATGCACACAAGTCCTTTGGTTGATCTCTCCCCCCTACCCCCACCCTCCCTTACCCTCCCTCTGAGGCCCGACAGTCCGATTGATGCCTCCTTGTTTCTGGGTCTGTTCTTGTTCATCAGTCTATGTTGTTCATCATTTCCCCTAGATGAGTGAGATCATGTGTTACTAGAAATATACTTATAAGAACCGAATGTGAGACGAGCAATAATAGTTATGCTGACAGGCAAATGAATCAGTCTGTAGTGAGTTTCTTTCTGGACCAACAGTTCTTTTGAGACCCAATTTCAATGTCTACCAGTTCCTTATGTGTACATGTCGGCACTGACTTTTCAGCTCTGGATGGTGGACAAATGGTGGTAATGCAGGTCCGACTCCCTCTGGTTTGGTCTCGCCCGGACCCAGGGGCGCGGCTTCACCCGGACTCAGGGGCGCACGGCCTCACCCAGACCTGGGATCCAGCTTCACCCGGACCCAGGGGTGCGTGGCCTCTCCCGGACCCAGGGGCGCGGCCTCACCCAGACCCGGGATCCAGCTTCACCAGGACCCAGGGGCACGCAGCCTCGCCCAGACCCGGATCGTTCCTTTCCTTTTTATGATCTAAAAAAGAATCTACTTTTCGGAAGCATAGGTTTTCTAGCCAGTTATGCCTGGACTCCCTTCACCATTCAAAGTTACAAAATGCCATGTCACCTCCCTGCAAGATTGCTTTCAACTCTGCTAGAAAAAATAATGTTTCCTTAGTTAAAATTTACATTTTAAGTTGTGTTGTTTGTTTATACTCTGCCTTTTAAGGAAAACACCTGAAGTGGTTTGAAGGAAGAATCGTGTAAGAGAAAATTATGAATTATAAAAATCATGATGAGAAAATTTCAATATAAACAGAAGCTCTAGATCCAAAAGAAAAAATGGATTTCAGATAAGTGGTAAGTAATTTTTTACCCTATTGTTATAATTCAGCCTAAAATGTTGTTCTGTACTTTTAAAAAATATATATTTCCATTGATTTCATAGAGGAAGGGAGAGGGAGAGAGAGATAGAAACATCAGTGATGAGAGAGAAGGCACAATAGTCTGATCGGCTGCCTCTTGCATGCCCCCTCCTGGGGATTGAGTCTGCAACCCAGGCATGTGACTTTGACCAGAATCAAACCCAGGACCCTTCAGTCCACATGCCGATGCTCTATGCGCTGAGCCAAACCAGCTAGGGCTTGTTCTATACTTTAAGGCAAAGTAAAGAGAGGAACCCAGTAGGGCACCAAAATCTCATGGACAGGAAAGAGGGCACACTCCAGATCCTCGTGGGGAATAAAGCTTTCTAGCTTCTCATTCAGAGAGACAATTTCCACATTGGGCTTCACACAGGTTATACCAGGCCTGTAGCAAATAATGTAACACTCCTTAAAATAAGCTCAGGGTATATTCAGGGCAACATCCTAAAAAGGCAATTTATTGGAAGCAGTTTGGCAAAGGGTGACAGGGCCCAAGCTCTCAGCTTTCATGTGCTTCAACCTGATGGAGAACAAGATCTGAGGGTCCCTAAGCATTCTTTAAAGTCCCCCCTGGGGCTATCACTGGGGTTGGAGTAGGGACTTGAACATGCAGGGAAGAGCCCCAGTGGGAGTGGGCCCTCAATGTCAGGTAAGGAACTTGGACTTGACCTGAAGAGAAGGCCTTAGAGGGTTTTAAGCAGAATGATGCAGACATATTCGGATATTAAAAATAATACCCTGCAACATGTAGGAAATGTCAGAAGGACTAAGACCAGAAGCAGGAAAATTAGGCAACTTATTGGAGAAAATCAGGTGGGAGATGGTAAAGGCCTAAAATAAGCAGAAGCAATGGGATTGAAAAAAAGGGATGACTAGGAAAAAATGTCTCAGGGATAGAATTGATAAGACATAAAGATTTATTAAATGTGTTGAGGGTAACGGCTACCATGTGGAAGAGGTTTTATGAGTGCCTACTCAGACCTACTGGCAGAGGCTACTTGGAGTGCAATCAGAATAAGAGTTTAGGGACCAGTCTAGGCTCAGTTGACAAGAATGATAGATTAGTAATGTCTGCCCAGGATACAGAATTGGAAGACATTGGCATGACTAGTATTTACCATTTCCATTCTCTGGCAGAGGAAGCATAAAAATGTACTGTGTGTTTTGAAATGTGCACACTGTGTGATTCCATGTACTAGTATAGGAAGGCCTAGAACAAACAAAACTAGCTTATGGTGATACAAGTCAGAATACTGGTTACCTTTGTGTGGGTAGGTGGGTGGTTTATTTATTTTTTAAAATATATTTTTATTGATTTCAGAGAGGGAGAGGGGGAGAGAGAGAAACATCAATGATGAGAGAGAATCATTGATTGGCTGCCTCCTACATACCCTCTACTGGGGATTGAGCCCACAACCCAGGCATTTGCCCCTGATAAGAAACAAACCCGGGACCCTTCAGTCTGAAGGCCGACACTCTATCCACTGAGCCAAACCTGCTAGGGCGCTGTGGGTGATTTATTGACTGAGAAGGCACACGAAGCTCTTTGGGACCTGAAAATAGTCTACTAGTATATCCTGCTCTGGATGGTAATTATACAGACATATACATATGTAAAAATTCACTAAGCTATATACCCTTAAGACTTGTGACCTTTCTTACGTGAAGGTCAAACCTCAGAAGGGAGGGCAGCATTCCTTCCATGAGCTCTAGTGTGGCTGCGGAACTGTATTAAGATATAACATACAAGTCAACATTATTTCACATTTTGTCTTTATACACATGACACTCACCTGAGTACAAGGCATGTTTCTAGTTTTATTCTGTTCCCTGTACACTTTGTTCACTTCCTTCATAGTCTTGTCCTTTTCCTTAGCCGAGAACACATAGACTATAATAATCTGGTCCATGGAGGACAGTTGCTTGTTTATAAGGTGATCATACTCCAGGTCTGTCACTTCGGGAATGCTGTAAGTGCTACATCGGCAAATGAACCCTTCCTTCCCACAGAGCATTCTCCTTAGGACCACAGGACAAGCCAGATGGGAAGCAAATTGCCCAACCTTGCTCTCAATGGGAAAGGGAAGCCTAGAAAAGTAACGATAGAAATTGCGTTTGAAGAACTAAAAGGACAGAAAGAACATACTTTTTAAAAGTACCAAAGAACCTAAGTGACTACTTTATTTTTATAATTATTGTTATTTTTAAGAATTTGATTAAATCCCCCCCACACCTTTTTTCACAATAAAAATACAAAGAGGAAAATAGCATTTACATTGTATATACCCTAAAGTGGTTACTTTAGTAAAGCATTGAGATTTAATTCTAGACTGAATTTTATTTGCCAACAAATTAAAATACTTGTCAAGCTCAGCCAGGGTGGCTCAGTGGTTAAGTGGCGACCTATGAACCAGGAGGTCACAGTTCTATTCCTGGTCAGAGCACATGCCCGGACTGCAGGCTCGATCCCCGATTGTGCAGGGGACAGCCGATCAATGATTCTCTCTCATTATTAATGTTTCTATCTCTCCCTCTCCCTTCTTCCCTGAAATCAATAAAGATATATATTTTTAAAAATAAAAAATAAAATACTTGTCAATGTACTAAAAGAATTAAATGCCATTCTTATGTGTGTTATATATAAACTAGGGGCCCGGTGCACAAAGATTCATGTACAGGGTTGGGGGGTCCCTCAGCCAATCTGCACCCTCTCCAATCTGGGAGCCCACAGGTGAGCCCTCTCCAATCTGGGAGTTTCTGTCTGTCTCTGCAATCATATGAGCGAATTGTCTGAGACCCCAACCCAGTTTGGTTTGGTGCTCACAGAATAATAGAGGCCTTTTTTTTTTTTCTTTGCTCCATTGGTAGAGATTTCCTAGAAGTTGCAGGATATCTACTTACATCTCTCACCTTTGCTTTCCCTCCATCCCCACCCGCAACAGTAACTTGCTCCAGGCTCACTTTGCTCTAGTGTCTAGGACAGTGGTCAGCAAACTCAGAGCCAAATATCAACAGTACGACGATTGAAATTTCTCTTGAGAGCCAAATTTTTTAAACTTAAACTTCTTCTAATGCCACTTCTTCAAAATAGACTCGCCCAGGCCGTGGTATTTTGTGGAAGAGCCACACTCAAGGGGCAAAGAGCCGCATGTGGCTCGCGAGCCACAGTTTGCCAACCACTGGTCTAGGAGATCCTGCAACAAGTCTGCCACCAGAACTACGATTCCCAGAATTCCTGGTGCTCCCCGTGCTCTTGGTTTCTGCTTCCAGTCTAGGGGCTGCACAAACCAAAAGGACTGAAAACTCCAGGCACCCCCAGGCCGGGCTGACAGGACTGGACATTCCAGTGGTGTCCTCGGGACCCCGGCTGCTTGGCACCAGCGCGCACGCATGCTGGCCACAGGCTCAAAGCAGGCGGGGCCCGGGATACCCGTCATGTTGCCCCGGCTACATGGAGGGCAAGTGAGCGTCCCACCCTGATGGGTTAATTTGCATGCTCACTCCTGATTGGCTATGGGGGTCACAGAGGTACGGTCAATTTACTTATTTGTCTATTATTAGTATAGATATGTTATAATCCATAATCTAACAGGGTTAGAGGTTTTAGTTGTAAGCAACAGAAACAAATACTGGCTAATTTAAACAAACAAACAAGAACAAAGGAATTTATTTAAAAACTCAGAAAACCTTTGGAAAGGTGGGAGAATAGGATTTTCAGGCTCTGCTGCTAGGTAAAAAAAAAAAAAAAAAAGTCCAATGGGGAGGCCACAGCCATGGCTGCTGGGAAGACTCTAGATCTTGCACTGCTGGCCCTGCTGACCCAGGACACCGGTGCAGTAATGCTGGAAGCCACTTGGGACTGCTGCCCCTCCCTGCTTAGGGGGTCAGAGCAGCCCCTGCCATTGCCTAAAGTTTGGGCAGGCTTGTTGGAGTGGTGGAGTCTGGATTATGTGTCCAGGCCCTCCTTTGACAGACTGGGAAAGCAAGAATCTGACATTTTTGGCACTATGCCTTGGCAGGTAAGGGGGTCTCCAAACACAGAAAGTAGGTTCAGATGCTGAATGGTCAAAACAAATAAGTTTTCCACAGTGATTTATACATTCACTTATCAATGGACATTGAGATAATTTTCAATTTCCTACTATCACAAACTCTTGCACTGAAATTTTTGTACATTTCCCTTTTTTGTGCATAAGACTTTTACTTTAATGTAAACTTATCAACCTGCTCCTTTATGTTTGTGTATCTTTTGTGTGTGTTTGGTTCAATTTATTTTCAACTTCAAGGTGAAAAATATTTTCTCCTTATGTTTTCTTTCTTTTTTATTATTATTATTTGGCTTTTCATATTTATCTCTTTAATCTATGTGGACTTTATGATAGGAAGTAGGAATCTTAGATAGATAGCCACTTGTCTCACTACCATTGATTAAGCCATTCTTTCTTCATTGGTTTGTAATGCTATCTCTGTTGCATATCAAGCTTCCATATGTGTATGGATCTGATTGGGGCTCTCTATTCTGTTCCATTGGTCTAACTGGCCTGGTGCCAACACCACAATATCTTAGCTACTAAATCTTCATGAAAAGTTTTTTAAAAATATTTTTATTGAGTTCAGAGAGGAAGGGAGAGGGAGAGAGAGATAGAAACATCAATGATGAGAGAGAATAATTGATCAGCTGCCTCCTGCATGTTCCTCACTGGGGACCAAGCCCACTACCCGGGCATGTGCCCTGACCTGGAATCAAACCTTGACTTCCTGGTTTGTAGGTCAATGCTCAACCACTAAACCACACCAGCTGGGCTTCATGAAAAGTTTTGAAATCTGGTAGGGCAGGTCCTCCCACTTCGTTTATCTTTTTCAAATGCATCATTGCTATTTCCAGAAATAGCTATCTTATATCCCAAAGAGCACAATGATAAAAATCAATTTTTGGCATGTATGGATTGATATACAATATGATCCATAAAGAGCAGCAAGAGAGATAACAATACCACAGTTGCCAGTGGTTGGACAGTGGCAGAGAGCTCTGAGAACAGGAGGCAGGGGTTATCATTAAAGAAATCAAGTGTGTTTGAAATCAAGGTTCTGATCTCCATCCCATAAAGAACAGAAGTCCAACCTCAGTGACACTCTCTTGTTTTCCCCATGACCACTTACTCCTCCATCCCCACCTTTGTCTTGCCTGGGTCCCATCTCAGGTGAACACAGAGTGAACCAAGATCACAACCCCTGGAGAGGTATTCTGAGCATCCATGAGTAATTCCAATGTGGCAGCTAGTGTGCTGTGAAATCATTAAAAGTTAGGTTTCAGGCCACAACCCTCTATATAAATTTTGGCTCAAGAAGGCATTTAAAATTCTTGCTTTGAGCACCCCCTCTCACACACACACATACACATAAATACACACACACACACACACACACACACACACACAAAAAAAAAAAAAACCTCCTATCTCCAACACATTGCAATAATCTCTATATATAAAAGCCTAAGTGACCGGCTGACTGGTAGCTATGATGAGCACTGAACACCAGGGAGCAGATGCTCAACGCAGGAGCTGCTAAGCTGTGGTGACTTGGCAGCTGTGGTTCTTGGGTGATGCATCCAGAGAGGAGGGGTACGTCACTCGAGAACCTCCCTCTCGCAATCCAGGACCTCTCAGGGAATGTCGGAGAGCCAGTTTCAGCCTGATCCCCATAGGCCAGGCCGAGGGACCTCACCGTTGCATGAATCTGTGCATCGAGCCTCTAGCCCATTGGCTTCCCACTTCAGTTCTGGCTCCCCACCAGGCCTCTAGCCCATTGCAGAGGTTGTGGGTCTGGCCCCTACAGAAACTTTTCGACTCAATTAGCTAAATGATGAGACATATAGGACCTACTGGCTGAGGCCCCAATGTCTGGCACCCACGCCAGCCCATTCGCTTAATATGGATTTCCAGTGGAGGCAGCAAATTTTCCCGCTACCACTCTCAGCTGGGAAACCAGCCACGGCTTCCCTCCTTCCAGGGCAGACAATAGCGCCAGCAGGCAACCTCTGGGGAGGAAAGGAGGCGAAGGAGCAGCTCAGGTGGGAAGAAGGAGGTTCCAGCTGCCACAGGTCTCTGCCTGGGTGGAAGGGCCTAGGTGGGAGCCTGACATTGAGCAGGATCCTGCCCTAGGCCGACTAGATTCCAGGCTAAGTAAATCCTGTTTGCTAAATAATTGCATTTTGCAGCTAAATGCCCACAAGTCGTCAGTTACCGCCAAACTTAGGGTAAAGTGAGATGAAAGAAGCGAGACAGATACAGAGAGAAAGTGACATAATATTGGGAGAAGAGAGGAGGGAGCCCGATTCCAGGGTAAGTCACCCGAGAACCGTCCTCTCGCAATCCAGACTCCTTGGGGGATATAGAGAGCCCGTTTCAGGCCAGGTAGAGGGACCCCACCGTTGCATGAATTCGCGCACCCGGCCTCTAGTGGTAAAATAAAACAATTGAAAAGATCAAAGCTGTCTTCCAGGTCAAGATGAACACCTCTCTGGATAGAAACTCAATATGTTAGTGGGGCTAAAGCCATAAGCTCGCTTATTTCCTGAGCTAGAAACAACGAAAGTGGATAAGAATTTGGCTATTGTGGGAAAACAGAATAAAATGCTCTTCTCAATACAGGGTGATGTAGTGTTGGGAAATGTTGCCTGGCTCACTTATTAAAACCAAGGCCCAGGGTAGGGCTCCCACCATTCTTTGCATGAGGCCAGAACAGCTTCTGTCTACTCCTGCTTGGCACCATGGCTCATAGGACACTTTAAGCCCAGGCAGGTTAGAAAACACAGACAAAGCCTCCCAACCAGAACTAAGCCAAGCTGCTTGCTGGCCTGGGACTGGGTCTGCAACATTCCTAATACTCATGGGGCAGGACACCCACCCCACCATTATTTGACCTGGTTCTAAATTTCTGAATGTGAGGCCTGGGGGCTTGGGGCGGTGGCAACTGAAAAATTACTAGAGAGGGAGGGATAAGCAGACACACATGCCATATGAAGAAAGAGGAAAAACCTTCCACTCGAAATGAGCCCAGAATCCAAAATTCCAAAATACGTAGAAAAAGCTAACTCTAAGAAAGACGAAACACAAAACTAATACTCAATAGATGGATTCAATATAGACAAAATAAAAATAATAAAGCAAATTAAACAGTACTTAAAAACAGGTATGTTTAGAATCTTTTAAAAAATATTTTTATTAACTTTTAGAGAGAGAGAGAGAGAGAGAGAAACATTGATTTATTGTCCCACTTACTTTATGCATTCATTGGTTGCTTCTTCTATGTGCCCTGACTGGGATTGAACCAGCAACCTTGCATATAGGGAGGGATGCTCTGATTACTGGCCAGGGCTTAGAGTCAGCTTTTAAGCAGGTGTTTCACTGAAGTGATGAAAACAAACTAAAAGCCTTGATTCCTGATTGATTCAAATTCCTCTGCTAAATTGGTAGCCTCTTAAGAAGCAGGTTGGAGCGAGCTCAAATGCTTGAATCTAGGCATGTAAGTCTGAATCAGTTTTAGGAAAGATTTTTCACTGATAGCACGTGAGTGTCAACACCTTAACCCAGCCTGCTCAGAAAGAACTGTGGTGTGAAGCAACCTAACAGCATGCCTTGCTCAGTGTTCGTTGGTGGACTGAAGGAGACTTTCACTTAAAGCTTTTTCAAACATAAGCTGACTGTGAATTATTAAGACAAATGAGGCTGGTTACCTGAAGGACCGCTTGCTGGCTGGGGTCTTTTGGATGAAAGGGAGAGGTGAAGGCTGAAAGACACCCTTCAATTTTAGGAAGGTGTTTCGGTATAGAAGATACTCCTTATTCTCATCTTTTCCCTTTGCACTTGGTTTCAGAAGAAATTCTGCTGAGGAGACTGCTTGTTTCCTGACCACTTTTGGTGGAAACCTGGGCACTTTGAACATGTGCAGGCATTCTATTCCTGAAATGTAAACAGAATAAACTTCATTGAAAACCCTTAGTAGACCAAGGTCTCTGTGGGCTGGGGTGATGCGCTGCAATAATCTGGACACCCCTTCACCCATTTACAGCAGTGCCTTTCTGTGGGTTCCTTTTAGTGCACTTTGTGGTCTGCTCAGAGGATATAGAGCATCTTATCTAATAAAAGGGTAATATGCAAATTAACCATCACTCCTTCACAAAGATGGCAGCACCCATAGCCATAAGATGGTGATGCCCAGTCCTCTCAGCCCCACCAGAATCCCCCAGTCCCGGGGGGTGGGGATGGGGGGGGGGCGGCCGCTGAGAGCGGGCAGCGTGAGCGGCCTGGCAGAATGCTTGCTTCATCGCTGCGGTGATGAGGCAAGCATTCCACCCCGGCCGCGGATGGGCCTCTGGGCCGCGGAGAGCCTCTGGGCAGCGGGCACGGAGCGGCCAGGCCCCGCAGAGAGCTACTGGCGCACGAATTCGTGTGCAGGGCTACTAGTCTATGTAATAAACAAGGAAATGTCTAGGCTATCAACTAATCTAATCCACAAGAGTTTGGTTATCTGTGCTTATCTTGCGCCAGGTAATGTGCCAAGCACCTTAAACACATTATCCCATTGAATTAGGGGCGAGTAGTCTTATTTTCATGATATCAGAGGTAAGTCCAAGTTCACCCAGCTAGAAAGAAGCAGAACCAGGATTTGACCATATCTATTTAATTCGGAAGATGGTGCTTTTACACCATGCTATAGACTAGGGCTTTCCAACCTCTTTTCATAAAGCAGAAATGTGTAAACTGTAAAGCCCAATGCATATAGATTCTTATCATTAAAATGCAAATTTTGATTCTACTTACAAGCAGCCCAGGTGCTCCCCCGAGGACGGAGGATTTCCATTTTCAGTTCCTAAGTAAGACATTTGTGATATATCCTTTGGGAAGCTCTGCTATTTACTACAGTAAGTAGCAAACTACCTCCTAAAATGGAGAAGCTTGCCTTTTGGATTTAGTATACAATTAATGCTAATTATTTGCGGATTCGGTATTTGTGAATTTGCCTACTCACTAAAGTTTATTTGTAACCCCAGATCAATACTTGTGGCCCTTTCATGGTCATTTTGCAAATGTGTAAAGTGGTGAAAATTTTAATTTGTGTTATGCAAGTTCCCAGTTGAGGTTGAACAAGGCGACATTCTGCCTTCTTGTTTCCACTGTCATACTACAAAACTTGTGTCCTTTACTCATGTCATGGTCTGTTCAGGGCCATGTTTTACACATTTTTTTGTGCTTTTTGTTGGTGATTTTGCTATTTAAAATAGCCCACAAGCTTAGTGCTCCAAAGCGCAAGAAAGTTTGATGTGCCTTATGGAGAAAATATGTATTAAATAAGCTTGGTTCAGGCATTAGTTATAGTGCTATTGGCTATGTGCTCAATGTTAGTGTATCAACAATATATGTTAAATAAGGTGTCTTTAGACAGAAACACACATAAATTAAGGTTATGTATTGATTGGTTAATGAAAATATTGTGACCAGAGGCTAGAAGGGACCTCACCCTATGTTTTCCCTTGAAGCAATGGTTTGATATTTATTTAATTCAGTGTTTGCAGAGATGCTGTAGAATCTAACTACCATGAATAATGCAAATTAACTGTGTTATACCTCTAGTCACGAACTGAGCCCTAATCAAACAGCAGCTTTGCATTAACATCACATTACAACAGCACATTGCAGTGAGCGTACCCGTGCCTCTTCTCAACACAGCACATGAATGAAAGACATCAGCAAGGACTGAGGTTTTGGTGGTGAGACTGAGCAGTAGTACTTAAGGGTTAAGAGTATTTTATGATCCAAAAAATGAGTGTGAAAGCACCTCCTCTTAATAAAAAACACAGCAGTGGCCAGATAGATTAACTCTCCAAAGAGAGGAAGGATATAAAATGAAGATTGGCTCCTTTAATTTCTTGCTATGGCCAATCACCTGGATCCATGGTAAGAATCTGTATGTATTGCACTTTACAGTTTACAAACTCACCACCTCGGTAACCTTGGAAGGAAAAGGCATTTAAATGTTGATCCTCTGAAAATCTGAATAATGGAAATGAGTTATGTGCAGCAATACAGTGGGTCCCATAACTGACCCAATGAAAATCTGTAGTAATCCAGCCAGTTAAATAGGATGTGCTTGGCTTTTCTCTGTAGTCTTCTTAATTTAATAACTGTTGCAACGTCAGACATAGGGCTTATGTCCATTATTGTATCAAATGTAGCAGTATCCGCTGAACCTGATAAATGTGAAGGCTTTAAAACATATACATATGAGAGAGAGAGAGAGATTACTATATGATTAGGAAACATAAATTCATTCATTCATTCATTCATTCATTGGGTTGTCCAACAAATGTTTATTGTGTGTCATTTATGGGCCAGACAATGTACCAGAAACCAGGACTAAAGATATAGTACATAAAAGTCATGTTCCCTGCCTGACCAGTATGGCTTAGTGGTTGAGCGTTGACCTATGAACCAGGAGGTCACGGTTCAATTCCTAGTCAGGGCACATACCTAGGTTGTGGGCTCATTTTCCAGTGGGGACATGCAGAAGGCAGCCAATCAATAATTCTCTCTCATTGATGTTTCTATTTATCTCTCCCTCTCCCTTCCTCTGAAATCGATAAAAAAATATTTAAAAAAAAGTCATGTTCCTTTGTGAATGTACTTAATGTCACCGAATTATGCATTTAAAATTGCTTAAAATTGTAACATTTATGTTATGCATATTTTACCACCACAAAAAAATGGAGAAAGAAAAGCTATATTCCCTATGTTCAAGGTGCTCAGAGTCAATGGAAGAACTAGATATGTAAACATTATGATATAACACAAGGGCTATGTTATTTATAAGCACAGTGTTATGAGAGCATAAATAGATTACTTAATGTTTGTAATACTGAGCTTTTATTTAGCAGAAGAAAGTTTCAAAGTAGTACATCATGAGGAAATTAGACTTTAAAATGGATAGGTATAGTGAGCAGTATGTGTGATCTTTTCACAATAAATTGGGTATATAAAGTAGTTAGCTTTTAATGAGCTTATATGACTATGAAAATTGTTGATAATTCAGTTTTATATATTCATTAAGACTCATAGATAGAGAATAGACAAACAGCTGTCAGAAGGGAGGGAAGTTTTGGGACTGGCTGAAAATGGTGAAGGATTAAGAAAAAAAAATTCATAGACACAGA
The DNA here is from genome assembly GCF_951640355.1 of Cnephaeus nilssonii. Lineage (NCBI taxonomy): Eukaryota > Metazoa > Chordata > Mammalia > Chiroptera > Vespertilionidae > Cnephaeus > Cnephaeus nilssonii. The sequence continues at coordinate 18,909,662 of NC_137077.1, read as the reverse complement.
CAACAGTACAGTGATTACCAGAAGAGGGGGGAAGGTGGAGGTAGAAGAGGGTACAGAGGGATATATGTAATAGAAGGAGACTTGACTTGGGGGTGAACACACAATACAATATACAGATGACATATGATAGAATTGTACACCTAAAACCTATATAATTTTATTAACCAATGTCACCCCAATAAACTCAATAAAAAAGATGACTGGCAATGTTGAACATTTCTCTGGGTGCTGGTTGATCATTCACATCTTATTTTGTGAAATATCTGCTCAAATCTATAGCACATTTTTGGGGGTTGTCTTATTATTGAGTTGTAAGAGTTTACATACTTTGGATACAAGTCCTTTGTCAGATACAATATTATGAATATTTTCTGCCTTTCTGTTGCTTGCCTTTCCATTTTCTTACTGGTATCTTTCGAAGTTTTTACTTTTTTTTTTTTTTTTTTTAAAGTTTTTACGTTTGACAAAGTCAAATCTATCAAGTTCCCTAAAGTTTTGTTTTGTTTTCTGTAAATGAATGTAGCTGCTGCTTTGGTCAATTATTGATGAGCTTCATAGTTTTATAGACATGCTCTCCTAATTAACTTGTAGCTCTCATCTATCTTACATCCTCACTACCTTAGTCCAGTCCATAATATTTTGGCTAGATTAGTGCAGTCAGACATCCCTATCACAATCCAGGACTGCTGGCTCCCAACTGCTTGCCTGCCTGCCTTCCTGATTGCCCCTAACCGCTTCTGCCTGCCAGCCTGATCACCCCATAACCACTCCGCTGCCAGCCTGGTTGATGCTTAACTGCTCCCCTGCCAGCCTGTTTGCCCCCAACTTCCCTCCTCTGCCAGCCTGGTCACCCCTAACTGCCCTCTCCTGCAGGGTTGATCACCTCCAACTGCCCTCCCTTGCAAGCCTGGTCCCTCTCAACTGCCCTCCCTTGCAGGCCTGGTCCCTCACAACTGCCCTCCCTTGCAGGCCGGGTGCCTCCCAACTGCCCTCTCCTGCTGGCCATCTTGTAGTGGCCATCTTGTGTCCACATGGGGGCAGGATCTTTGACCACATGGGGGCAGCTATATTGTGTGTTGCAGTGATGATCAATCTGTATATTACTCTTTTATTAGATAGGATAGAGGCCTGGTGCACAGGTGAGGGCCAGCTGGTTTGCCCTGAAGGGCGTCCCGGATCAGGTGGGGGTTCCCTTGGGGCGTGGGGCGGCCTGAGCGAGGGGCCTGTGGTGGTTTGCAGGCCGGCCACGCCTCCTGGCAACCCAAGGGGAGGCCCTGGTATCTGGAATTTATTTTCCTTCTACAATTGAAACTTTGTAGCCTGGGGCGGCAGCCATTTCTGGGGCGGCAGCCATTTCTGTGGCAGTTACTTCACCTTCTACAATTGAAACTTTGTAGCCTTAAGCGGGTGAGCCCGGCCAGGGTGTGCGGAAAGCTTTGCTTCCCCTGTTGCCGCCGGCAACCCTGGCCTGCTCTCTCAAGCTCCATTCTGCCGCCATTTGTTTGAATTTGTTTACCTTCTATAATTGAAACTTTGTAGCTTGAGTGGAGGCTTAGGCCTGCAATGGCTATGGAAAGCTTGGCTTCCTCTGTTACCTGGGAAACCTTGCTCTCTGTGGCTGTAGCCATCTTGGATTGGGGTGAATTTGCATACTCGCCCTGATTGGCTGGTGGGCGTGGCTTGGCTGGTGGGTGTAGCTTATGTAGCGGAGTGATTGTTAATTTGCATATTACCATTTTATTAGAGAGGATAGCTAAAATATGGAAGCAATCCAAGTATCCATCAACAGATGAATAGATAAATAAAATATGGTACTAAAATATAATGAAACTAGAGGCCTGATGCACGAAATTCGTGCAAGGGGCTCGGCCCTTGCAGCCCCAGCTGCCTTGGCCAGCCCTCGCAGTCCTGGCTTCATCTTGAAGGTCATCCAGATGGTCGTTTGGCTGTTTGGTCTAATTAGCATAATAGCTCTTTATTATATAGGATATTATTCACCCTTAAAAAGGAAGGAAATTCTGACACAAGAGACAACATGGATGGACTTTGAGGATATTATGCTAAGTGAAATTTGTCAGTTAAAAAAGGACAAACACTGTATGATTCCACTTAGATAAGGTACCTAGAATAGTCAAATTCATAGAGACAGGAACTAGAATGGCAGTTGCCAAAGGGTGGGGTGGCAGGGAAATGGGAAACTGTTGTTTAATAGGCACAGAGTTTTCATTTTACAAAATGAAAAAGTCTGTAGATAGATGGTGGTGATGATTCTATAACAATGTGAATGTACATATGCCACTGAACTGTACAATAAAAATGGTTAAGATGTTTTTTTAAAAAGATAAATACAAACAAAGAATCAAAAGTCAGCATACGTTCCTTTCAGTGATTATGTAAACAGACCTATCTGTGTTCAATAGCTTGATTCTTTGGTCCTTTTTCTAAAACAAATCCAGCCTATATTGAAAGAAAAAAGTAACTAGAATAACATGAAATCTTAAATCCAATACCAAAATAGTGACTAATTCACACTTTGCCTGAAATATCAAAATAGTGACTAATTCACACTTACATCTTTGACCTGAGTTATGGATTTCATTAGCTGGCACTTCATTTTGTAGGCCTTGAATAGCTCCTTGGCTTCTTTGGAGATGGGATTGACATCAGGGAATGGCTGAGAGAGATTGTAAACTCAGATGACATGGCTCATAAAAACCCAGAGAGGCAAGATAGCATGATATTAACAGCATATTTGTAGCAAAACTATGTAATTCCAGTATTTGTGGAGTAACCATGGTAATTCTAAAGCAAGCATGTCAAACTTGCAGTCTGAAGGCTGCATGCCTCATTTATTTGGCCCATGTTAGCTTTTAAGTTTGACATGCTTATTCTAAAGAGCAACAGAGTTTTGATGCCAGTCCCTAAAAATAAAGATCTTTTACATGTATTCATACACATTCTGTAATAATATGTGTGCCATTCACATAAATGCACTCAAAATTTTAAAAGTTTGATCAAAGCCCTAGCTAGTTTGGCTCAGTGGATATTAGTAGAGCATTGGCCTGGGGACCAAAGGGTCCCGGGTTCGATTCTAGTCCAGGGCATATACCTTGGTTGCAGGCTCCTCCTCAGTCCGAGCCCTGACAGGGCTCATTCAAGAGGCAACCAACCCATGTGTTTCTCTCACATCGATATTTCTGTCTTTTTCTCTCCCACTCTCCCTAAAATCCAATGGAAAAATATACTCAGGTGAGGATTAACAACAACAAAAATAAAAAATAAATAAATAAAACATTTTTTAAATGTTTGATCAAAGCTTACTGCTTAACTATATGAAATTAGAGATACTAATGTTTTAATGTCTTACCTCTTGGCAAACAAAAGTTTTAGCCTAAAATTCCTCAACAGAGATTAAGTGCAACTGTAAAATGATTATTAAGAGAAGTTATTCTGAGCCATAGTTTTAGCAATGCTCTAACATTGCCAAGTGTTTTTGGAATATTAGTTATGCTAAAAAAACATCTTAAATTGATATAGTTTCTTTTAGTTAAAAAAACAACAATATCTGAACCCTACACTGTTTTTAAGAAATCATAGATTACTAATATATGAATGCAAACAATTCAACCACTTATGATACAGGAAATTAATTCTCCAAAGCTTAGGAATCATGGCCTTAGAAAAAACTAGGTCTTTATTTTTCTCCCGACTCTACCTTTATCATCTAACTTTTCTTCATCCCAAACTTTCAGTTATTTCAAGTAAGGTCCATAAACAGCTAAAATAGCATTCATATTGTAGAAATCACTAGGAAACACTGAAAATTAAGAATCTAAAACAGGCGTCCTCAAACTACGGCTCGTGGGCCACATGCGGGTGTTTTTGCCGTTTTGTATTTTTTACTTCAAAATAAGATATGTGCAGTGTGCATAGGAATTTGTTCATAGTTTTTTTAAACTATAGTCCGGCCCTCCCAACGGTCTGAGGGACAGTGAACTGGCCCCCTGTTTTAAAAGTTTGAGGACCCCTGATCTAAAATCAGTGAACATTGTTCCTGCTCTGGTCTGCGCTAAGGTGCCGTCATGTAGATGATTGAAGAAATCTCCGGACCTACTGTCTCAGGGGAGTGTGGAGTAAGTGTAGAGGGCTTGCGTTTTACAGGTGCCAGAGACAGCTTTAGGCTTTCAGGATGCCATTTGTAGACCAAGGAGATGGCAAAGCGCCCAGAAATCTTCACAGTGATGAATGCATTCACCTGGGAACAACAGGAAGAATTGTCATTTCCTGCACAAAATTCTCATACTCACAATTCAGGTGGAAATCATAGACATTTACATGATGCCTGGAAGGAAATCTGAGATCAACATTCACAGACAGCTTTAGTCTAATTCCATTTAGTCAGGAATGGGTTTTAGGTTTTATGTTACAAGTTTGTTTGCCATGACATCTACGGATTTGTACAGCACATTTCAAGGCTTGTGTAGACAAAGCATTCTCATTAGGTCAGCTGCTCTAAGCAGGCAAAGACTTTTGTTTGGTTGCAAGGTACACTCCCTTGCTTTCTGAATGCTGCCAGCTGAGGTAATATGAACTAAATAACCTACCCCATGAGCTACCCTGATTTTTCTAGACAAAGGGTCAGGAAACTTGCACATGCACGCTTGCCTCTTACAGTTTCTTTACTTGTTCTTTACTTCCCTAGCCCTCCAGAACTAAGCAGTACTTTTTTTAAAATAGCCATCTGAATAGGGTATGTAGGATACACGGCCACCATGAATGATTCTGTAAATTATATAGAATAGAGGCCTGGAGCTACTTCCCTACACAAGAGCCTGTCCAGTAAAAATATAATGTGAGCCACATAAATAACTTAAAATTTTGTAGTAGCCACATTAAAAAGTGCAAAAAAACAGGTGAAATTAATTTTAACATTTTATAACTAAAAATATCTAGATATTAACATATCCACATATAACCATTATAAAAATTATTAATACGATACTTTACATTCTCATTTTTTGTACTAAGTCTTTAAAATCTAGTGTGTATTTTACACTTACAGTGTATTTCAAAGGTTCCATGGCCACAGGTGGCTAGTGGCTTCCATACTGAATAGCACAGCTCTGTATACATGGTGCCCTTAGGGTTTGGTGGTTCAGTGCACTATGTAAAGCGACCCTGCCCAGCCCGTGAGGTTCAGTGGTTAAGCATCCACCCATGCACAAAGAGGTCGCCGGTTCAATTTCCAGTCAGGCCACATGCCTGAGTTGCAGGCTCAATCCCCAGTGATGGATGTGCAGGAGGCAGCCAATCGATGTTCTCTCTCATTGATGTTTCCGCCCCCCACCCTCCCTCTATATCTCTCTCTCTCTCTCCCTAAAAGAAAATCAATAAAAACATTAAAAAAATAAAAATAAAGTGCCCAGCCAGCTTGGCTCAGTGGTTGAGCGTTGACCTATGAACCAGGAGGTCACTGGTTCGATTCCTGTTCAGGGCACAGGCCCAATTGCGGGCTCAATCCCCAGTGTGGGGTGTGTAGGAGGCAGCCAATCAATGATTCTCTCTCATCATTGATGTCTCTATCTCTCTCCCTCTCCCTTCCTCTCTGAAATCAATAAAAATATAATTATAAAGAAACAAAGTGCCCCTGTATACAAAATGCAACACACACACACACACACACACACACACACACACACACACACACACAGTAACTTTATATGAATTGAGAATGTCTAGCACAGAGGTTACAGACTGGCAGCTTAGAATTAATTGACAACTTTTATTAAGCTATTTCACCAAAAAATCTGAATTTATGGCTTTTTTTAAATCATAAAAGATAGCAAGCCCAAGCCCATATTCCCATGTGGTAACAGCCTCTAGCCCTGAGTAGAGGCTGCCTCTTCAGGGGGTACAGACATCCCAGTCCACTGCAGTTCCACCTGGCAGGCTCACTCCTAATTATCTGAATGTTTGATCCTTGATCCTACAGAGACATATACTGAGCTGTCAACAGAGGTCATTTCTGCACAGTGAGACTGAGAGGAAGACGTTCACTTTGAACATTGTATACTTTCTTATTTTAAAAATGTTTTATAGTAGGCACAAGTTTTTATAATAATAATTTTTAAGCTACTGTTTAAATAATTGCTGCTTGGCAAAGATAAATCCATCAAGAAAGGACCAAGTAAAGTGCCAAGTGAAGTAAAGAACTGAAATAAAGATTTGTCAGATTAGTTGGCTAGTAGAGAGATCCAAACTGAATAACTCAGTCTCAGTTCTCTCAGCCCTCCCTCTTCAATAGTATATTTCAGACCCTCAAAGAAAATTATGGTTAGAGCATAATAAATGACCAGAAAAATGATAAATTGTAAAATGTTACCGAAATTTCAACAGGATCATCAAGTTTTCCCTTTGAAGGCCATGCCCATTCTCTTACAATGTATCCATTTTTGCTGATCACCAGGCCTCCATCCTCATTAAACATCATTGATATTATTTGGCTGCAAAAAAAAAAAGACAGAAACATGACTCATTTACAAGAAAACTTCATGTACTCATTGATTTGGCCAAGGTGGTGGAAGTCACTAGATCACATCCGTCAAGAGGATAGGACTTCCTCCTATCACATTCTTGGAGAATGGTCACCTTGCCTCTACCTGAATATCTCTCTTGAAGAGAACGTTGGTATATACCTCTCAGATGATCAAGATTTCCCTTCTCTGAGATACATCCCCTTCCATCTCAGGAATGGACCCTGCTAGCCATGATTATATACCATGTGACCCTGCTGCCTTGCTGTTGCTGATTGAATCAGGGATGGACATTTGACCCAGAACTGTGTTCCAAATGGATGCAATAATATATACAAAAGCCCATGAGGAAGGTGATGGGCACAGTGTATTCAAAGGACTAAAAGAAAACCAATGTTGCTAGAGTCCAGAGTGGTGTAAATGACGCTGGAGTGATTGGCAGGTAGGAGCCAGATGTGCATGGCTTCCTTCACCATATTATGAATTATGTCATAAGAGCAAAAAATTATAGAAGGGTTTAATAATGAAGCAAAGAAGTGGCATGATCAAACAGATTGGTTACATAACTAAAGTAAATGCCAGAGACCAGTTAAGAGCTCACAGAGGTGGTCCAGGAGAAAGGATGACAGCTTGGACTAGGGCAGGAGTGAGAGAGATGGCGGCACATTCATGGATTCAAGAATCAACTAGATTGGATAGATGGGATTTGGGTGGTGAAGAACAAGGATGTGGCAATTTTATCTTCCCCATACTTTAATACAAGTCTATTAATGCAGCCTAGCATTTCATTAGCTTTTCTGGATGAGTAATATCACATTATGTGTTCATGTCTAAACCATCTTTGTGTCTTCTCTCTTCTCAGCACAGCACGTGGCACAGGGAGGGGCTTAATAAAAGTCTGAATTGCACTGATAGAATGGATTCAGTTAAACAAGTACATATTGGTATCTTTTAGATGCAAGACTCTGTTCAGGCACTCTCAGGCATCTGGGGATGCCCAGAGCAAGGTGCTCTCTCTGCACTCAGGACATTTTGAGTCTTGTGCTAATAATTATTTTGATAGGTAACATTTATTGGGAGTCTACTGTGTACCAAGTCTTAAATACTTGTTTTTAATAGGCCATTGTTGCTTAATGGTTACAAATCATTGTAGAGCCAGATGGTTAATGGTATTGAAACTGGCTCTTCCATTTCCCAATAGTATGAATGTGGACTATTTCTTACATTTCCTGTGGTTCGGTTTCTTTATCTTAAAAATGGCAAAAACAATAGCATCTACCTCACAGAGCTGTTTTGAGGACTAAATGAGCTAATACATATAACAGAGCCAGGCACCCTGTAAGTCCTTTAACAGTGTTGGCTTTTATTGACAATTCCATTTATAGGTATTATGAGCCCCACTTCCCAGCTGAGAAAATGGACTAAGGGAGGTTAGTAAATGGAGCACCTGCCACCTAATATAAAGTTCAACAGAGAGGCTCACCATTTAATGGAACAGTAACAGTTCACAGAATAAAAGGGGTGCTTTTGGAGTAACTGAGGAGCCCATAGTTCAACAGATAGGCTAAAGGAGTGAAGCAACCAAACTAAAGAAAAAAGAAGAAATAGAGCCTTGGACACCTAGAACGCATTCCTTTCTTGAAGAGTGCACTCTTTTACTCACCCTGGGCAGGCCAGCCTCCAGCTGTTCTCATTCCTGTGAGGCATCTCAGGGAAGACCTTAGCCATCCACCTCTGCCCTGCAGTAAAAGTTCTAGCTGCAGCAACCGTCTACCTGCCTGTGTGGCCTTCCCTATACAATGAATCCTTGCAAGAAGGGCCCCAGTCCACACCTCCATTTCATTCATCTTCCTGATGGTTCAAGTTGCTGAGCCTTCTTACCAAGACTCCCCTTTGGTGGGATGACAGATGCACAAGAGGAAGATCGGTTTAAAAGATCATTAAGAGTGAAGTAATGAAATCCCTTTGGAGGCAGCTTTTTTGTTGTTTTGTCCTTTCTCTTTCCAAGCCTACAGTTCTGCTGAAAGCAGACAGTAGCCTCTGCCAAGGAATGGCCTGTGGTGCCCAGGGTGAAATTACATGGGCAGGACTTAGCTGTGAGGCTTAGCACTTTGGGCTTCTATGAAGTTCCCAAAATATCATCAGCAGATGGTGTTGTATTCATCTGCTTAGTTACTATTATCAAAGAAGACAAAGAGAGAATGAGGAAGGCAACCACAAGTGGGGGAAAGTTTTGTCATCTTTGTTTCATGGATATAATTCTCACCTTGGATATTTAATTTTATGCAACAAATAACCAAGGAAACAATTCCCCAGTATAAACTAGACTCATTTGCAATATTAAAGTTTGACCAGGGCACTAAACATTCTGGTTTCTACCCAGCATCCACTCTATACCTTTCTTTCTTTTTAACAAATTCCTGTTCATTCAGCTCTTCACCACTCACTGAGTCCATCCCCATTTACAGGGGTAGATGCTGAGTAGTCTAAGATCAAAGGTTCATGAAATTCCCTTGGTTCAGGGGTGGGCCTGTGATTAAGTTGGCCTAAAGAAACTGAAAGATAGGACATATAGTTTATTTTTGAAAAACAGCCCCCCCCTTTCCACCCCACCACTAGAAATGAAAAGGAACATGTAGTGAGTGTCTTTGGTGGCCATCGTGGGAACATTTGAAGAATGAATGCTACAAATAGCTAAGGGGAAGGATTTAAAGAACCTGGGTCTTTGAAGACATCATTGAGCCATAAATTATGCTACATCTAGAGTTCCTCCTATCTCCAATTTTAAATGGGATTTTTCTGTTACTTGCTATAGCAAAGCATTCTAACTCTACTTTCAGCAAATAATATTCTAACTGCTGTAACCCCTTTGATTAAATATTTATGGCTGGCTCTCTTAAAATCCTGTCTGTTCTAGCCTCTCCATCTACCCATTTTCAATAGCCTGACATAAATATTCCTAAAAGTCTTGTTCACTCATTATTCAATTATTCAAGTATTTATTAAGCACTCACTGTATACCTGGCACATTATTATGTTGGGGGTAGAGCAGTAAACAAGACAGATGTGGTCTCTCCTATAAAGGAGCTCACATTCTAGTTGCACACACCCAGTAAAGGGAAATTTAATTTTGGATTAAGATTAGTACTGAGAATACATAAATAAAGTCATCACTAGAGTAATAAAAGGGAAAGGATGGGACTTAGACTGGTGTCACAGGGGCCAATTGCTTCTTCGGAGGACAGAACAAAGGCCTTCCTTCCTAACTGCAGGGTCTCCACACACCTCAGTGTCCACACTTTGCTGCTACTATTTGTAGTCTCTGGTAGAATCTCCTTATCTTGCTGTTGGGAGTGCATTATAGGTGAGCATGAAATGTAAAGTATTTATTTAAATAAAAAGAAAACCTCTAAATTGGTCATTGAATTACCTCCTTGCAGCTTTAGAGTTTGTGACATTTCTTGACCTTGATAGTTCTTTCATTAGATCTGTGCAAGATCTAGTCATCTGGTTAAGAGTTTTAAGCAGACACAACTATGAACCCCAGGAACTGTATCACTATTACTGTTGGTCATACTAAAACGATTTCTTCCCTCAAGTACAAGACCCACAAGGATACGAACTAATGACGAGAAACTGTATTTATACACTGTACATCCTTAGTATTTTTACACGTATCAGATAGGGGTGCTCCTTATCTTCCTTTGTGCAGACAGCTGAAATAAAGCACTGTGTCAATCTGCTATTTCAAAATTAAAAATAAAATAAAAAGGTGGTCAGAAAAGGTTTTATTGGAAAACAGTCTGCAAGTTTCTCAAAAAGTAAAAAATAAAATAAAATAGAGTTACCATATGACCCAGCAATTCCACTCTTAGGTATTTACCAAAGAGAAATGAAAACATATGTCCACATAAAACGTATACATAAATGTTCACAACAACATTATTAATAGAAGCCAAAAAGTGGAAACAACACAAATGTTCATCAACAGATGAATGGAGAAACAACAGGTGGTATAGCCACACAATGGAATATTATTTGGCCATAAAAAAGTGAAAAAAGCTAGTCACAAAAAAACCACATGTTATATTATTTCATTTATAGGAAATATCTGGAATAGACAAATCTATAGGGGCAGAATGTAAATTAGTAGTTGTCTAGGGTTGTAGGTGAGGGTTTGGAATAATGAGTGACTGTTAATTGGTTCACAAAATGTGGGATTCTGTAGAATATTAAAGAGGAGCAGAAATCACAAAAGCTATACAAATACAGACTTCATAGTGTCTGAACTTTATGAGCAGAAGATAAAAGGGAATGATCAATCCAGGTTGCACCAACGCAGGATATAGAAAAGAATTAGAGGATGACATAGACTTCCAGGTGAGAGTATAAGAATATCTAGAGCCGAAACCGGTTTGGCTCAGTGGATAGAGCGTCGGTCTGCGGACTGGAAGGTCCCAGGTTCGATTCCGGTCAAGGGCATGTACATTGGTTGCGGGCACATCCCCAGGTGGGGGTTGTGCAGGAGGCAGCTGGTCGATGTCTCTCTCATCGATGTTTCTAGCTCTCTATCCCTCTCCCTTCCTCTCTGTGAAAAATCAATAAAATATATTAAAAAAAAAAAAAAGAATATCTAGACCAAAACCAGGAGAAAGAAGAGAATCAAGCCTTGCGAGTTTTCATCGAAACCTTTGAGAGGAGGGATTGGTGGTTAACAGATTAATTCTAGTGTGATCCATCTTATATGTGTTTATACTTCTCAAATTCTACTATAACCGGTCAAAACAGAATTGGGGATGGAGAGAGGCAGAGGCGGGGGGGGGGGGGGTGGAGAGAGAGAGAGAGAGAGAGAGAGAGAGAGAGAGAGGTAATAATTTAGATCCAGGTGTTGCCCTTGTGATAAAATGCAAAAAATTAAATAAATAAATAAATAAATAAATAAATAAATAAATAAATAAAGGCTGCAATAGTTTGCAGCTTCTCCCAAGAAGAGTGTCTTTTCTCCATCTCCTGAATCTAGGTTTGGCCATGTGACTTGCTTTGATCAGTAAATCATTAGCAAACACGATGCTCGAAGAGGCTGGAAAAGTGCTTATGCACTGGGATTCATCTTCACTATTGTTCCTTTTGGAACTCGGCCACTATGTGAAGAAGCCTAAGCAAGCCTGCCAGATACTGGAGACACATGCCCCAGTTGCCCTGTTGCTCTAGCCAAGTAACAGATATGTCTAACCCCAAAGCCCATATTCATAATCATACCATCACCACCACCACATTCATCATCATTATAGCATCTACTCTTATTATTATTCATGTAGCATATACTCTCTCTCAACATGTTAAGGGTTGGAAAGAGAAAAGAGCACATCACAATTAGAGTCTGAAAACTGACCAATGTTTTTCTCTATAATGGGGCCTTGGTAAAGGTATATATCTTCTTTGAACCTCAGTTTCCTCAAGTGGGAATTAGACCTAACCATAGGGTTCCTGGGAAAAATAAAAACATGGGAAATTTATCTCTTTTTTTTAAAAAAAACAAACAAACCGATTTCAGAGAGGAAGAGAGAGGGAAAGAGATAGAAACATCAATTATGAGAGAGAATCATTGATTGGCTGCCTCCTGCATGCCTCCCCATTCTCCTCGCCCCCACCCACTGGAGATCAAGCCCGAAACCCAGGCATGTGTCCTGACCAGGAACTGAACTGTGACCTCCTGGATCATAGGTCAATGCTCAACCACTGAGCCATGATGGCCAGGCAAAAAGTTATCTCTTGACTTAAAAACAAAAAAGTGCTTTCTTGACTTAAAGTGATATATATTTGCAATTAATAAAGGGGATATGTTTTAAGCAAGCGCACCAGAAAAGTTTCCAAAGAATGTAACTTTAACAATCCCTTAAAAATCAAGTAAAATATATTTGTTCTTCATAAAAGACATTGTTACTTTTCCACCTTGTCTGTAGTGTCACAGAATAAGATGTTAAAATTAAAATGCCATTAAAAACTACATAGTGTTTCCGACTCTTTCAAAATTGTTCTAATACTAGGGTTGGGAGAGGAAAGTATGTGCTTTCTCAGTCTTTGAAATGCTTCCAGATTCTGTCATCCTCTTTTCATCTCAACATCAAAGTTGGGAAAAGCTCTTCCCCTCCAAGGATAGGTGTATACATGCTACTCACTGAGGCACTTTGCTGCCCCATTAATCTGCCTCTTCTTCTATTTGCATCTTGAGAATCAAGCATCAGTCTTTCATTTCTCTTAGCTTTTTGCTGACCTGCACTCTCTCAGCTGGCAAGCTGTTGACACATTTTGACAGGTGATTTGGCTCATAAAAACAGCCAACAAAAGGAATCAGGGAGAAGGGGCTTCACCAGAAGCATGATCAGCGAATATGAAGTGCTGAACATGGTGGAAACACACAAACACATATTTATTAACTGGTTAAGAAAAAAGAAGGGAGTTCCTTGCTTTCTGGATGACCTAAATCCCAATTCCCAGGGTCTTGTAATCAAGAGAAGTCAAAACATAGGGTATGGGGAAATATGTGTTTGGGACTCATTCAAAAAATTCAAATTCAGCAAATAGGTGAATTTGAAAAATTTAAAATTTCCAAGTATTTACACTGTTAATGTACATAACTTTTTAAATGGGAATGTTAGGTAACTCAAACCACCAAGAAATTCTGCTACCCTCACAAAGGCCTCTGGTGAACAGTGTATGAAAGTCAAGGAAAGGAGAAAATTCCCCAGTTGGCTCAAATAAAAAGATAAGCATGGAACAGACTGTGGAATTTCAGAGGGAATGTGCGGGAGGGTGGATAGGTGGGTGGGAAGAGATCAATCAAAGAACTTGTATGCATATATGCATAACCCATGGACACAGACAATAGGGTGGTGAAGGGTGGCAGGGATGGGGGGACTAGAAGAGGTCAATGGAGGGGGTGGGAGGGGACATATGTAATACTTTCAACAATAAAGATTTTTTAAAAATAAAAAGCCAAAATAAACTCACAGACACAAGACAAAGTAGAGAACAATAGTCAGAGAAGGCCGGGTTTCAAAACTAGAGGAGACCACATTGCTCATACCCCTAAGAAATTTGCAGAAATTTTTAGGAGGACATGCAACGTTTAATGGGGTGTGAAATTGGAGTCCTGTCAGTGTATCTAGTTCTTAAGGGGTCAAGCATGCTCAGCTGACACCTAGCTCACCCATTATCAGCCTCCCTGTTTTAGCTCCCAACCTGTGCATTCTTGGGGGTCTTGCCTTCATATAGGTCCCCCTGTTCTTGAGAGCCATAGCATCTCTTCATGGATGGCACAATTGGATTCTCTGACACCCAACATCTTTTGTCTTGTTCTGATTTGCAAGTTCATACATGGAACAGTCATGAACACATGTGTATGTTTCATTTTCCTTACCAGTTTTCCGAATTAGATTGACCATTTAAAAGATTGCTTTCCCATCCTCCTCTTTGTCAGGATTTAGGTCTTTCTTTATCCCTTAGCTTACCCACAAGTTCTACTTTGTCTGGAATCTCACGTACCCCTTAGGAAAAGAAATGCTACCACATCCAAAAGGTGTAAAGGTCCCAAGGATAACTTGATCCGGCAAGTCACTGAATATGTTGGTGTACATGCCACCCCAAGAGAGGGCAGAATAGCTTTGACAGACAGCTACACGGCCAGATGGATAGATAAAATCAAGGTTAAGGAACTGATATTGATAAAACACACAATAATGATAATAATAATTAATGCCATTAATTCTTAATCAATTTAATTATTTCAATTAGCTATTTATAGATAACACAATAGAAGTCCAGAGAGGGTGACTCAATCCCCCATAGTCACTGAGCATGATAGTGCCAGGCTAGCACACAGGTCCCCTGACTCCCAGTTGCATATTCCTACCATACACTCAATTACCTGCACCCTCATTTTAGACCTGAATTCTTTGAAATCAATTATGTGAATAACAACAGGTAAGTCTGGTCAGACTGGTTCAGTTAATGGCAAAGTTGCTGGAAACCAAAGTTGCCCGTTGGTACCTAGCATTGCAGGGTGTGGTCATTCCAGCACACAGCAGGAGGACAGGATCTCCCGACCAATGTCTATGGACAGACAGGAGCAAAGGAAGGCTAAGGGATAATTGCGGATATGTGAACAATTTAAAAAAACCTAGCTGTACCAACCTCTACAAAACTAAGATGGACTCTTGAGGTCTCTTTCATTTAGGATTTGTAAGAATTTATTACAATGCCCTCTTCTCTTTAAATTAAACTTTCTAGATGCTAAATCCCCATGTGGTCCTCTCTACTAATCAGGAAAATGCAAGGAAAACTCATTTTCTCAGAACCACATGAGCACTCAGGTGCTTAACAAAAAGATTAGTTATAACCAGAGGTTTTCTTAAATAGAAGTAAGGTTTGTAAACTGGAGAATTTGTCTCAACCTGCTCCCCCAGCATGAGGGAATGCAGACCCCTGGGAGAAAGGGACTGAATAAGCACAAGACATCAGATGTCCTTTCTGGAATTTTCTGATGAAACAGAAACACCCTACCTATCAGCCTCTTCTACCATTCCTGGCCCCCTCCATCTTTCTTTCCCTTTGGAATTTCACAAGGATATTAGATCATGGAGGAACCGTCTATCAAGGCATAATGGAACTTTCTCATCTCTGGGTCATCCTGTTGGATTGCTGGCATCTGAGGCCTCCCCTTCAGCAGCTCCAGCCAGAAATATTGAGAACCAAAGGGACTGTTGTCCACCTCTGCCTCGTCTTTAGGATCATTATAGTGGCGCAGAATAAGTTGTTTGTTGAATCCCTCTTTCTTCAGCTTAGCTTCTTCTGTTTTGCTGTTCAAAAGAAAAGAATTCGAGACTTGGCTAATTGCTTGGTCTTATCAAGGGATGGAGGATGGCCAATGGCTGTTCTAATGGGCTTTTTTATTTTTAATACTCACCTGAGGATATGTTCATTAATGAGAGAGAGAGAGAAACATCTCTCAGTTGCCTCCGCTCAGACCAGAGATGGGACCTGTAATCTAGATATGTGCCCTGACTAGAAATTGAACCCACAACCTTTTGGTGTTCGGGACAATGCTCCAACCAATAGAGTCACCCAGCAGTGTTTAATGGGCTTTTTTAAAATCAAGATATCTGGATTTTAAATCCTTAGCTAAGCATTTATAGAGTGCTTGCCATTTTTAAAGAGTTATTGAGCACCCACTGTGTGTGAAGCACTATACCAGAGGCTGTAGGAACTGCAGGACCAGTAAGTAGCTTTTGTCCCCATAGGAGCAGTATGATGCAGCACAGGCTTTGGATAAGAACTGAGATGAATCCTGGCACTGCCACTTGGAACCATAGAAAGTAAGCCAAGTACTAAACTCTGGCCTTGGTTTCTTCATCTGTAAAATATAGATAACAATACCTCACAGAATTGTAAGGAATCTCTGGTTAATGCACGGACCCCAGTATTTAGCATGCACTCTACAAATACTAGTTGTTTTCATTACATTTTAATGGGGATTATACACATACATGTTTATTAATAATAAGGTGATAAAGGGGAAGAATAGGTGAATATGAAACAACCTAGCTTCTAGGTTTTAGACACAGACCCTAAAATTAAGGTAGCCTCTTAGAACCTTCATTTAACCATCCACAAATATTCACTAGGTGTCTTCCACAGGCAAAACTCATGAGAAAGATGCTATCTATTTCCATTCTAAAAAGAGCACCCCAGTTAGGCAGCTGCATGGGAAAGCCAGGCTTCAGTGTATGTATATCCACTCCAAACTCTCTACTCAAATCTCTCCACTTCACAATACTGGGAAAGCCAGGCTTCAGTGTATGTATATCCACTCCACATTTCTAGTGTCGGGTGCTACAGGAGCTGTGGGCACAGTATGAAATGCAGACCTGCCAGGGCTCTGTATCTGAGGGTCAGTCATGAAGCAGACCTTCTTAGTTCTTGCCCAGCTTCCCACACACTCGTGTACCCAAGTAGCAGATAGCTGTTGGCAATATGCCAGTAGAAGCCTCCAGAGTCAGGCTGGCAAAGCAGAGGTCATACACTAAAGAGACACTCTTAGTTCTCTTGGAGACCAACACTACCTGCTTTATCCACATGGGCTTCTGGCTTGCTTTTACTCAGTAATCCCAGCAACCAAAAGTGGGCTGCTGGGCTTCTCTGTTATTAAGACAGAATGTGGGCATTCAATGTGGGAGATCCATGATCAAACTGACACTTAGAGAATAATCAGAAGTGTCAGGAGTGTAACTAGGCGAAGGAGGAGCCACCTTCCCAGAGAAGAGTAAACAGTTTGGACACTTCTAACAGCATCACAGAGTGGAACTCAAAACACACAAACGGGAGAAACCAAGATGGCAGCATAGGTAAACACCTAAACTGCTGCCTCGCACAACAATTTCAAAACTACAACTAAAAGACAAAACGTCTATCACCCAGAACCACAGGAAAGCTGGCTGAGTGCAAGTTCTACAACTAGAAGGAAAAAGAAAAGTGCATTGAGACGTGCACAAGCGCTGAAAAGCTGAGATACGGAGGCGCGCGAATCAGGCTGGCGGCGGGTGTCTGGGTGCTCTGCTTCTTTTAACCTGAAGGGAGACAAGCTCCCAATTACTCTGAACTGGGGAGACGCTGAGGACCCAAACTCCTACGGGGAGAAGCTGGACTGTCTGCCATCGGGTCAGAAAGTGAGGGCGGCTTTCTTGCAAAGGTGCGCCCAGCAATTATTGTTTACTGCGCTGGGGCGCGGGGCGTGGGGACTTGGAAACGCAGAGATGGCTGACTGGCAGTCATCGCTGTTTGCCACGCCCTAGCCTAGTGACTCCCTGAGACCCTGCCCCGCACAATCTACAAACCCACCCAAGCTCTGCGCAGCGGCTTTTGCATATAAGTGGCCTGCCCTATCTCAGCTTAACCAAACAAACTGCAGCTCTGGTCAGACAGCTCCAAAACCTCCAAACCCCAAGCAAAGAGGAGAAAACTGTAGTTCTCGCTGTAGCTCCTGTTGGGTGGCCTCAGACAGTAGCTGACCTGCACCCCATTGGAGATCCAGAAGCTAGTGTATCTAGTGGTCAGTGTGAGACAACACCAAATTTCAACTACTCACATCCATAAGTGACACATTCAAGAGGCAGACTCAGTGAGCACCAAAGCCCCACTGAAGCAAATCCTGCCCCATAAGCGTGTCTCCAGTGCAGCAGTTCTTCTATTATAGACACAGCGGGTCCTCACAGTCAATTGGCCTGGAGGTCAATTCCTCCCAGTGACACCAACAACAATCAAGACTTAACTACAACAAGGCTGTACACACAGTCCACAAAAGGGTGCACCAAGAGTGTCTACCTCAGGTAATTGGGAGACCGACCCACTGGCCCATATAGGACACCTAGCACACAAAGCCACCCTACTAACTCAGGGAAGCAGTGAAAATGAAGAGACAAAGAAAGAGATCACAAATGAAAGAAATGGAGAAAAATATAGAATTCAAAACCACGGTTAAAAGGTTTTTCAAGAATTTCCTAGAAAAGGCCAATAAATTCAACGAGACCCTCGAGGATATAAAAAAGGACCAACTAGAAATTAAACATACACTGACTGAAATAAAAAATATTATACAGAGACACAACAGCAGACTAGAGGAACGCAAGAATCAAGTCAAAGATTTGAAATACAAAGAAGCAAAAAAACACTCAACTGGGAAAGCAAAAAGCAAAAAGAATCCCAAAATTTGAAGATAGTGTAAGAAGCCTCTGGGACAACTTTAAGCACACCAACATCAGAATTATGGGGGTGCCAAAAGAAGAGAGAGAACAATATACTGAAAACCTATTTGAAGAAATAATGACTGAAAACTTCCCCCACCTGGTGAAAGAAATAGACTTACAAGTCCAGGAAGCTGCAGAGAACCCAAAACAAAAGGAATCCAAAGAGGACCACACCAAGACACATCATAATTAAAATGCCAAGAGCAAAAGACAAAGAGAGAATCTTAAAAGCAGCAAGAGAAAAACAGTTAGTTACCTACAAGGGAGCACCCATACGATTGTCAGCTGATTTCTCAACAGAAACTATGCAGGCCAGACGGGAGTGGCAAGAAATATTCAAAGTGATGAATAGCAAGAACCTACAACCAAGACTACTCTACCCAGCAAAGTTATCATTCAGAATTGAAGGGCAGATAAAGAGCTTCACAGACAAGAAAAAGCTAAAGGAGTTCATCACCACCAAACCAGTATTATATGAAATGCTGAAAGGTATTCTTTAAGAAGAGGAAGAAGAAGAAAAAAGTAAAGATAAAAATTATGAACAACAAATACATATCTATCAACAAGTGAATCTAAAAATCAAGTGAATAAAAAATCTGAGGAACAGAATAAACTGGTGAATATAATAGAATCAGGGACATAGGAAGGGAGTGGACTGACAATTCTCGGGGGGAAGGGGGTGTGGGAGGTACGGGAAAAAACTGGACAAAAATCATACACCTATGGATGAGGACAGTGCGGGGGAGGTAAGGGTAGAGGGTGGGGTGGGAACCGAGTGGAGGGGAGCTATGGGGGGAAAAAGGAGAAACAATTGTAATAATCTGAACAATAAAGATTAAATTAAAAAAAAATCACACAAACAAGCCCTAGCTGGTTTGGCTTAATGGATAGTGTTGGCCCTCGGACTGAAGGGTCCCTGGTTCGATTCAGGTCAGGGGCACATATGTCAGTTGCAGCTCCATCCCCCACCCAGTGGTGGGCATGCAGGAGGCAACCAATTGATGTGTCTCTCTCACATTGATGTTTGATGTTCTCTCTCTGTCTTAACTCCTTCCTGCCACTGTCTCTAAAAATCAATGAAAAAATATCCTTTGGGTGAGGATTAACCAAAATAAAAAATAAACAAAATAAATAAAAAACCCAAACACACACACAAGCAAATCTCAGTAACAGCATAAAAGAATGTCTAAGGCTGCCCTCAGCAAGTTCTTTCAGATTTAGAGCAGATTCAAATAAGAATCCTTAATGTTTTTCATCTTAAATTGCACTTGAAAATTCCTGAAATTGAGCTGGCATATCTCAAGGAGGGTCTTGGAATATTTGAAAGATACGGTCTGTATGCATGGACTTATCAGTTGAGTACGAGATCTGGGGTGTGGGAAGAGTTATGGTGAAAGAAATGTTTTTAAAGGTTTAAAAATAAGTAATTGAAAATAATACAGCTGATTAATAAAAGGTGGGAAAGGTATAACAACCACACCATTGTTGAGCATTGGGAGTGGGCATCCTAACAATTATCAAGAGTCACTGGTTCTTCCAAGATGCAGGTGGGCACACTTCCCAATGAGCCTTGGGGGGAAGGAACCAGAGCCAGGAGGGTGGGCAAGGACCAAATCTGCCACTGTGTAGTTGGAAAATGGAAATGCTTAATGAACAACAGTTTTCTCTCTTTCCCCCCTGTCTCTTCTCTTGCTTTCCTCCTCCTGCTGCTCCTTCCTTTCTTTCTCATATTCTCATGAAAACATATCCCACTGTCAAAAATGAGGTGAGTGGGCAAAATTATTGAACAATATGACAAAAGCAAAGCACTTAAAGATTGCCACTCTTTCCCACACCAAAACACATGCATGCCTCTCCATTGATAAACATCAATGGTACAATATCAGTTTAACAACACACAATTATAATCCACTGGAAACACGAGTCTAATTACTATTCTCCAAGCCTAACCTTGACCTTTCATTCAATGCCTAAACATGATTTTATTTTTCTGTGACTTTCCACAAATGAATCTTTTGGATTATTTTTAAAAGAAAGGCAAGAATGTCACTAAAGTGTAAATACTTATAATCATTGGGAGAAAAAAGGCACACTCCACCTCCTTACCAATAAGACCAAAAATTAAGATACAAAAGCTCCAGTGCAAAAAACCCCAACGCAAAATCTCTTGCATTCTATAAATGCCACATTACTTAAATAGTCAGAGTGGGCAGCTGTAATTCAGGAAAGTTCCCCATTATCCTTTTAAAAGCAGTGCTTCCTTTTCTAACAGGTCCCTAGACAAAGAGTCTTTTGGTCATTGCTTTAAGACTAATCAGCTCCCCATGCCAGCAAAGAGCCTCTTTTCTGCCTTTTCTCCAAGTGTTGGCAGTGGCCATAGTCTTCCTCTCTTCTTACTTAAGGACCAGAAGTTGACCTCTGGTTTTTAAAACAGGTGATGATTATTACCACCAAGTTGATTAATTCAAAAAAGCAGTCGTAACACTTGCACATTTCTCAAAAGTTTCAGGTGGTGGTCATCCCCAGGAAAAGTCATTGCTAGGACTTAAGGACACAGTCCTTCTCTAAGTCAGATGTTACCCAATTATGCCAGCCCTCTGGTATTTAGACCACTCTAAGACAGAAGCTGGAATAGAAAGGGAACTATACCTCAAATTACCTCAAATTTAATAGGCCTAGGAATCTAATAGTAAGCTAAGTTCCTTACGGTGGGGGCATCCACTGAATGTAAGAATTGAAGAAATGTTTGGAGAATACCTATTACCATTTTACAGATGAAGGAGCCAAAGTACATAAAAAGGAACAATAATTGCTAAATAATAGTTACTGTTTATTGAGCATTTACTCTAGTGGTTTCTTTTTTATCCTCACCTGAGGATATTTTTCTATTGATTTTTAGAGAGAGTGAAAGAGAGAGGGAAAGACAGAGAAATATTGATGTGAGAGAAACACATCTACTGGTTGCCTCCTGCATACACCCTGACCAGGGCCCAGGCTGGGGACCAGCCTGCAACCGAGGTATGTGCCCTTGACTGGAATCAAACCCAGGACCCTTCAGTCTGCAGGTCAATGCTCTATCCACTGAGCCAAACCAGCTAGGGCTTTCCTATAGTATTTAACTGTATTATTTCATTTAATGCTTTCAACAATCCTATGTAGCAGATTCTAGTAGGTTCCCTGGTTTATATGAAAAAAGGAAGCTAAGTGCCCCAAATCCCATGGTTGGTAAATGGAAACATGAAAACTGTGTAGACTCCAATTTTGGCTCTAGACCTTCACAGACACTGACCCTTGTACTCTGGTCACACAGCTAAGGAATGACAGGGTCAGGGTTAGGAGCAAGTCTGTGATTCCCAGACTAGTGCTTTTGCATCACCAGGCTCTAACAGTGAATATGAGTAAAATCAGAGCACTTACAGCTTCACCAGATAAGGCCCAGAGATCTGACTCAGGCTCAGACAAAAGGTCTAGGTAGAATGTGCCTTGGGATCTGGTCTAGAATGGGACGGTTCATTACGTTTGTTAGACCGGACTTCCTGTGATAAATCCAGAGTCTATATCAGTGTGGACTGCCACTGGGGTTAGAAAAAATTCTTTCTTTCTGCTCTTAATTTTCTTTGGGTCTGACTTGATATTAAACATCTATAATGTCTGTATAGCAAGTGTGGTAGAAATGTGGTAGGGTAAAAAGGCTGATAGTTCTGATTTGCCTAAAATTGCATTTTATCCAGCAAGCATACATTTAATCTCCATTGGTATCTCTAGGCCTGGTAACTAGGGGATGTTAGGATTTGGCTGCTTTTCTTGCAGAAATGTTTGCAATGCACAAACTGTAAACTTACCTGTGCTCTTTTTAAAGCTTGGATTATGTATATGATAGATCCCTTGGGAACTAATTCTACTGGCTTCAGTAATTCTCATTGTTAAAAACAAACCAACCAACCAACAAACAAAAACACCACTCCCTTGCCCTGGCTGATTTGGCTCAGTGGATGGAGCATCGGCCTGCAGACTGAAAGGTCCTAGGTTCATTTCTGGCTAAGGGCACATGCCCGGATAGTGGGCTCGATCCCCAGTGGGAGGCGTGCAGGAGGCAGCCCATGAATGATTCTCTCTCACCATTGATGTTTCTGTCTCTCTCTTTCTCTCCCTTCCTCTCTGAAATCAATAAAAATATGTTAAAAAACAACAACAAAAAACACCTCCACTCCCTTGACATTATTACTATGGGTCATGCATAAAAGCACTTAACTCACCCCTGCTGCTGTGTGCCAGCTAAATTCTCCTCCTCCATCTACACTGACTAGCTATCTCTTCCTGGTTCTAAACCCACTGTTTCAAGAAACCATCTGAAGGTGTTGGGTTATTATTTAAAATGCTTTCTATTTGCTTAGTGTGTTAGTGTCCACAAAGCATGTTTATATATATATTGGGTTGCTTTAAGCTCCATAACAACCTGCTGTGGTAAGTAGAAGACATCTTATTATCCCTACATGACTGAAGAAACAGAGGTTCAGGGAGTCTGCATACTTACACAAGATCCCACACCCCTTGACTAATGAACCTGCATGTTCTGACTCCAAGTTTGTCTTATTTTTTCCTATACTTTTTCAGAACAATTTTAGGTAAATAGCAAAATTGAGTGGAAAGTACAGAGCGTTCACAGGTATACCTCCTGAACATTTAGTTTTCTTTTCCTTAAAATATGCTGCCTGACTCATATCACTTTGAGGCCTTTATAAACTTGGAAAACAAATTCTATGTTCACCTGAAAGAATAAATTTGTGAAACTGGCTAAGACACTTTGATGTAGAAAGAGTAACAAGAGGAATTTTGCTATATTAGATATTAGTATAATAATAAATAACAGCCGAAACCGGTTTGGCTCAGTGGATAGAGCATCGGCCTGCGAACTGAAGGGTCCCAGGTTCGATTCCGGTCAGGGGCATGTACCTTGGTTGCGGGCACATCCCCAGTAGGGGGTGTGCAAGAGGCAGCTGGTTGATGTTTCTAACTCTCTATCCCTTCTCTGTCCCTCTCTCTTCCTCACTGTAATAAATCAATAAAATATATTAAAAAAATAAATAATAAATAACATTTATTGAATACTTTTGGGGGCTAGTAATATTTATAGCAATCCTAAAAGATAGCTACTATGACTATCCCCATTTCACAGTTGAGGAAAGTGAGCAAAGAGAAGTTAATTGACTTTCTCAAAGTCACATGAATGAATGGACCTGAGATTTTAGCCCAAACAGTTGGGCTTCAAGGCTCTTTCTAAGACCATACTATGCCTCTGATATTATATAATCTGAATAATTAAAATAGCTGAAAACTTAATAGGCAGATTAATGGAATAGAACAGAAAGCTCAAAGGCAGAGCCTAATGTATATAAGACTGAAGATATAATTAAGTTGAAAATTCAGATCAGTGGATAACAGAGAATATATTTAATGCATGGCTCCAGAGAGATAATAATGTTGAGGTTAAATGCACAGGCTTGGTATTAGACAGACCTAAGCTTATATAGCAGTTCACCCACTTAACTAGCTCGCTGACCTTGGCCTAACACTAGCAACTTACTCATGGAAGCATATAAATTGCTTTATGTAGTACTTTACACAAAACAAGCACTCAATAAACATTGGCTGTTAGTATTAGCACCCAATAAATACCAGCTATCATTATTTTTGGCATAGGAGGAATAAAGCTAGAATCTTATCCCCTCACACCACACACAACAAAATTTCCAGCTAAATGTAAAAAAAATAAATAAAAATAGGGCAGGTCTACCTAATCTCAGAATGAGAAAAGATTTTTCCACTCATAAAACAATGGGGAAGAAAGGAGAAACCAAGATGGCGGCATAGGTAAACACCTGAACTGCTGCCTCGCACAACAATTTCAAAACTACAACTAAAAGACAAAATGGACATCATCCAGAACCACAGGAAGGCTGGCTGAGTGGAAATTCTACAACTAGAAGGAAAGAGAAAAGCACACTGAAATTCACAGGAGCTGTGGAAGGCAGAGGTACGGAGGTGCGCGCACAGAGAGGGCTGGCAACTGAGTACGCGGCTGGCTTTTTCAAGCTGGAGGGAGACACAAGCTCCCAACTGCTCTGAACTCCAGTTCTGGGCGAGACTCTGGGGACCCAGACTCATATGGGGAGAAACTGGACTGTCTGGCAGTGGGCGAAACTTGAGAGAGGCTTTCTCTCAGAGGTGCTTGCAGTGATTACAATGGGACACTGAGACCTGGGGGGCCTCTTAGGGCAGGGCTGATAGGAAGCCATAGCTGTTTGCTCCGCCCTGAGACTCTGCCCCATCCAAGCTGAGCACAGAGGCTTTTACATATGAATGGCCTTGTTCTTTTGAATTCTTAACTTACCTAACAAACTGTAGCTGAGTCAGAGAGACTCAGAACATCCAAAAGAAGGCCCAAGGCCCCGCAGCAGCTTGCATTGCTTCACAGCTGAGCCTCATCTGGGCACCTCCAAAACCCAAATAAAGAAAAGGAATCTGCAGATCTCTCCGTAGCTCCTGTTGGGTGGCCTCAGGCAGAGGCTAAATTAGCACCTCCTTGGAGATCCAAGTGTCAGTGTACCCAGGGGACAGAGTGGGACCATCCAGATTACAACTCCTCAGATCCATAAGGGACACACTCAGGGGGCAGACTCAGTGAGCCAAAGCCCCACTGAAGCAAGTCTTGGCCCATAAGGGTGTCCCTAGAACAGAAGTTCTCCATTGTAGACACAGCTGATCCTCACAGCCAATTGGCCTGGAGGTCTATTCCTCCCAATGATACCAACAACAATCAAGGCTTACCTACAACAACACTGTGCACACAGTCCACAAAGGAGTGCACCAAGAGTGTCCACCTCAGGTAACTGGGGAATATGAGCCACTGGGCCCTATAGGACACCTAGCACACAAAACCACTCTTATCAACTCAGGGAAGCAGCCAAAATGCAGAGACAAAGAAACAGGTCACAAATGAAAAAAAAAGGAGGAAAGCAAACGACTGGATATAGAGTTCAAAACCACGGTTATAAGGTTTTTCAAGAATTTTCTAGAAAAGGCCGACAAATTTAGCGAGACCCTTGAAGATATGAAAAAGGACCAATTAGAAATTAAACATACACTGACTGAAATAAAAAATATTATACAGAGATCCAACTAAAGGATCGTAAGAATCAAGTCAAAGATTTGAAATCTGAGGAAGCAAAATACACCCAACCAAAAAAACAAAAAGAAAAAAGAATCCAAAAATATGAAGATAGTGTAAGGAGCCTCTGGGACAACTTCAAATGTACCAACATCCAAATTATGGGGGTGCTAGAAGAAGAGAGAGAGCAAGATACTGAAAACTATTTGAAGAAATAATGACAGAAAACTTCTCCCACCTGGTGAAAGCAATAGACTTACAAGTCTAGGAAGCACAGAGAACCCCACCAAAAGGAATCCAAAGAGGACCACACCAAGACACATCATCATTAAAATGCCAAGAGCAAAAGACAAAGAGAGAATCTTAAAAGCAGCAAGAGAAAAACAGTTAGTTACCTACAAGGGAGCACCCATACGATTGTCAGCTGATTTTTCAACAGAAACTATGCAGGCCAGATGGGAGTGGCAAGAAATATTCAAAGTGATGAATAGCAAGAATCTACAACCAAGATTACTCTACCCAGCAAAGCTATCATTCAGAATTGAAGGTCAGATAAAGAGCTTCACAGATAAGAAAAAGCTAAAGGAGTTCATCACCACCAAACCAGTATTATATGAAATGCTGAAAGGTATTCTTTAGGAAGAGGAAGAAGAAGAAAAAGGTAAAGATAAAAATTATGAACAACAAATACATACCTATCAACAAGTGAATCTAAAAATCAAGTGAATAAAAAATCTGAGGAACAGAATAAACTGGTGAATATAATAGAATCAGGGACATAGAAAGGGAGTGGACTGACAATTCTCGGGGACAAAGGGGTGTGGGGGGTGGGGGAAGAGACTGGACAAAAATCCTACACCTAGGATGAGGACAGTAGGGGGGTAGGATAAGAGAAGAGGGTGGGGTGGGAACCGGGTGGAGGGAAGCTATGGGGGGAAAAAAGAGGAACAAGTGTAATAATCTGAACAATAAAGATTTATTTTTTTAAAAAAGCAAACAAACAAACAAACAAAACAATGGGGAAGCCCAGCTGTTGTGGCTCAGTGGTTGAGTGTTGACCTATGAACCAGGAGGTCATGGTCCAATTCCCAGTCAGGGGACATGCCCAGGTTGCAGGCTTGATCCCTGCAGGGGGCATGCAAGAGGCAGCGAATTAATGATTCTCTCTCATCATTGATGTTTCTCTCTCTTCATCTCCCTTCCTCTCTGAAATCAATTAAAAATATATATATTATAAAAAAAATTTAAACCTTAAAAATAGGGGGAAAATCTTAAAACAAAACATAGATAACTATACAATAAGAAAAGTTAAAACACTGACATCTTAATCATAAAATTAAAAGGAAATAAATTGGGGAAATGAGTATTATCACAAATAACAAAAGATTAATATACTTAATATTTTAAAATCTTAAATGAACAGGTAAGAAAGACTCTAAAACCCATAGGCGGAAAGGTACAGAGATTAAGAACACCTGGTTCACAGAAGAAATTTTTTTTTTAATATATTTTATTGATTTTTTACAGAGAGGAAGGGAGAGGGATAGAGAGCTAGAAACATCGATGAGAGAGAAACATCGACCAGCTGCCTCCTGCACACCCCCCACCGGGGATGTGCCCGCAACCAATGTACATGCCCTTGACCGGAATCGAACCTGGGACCTTTCAGTCTCCAGGCCAATGCTGTATCCACTGAGCCAAACCGGTTTCGGCAGAAGAAATGTTTTTAAGTATCAAAAAATACTTCAAAAGTTAAACCTCTGTAATTAGTAAAGAAATAGACCCTTAAGAGTATTCTTTGTCTAGCAATTTATCAAGGTTGAATAATCTTAAGAATTACATTCAGTGCTAAGAATGTTGAGATGGCCTCTCTTACATTACTATGAAGGGCTAGCGGCATGATTTTTCTAGAAAGCAATTTGGCAGTAACTTTCTAGAACTTTAAAAATGTTTATAGCCGAAACCTGTTTGGCTCAGTGGATAGAATGTCGGCCTGCGGACTGAAAGGTCCCAGGTTCGATTCCGGTCAAGGGCATGTACCTTGGTTGCGGGCACATCCCCAGTAGGGGATGTGCAGGAAGCAGCTGATCGATGTTTCTCTCTCATCGATGTTTCTAACTTTCTATCCCTCTCCCTTCTTCTCTGTGAAAAAATCAATAAAATATATTTAAAATAAATATTTACATAAATTAAAATGTTTATATACTTCAACCAAGTCCCACTTCTAGGAATATAGCTTTAGGAAGAAATCAAAGAAATGAAAAAAATTTATAGGACCATTGAATAAATGCAAATATTCAATAATAGGAGACTAGTCCATGCAATGGACTTAATTCAGTCTTATTTCTGAAGAATTTAACAGCATGGGAAAATGCTCATGTGATCAAAGAAAAAGCAGGACAAAAATGGGATTCAAAAGATAGTATATAGCTTAACAGATAATATATAAACACGTAAAATACATAGCATTTAAATAATACTTACTACATGTATGGTTGTGTGTGTGTTTATATATGTAGATAGACAAGGAGATGTATAGAGCCTATGTGACCCTGGACAAGTCACCCTATCATCTTGCCTATTGTATTCAAAATATGAAAAGATACATGCACACACAAACCCTACTCTTCCAGGTAACTCATGGAAAAGCTGGAGGAAAATATGTCAAAATGGTAAAAAAAAAAACGGTATTTCCTTATTGAAAAGGTTGTGTGTGTTTTCTTCTTACGCTTTTCTAAATTTTTGAAAAATTTAAATACTAAGAATGTATCAAAATACACTCCTGCAACCAGTATGTGGTATTTGCACACAGAACTAGAGTAGAAACAAAGTGGGTAGACTTTGCAGTCAGGTGCAGTTGGGTTTCAACCCTGGCTCTGTCTTTGTCTTGCTGTGGGACTGAACAAATTGCCACAATCTGTCACATTAGTTTCCTCATCTGTAAAATGGAAATGATAATTGTACCTCTCTCCTGGCATGGTTTTAAGGAGTATAGATAACAGGTGTAAAGTGCTAGGTTGACTGTCTAGCACAGAGTATTTTGTCAATGCCTGCTATCGTTATTATCACCTCCTAATTCTTTGATTTGTCCTCTGTTGATTATTAACTTGCTGAGATGTTTAGTTTTCCAGTTTACATAAAAACAGGAACTGATCTTGTTTCCTTAGAACAGTATTTTGCTTATAGCTGGCTTTTCTTTCCATGACTACTTCTTTTCCCCAACATTGTTACACATGATCCTGTACTGGTCAAATGATAAGGCTGATTGATTGATAAGTCATGTGTCATAGACTTTTTCATGAGTTACCTGGAAGAGACAGGTTTGTGTGTGCATGTATCTTTTCATATTATAAATACAATAGGCAAGGTGATAGGGTGACTTGTCCAGGGTCACACAGGCTCTATACCTCTCCTTGCCTATCTACTGTATCATATGCCTCATAAAAATATATGATTCTGAAGACTGCAGAGGGCTCCCTACATTTGAATTATGGCTTCTTGTAGCTTCTTCACAGCAATATCGAGGACTTTCTTCCATTTCAGAATTTCCAATTTTGAGTAAGGATAGTGAAAGATCCAACCTTAAAAAAAAAAGACATTGACACAAAAGGGATATTTATCTCAAAATTTACCCCAAGTCAGTACTCACTGGGTAAATCCTGCCCATCAGTTTACTAAAGCCTACTTGAAAAGGGAACCAAAATCCATTTATATTAAAGTATAAGTAATTATCAGCTTAAGAATTACCTGTCCGCAAGGAGATTTGCCCTGAAATGGGATCAAGACTTTAACTCCAAGGAATTAAACCCCTATGATGACATCTGAAGTATTAGTAACCTTTTGCACTCGGATGTCGAGTGTGACTCGACATGGTTAGCATCGGTAGCAGCTCATATGTCGAATTGTATTGAATGTACCAATAATTTGAAATATAAAAAAATCCAAATAAATAAGTTTGTATGAAAAGAAACTCCAGTTTTTTATTCTACTGCCGCGCTTTGTAAAATCTGGGGTATTTAAAAAATTAAATCCCGAGTAGAATAAAGGAATTGAGAAAAAAGCAAGCGAGTGCAAAGGGTTAGAGGCCTTCCAAGAATACCTACACACTCTGTAGACCTACAGATGAGGTCCTCAGTTTCCCCGTCTCAGGAAAGAAGCCTGTGTACTAGAGAGAACATTTTTATTGGTAGTCAATAGATTTGGGCCCTTTTCCTGACTATCCCACTAACGTGTTTAGGTACTCAACATCTGTGGGATTCAGATTTCTCATCTGCAAAATGAGAGAACTGAATGACATGATCTCTAAGACCTTTCAATTCTAATGTTCTCCCCTTGTAAAATTCTACCCTTGTAGTGAACATATGGAAAAATTCACAGATGCCTTCAAGGAATTTGGAAGAGAAAACTTTGCATTTTCTTTATTCCATCCTGCCAAGTCCAGTCCATTCAATAAACTAGTAAATTACATATGGAAGAAAATTTTAAAAATGAAGATATGAAGGGGGTGGGAGGCATGGAATCTTACCACACAAGCACTGTTATTGTTTTGATGTAGCTTCTTCCAAATACTGTTTATTCTGTCTTCAGATCTTTTGCCTTAACCATGAACTCTTCATTTGACCATAACTCCAGGTGAAATTTGAAGCAGGACATTGTATCTCTTCTCTGCTTTTGTCCTCACCTCCATTCCCCACCCTAGCCCTAAGTTAAGGGCAGGATTTCTTCTCTTGACTTTTCTTATTTTGAGGTATCATCCCAAACACATCCCATGGGATTCAAGTTGGAATGACAATAATACGTTCTAGCAACCTATGAGCCAATGACCCAGTTTTGACCAGCCCAGGCCACCATGATTGCCCATAGGGTGGGCACTTGACTCAAACATAGAGCTAACCTGAGTCATTATTCAGAACTGAAACATGGACCTTGGGTGGTGAGGGAAAGGAGAGCACTTTCTTCCTAAGCTGAAAGCACATGAACCCATGGCTGGTAGTGACCATCTTTACTATGTGGGGTGAGCCTAACTGTAGAATTCAACCAAGGAGAGGTGGAAAAGAACAAAGTATTTGCCATGTTGAGTCCCACATCCTGCCTTGAACACTGTTCCTGCAATTTTTCCTTTAATCTTCTGAGCTAGCCTCTAAAACATGAGCAAATAATTCTCTTGTTGCTTAAGCTCATGTGAGTTGGGTTCTTGTGGCTTACTGCCTAAAGATTCCAGGCTCATCCCCACAGGACCATGAGAACCATCCTAACTTCAGACTGGGAGGACTGAACAAGCTCCATCACCGGATTCCTTAGGCTTATATAATGTAAGTTTTTCCAGCCTCCCACTTTGAGATTTCAA
The DNA here is from genome assembly GCF_951640355.1 of Cnephaeus nilssonii. NCBI lineage: Eukaryota > Metazoa > Chordata > Mammalia > Chiroptera > Vespertilionidae > Cnephaeus > Cnephaeus nilssonii. The sequence continues at coordinate 18,878,813 of NC_137077.1, read as the reverse complement.
CCTCTGCCCTAAGGCCTTGCTCCTTGTTCACAGATTATCTAGTGAGCTGGTCACCGCTTGCCATCTAATTGTTTGCTGGGGGATTTCCAGTCATTGGATTTTACCCACGTATTTGGATACTTGGACATTTTCATGTAGAATTCTCTCGTTACCTTAAGGTTTACTTCATTCCTATTTGCTGTTTTGCCATACCTACTGGCTTGTTCTTAGCATATGCACCTGGGTCTGGTTCTTCAATATCTGTCCCACCCCAGTGAGACAGTTCTAGTTTTAAATTTTGATCCTTCAACACATCAAATTCAGAAGTATAAATAGAGAATGGGGAGTTGTGGAAAGAACACTTATCCCTAGGCATATTATCTAAAACCAGACCCTTTCAACTGTTTTTAAGGTTGTTAGGACTATGACAAAAAGGCCACGAAAAGCAAATCTATAAGATGTATGGCAGTCAGCCCCAACTCCTACTGATTCTCTGAGCCACACAGCTATGTTATGTTGGTGTCCCAAGGAATAATAAGTTTCCCTTTTCCTAACAACCCATATCTTACCCATTTTATAACTTCATTCAGGTATAGAGAGTATTCTTTCTAGATTTGGGCAACCATAAACTTTCTTGGGCGGTCTCCTTTATAACATGTAAACAACTTAAGAATCTATTTTTGCCTTTAACACAGAAGAAGCCTTGGTTCCCAATCCAGAATGGTAGGTTTTTGCACTGGAAGGGCCCTGGATTGTTCTTCTAGGGACATAAATGTCATTGTTACCTAAACTGGTTCCTCAAAATCATGAAGGAAAAACTCACAGGTATAAAAGTGGAGAAACCAGGAGAGCTGGGTTAGATGAGGATATCTTTGAAAAGTTTGACTTCGAATCTATGATTGTGGTACTAAGAGGATGTCTGGGAGAAAGGTTTCAAATTCAGTGAATGGAAGTGATTCTCACTCTGATTGCTCATCAAAATTGACCCTGATTTGGGTGGGTAAAAGGATCTTACCATTTTCTAAACAGAACTTGGATGACAGTGAGAAGTGAATGACAAAAGGTAAACTGGTTTCCTGGAGGATCTGGGAATACTGCTTTTGGCTGACAAAAGCTAGGGAAAAAAGGAAGAAAATTAGGAAAGGAGAGGAGAAGAAAAAGAGCATTTTGCTAGATTATCAACAAAAAGCCCAATTGTCAATATTTTAATGTTTTTATGAGGGTATTAGTTTGGTGAAGGCCAAGGGAGGGAGAGGCAGGGGTGGGTGGAGATGGGCAAAGGGGAGAGGGGGTAGGGGGACACCTGTATTAATTTTTTAAATTAAAAATTACTTTTTTTAATTAAAAAAAGAAAAGCATGAAAATACACTGGAAGAAAATATTTGCAAAGCACATTTACAACAAAGGACTAATATCTAGAATATATAATGAACTCTCAAAACTCAACAATAAGAAAGTAAACACCCTTGCCAGTTTGGCTCAGTGGATAGAGCATCGGCCCACAGACCAAAGGGTTCCAGGTTTGATTCTGGTCAAGGGCACGTACCTCTGTTGGGTTGCAGGCTCCTACCCAACCAGGGAGCTGGTCAGGACACATGCAAGAGGCAACCAATTGATGTGTTTATCTCGCATTGATATTTCTCTCTGTCTTTCCCTCTCTCTTCCACTCTCTCTCTAAAAAAATAATCAATGGAAAAATATCCTTGGGTGAGAATTAAAATTTTTTTTTCTTAAAAAATAAAAAGAAAGCAAACAATCCAGTTAGAAAATGAGCAAAGACATAAAAGACATTTTACTGAAGAGGATATATAAGACACATATTCCACATCATTAACCATTAGAGAAATGCAAATTAAAACCACAGTGAAGGACCTGGCTGGGTAATGCAGTTGGTTAGAGTGTCGTCCCAATATACCAACATTGCAGGTTCGATCCCATCAGGGCACATACAAGAATAAACCAATGATGCACAAATAGGTGGAACAACAAATCGATGTTTCTCTCTCTCTCTCTCTCTCTCTCTCTCTCTCTCTCTCTCTTACCCTTCCCCTCTCCAAAACCAATAAATAAAAAAATAAAATAAGCACGAATAAAATCACAGTGAAATATCATTACATGTCTATAAGAATGGCTAAAATAAAAAAAGGTGATGATATCCACATATGGGCAAGGCTGTCACTCATACATTGCTGATAGAAATGTAAACAGTACAGCTTCTTGAAAAAACAGTTTGGCATTTAACAGTTTGGCACAACATATAAAAGTAAACATAAAATTAATACGTGGCCCAGCACCTGTTCTTCTGGGCATTTATCAAAGAGAAATCAAAACTTATATTTACACAAAAACATGTATACAAATGTTTTAGCAGCTTCTCTAATAGGCAAAAGGTGGAAAAAAGGAAGGGAGGGAAGGAGAGAGGGAGGGAGGGAGGGAGGAAGACAAAAATCCAGATGTCCTTCAAGGAGTGGATGGTTAAACAAATTGTGATACATCCATATTGCAGAAAATAGCTGAGCAATAAGAAGGAAAAATTACTGATATACACAACCTGGATGAATCTCTAGAGAATTAAGCTAGTTGGAAAAAAAGGCTATCACGAAAAGTTACACATTGTATGATTCCATTTCATATAATCTTGAAGTGACAAACATATTAAAATGGGGTACACATTGGTGGTTGCCAGGGTTAAAGAGGGGGTGGGGCAGGAGGAACATAGTCTTGCCTGTAAAAGGACATGAGTGATCCTTGTGGTAATACAAGTATTTTGAATCTTGACTGAATTAATAGCCTGGTTGCAATACTGTACTATAGTTTTGCAAGATGTTGCCATGTGGGAAAAAATTGGGTAAAGGGTATATGTGATCTCTCTATATTGTTTATTATAACTGCATGTGTGTCTACAATTATCTTAGAAATAAAAGTTTAATTTTAAAAAATTACTTATGTGGCTAGCATCATTTTTCTGTTGGATAGTGCTACTGTTAAAGAGAATTTGTAAGATCTCCTGAGGCAAAGGCTTCATATCACATGGATAGGAAGCATAATGAATGCTATATTGAACTGAAAGCACTATAAATTTTTCTGTCTGCCCAGCCAATGTGGCTGTGGTTGAACATTGACCTATGAATCAGAAGGTCACGGTTTGATTCCCAGTCAGGGCACATGCCTGGGTTGCAGGCTTGATCCCCAGAGTGGGGCGTGCAGGAGGCAGCTGATCATTGATTCTCTCTCATCATTGATGGTTCTATCACTCTCTTTCTCTCCCATCTTCTCTGCAATCAATAAAAATATTTAAAAGAAAATTTGTGTCTTACTGATGACATTCATGAATTATTAAAATGATTAACACAAACCAAATTATCACTATAATATAACCAAACATAATGTTCTATCACTATCTCACTTGCTACTTTTATTCTTTTCTTCTTATTTATAAATCTAACTAGTAATTTCTACTTACATGTTTTTTCCATAGGATTAATTGGTACAAAATGGTGGTGGTCTTTTTTTGCTTTCATCAGATAATTTTCCTTATGACTTTCTATTCTCGGATAGTTGCTGATTTTGTCAACCATCATGGAATTGTAATTGCTTTGCAAGACATCTTGTTTCTTCAACAATGACTTTTTGGTTGCATATTTATAAGTTCCTTCAATGAGATCAAGCCAACTGTAATTCACAAGATTTACAATTCCTACAGGGAAAGCAATATTATTCTCAGCATATATCTGCAATGTCTCCCCAAGTTCACACAGTAATTCAGCAGCAGTGTGTTTGTATTCTTCAAATGGACTCTTTTGGTTGTGTATTTTGGAGAATTTAACATCAGTAGGAAACTTGGAAACAACAGGAGTTGGTGGGATGGCAAATGATTGAAACGCATATTTCTTCTTCGATGCAGCTACTATAGATAGACTTGCTTCCTTGTCTAGTTCTTTAGGGCGAATACTCTCTGGAAGACTGTAAAAAACATATGTGAGACTTAAAGATATTGAATACTTTTTAACCTAGTAATTTGACTTCTAAATATAATTTAAAAGATATATAGCAACTGTGTATAAAATTGCTAACTGTAACATTATTTTTTGATATTAGTAAAAATTGAAAAGAACCTAATAGCTCATAGGAATATTGCTAAGTATGTAAATAATGCCATACCCGTACAATGTGTAGCAATAAAAATTGTTTGTAAAATTTCTCTTAATAATTTGGGGAAATGATTATGTTATATAAAAAAGATATATAATTACATATGTGGAATGATCTGAATTGTATAATGTATACATCATAAATCTGGTAGTAAAGAGCCTAAGCAAATGTCCACCAAAAAGGAAATTAATTGTGGGATTATAGAAGTCATTTTTTATTTTCTCCTCTTATACTTCATGTTCTTCTAATTTTTCCACAATAAACATTTATGTTTATACTCAGAAGACAAAAACCAATATATGTGTATCATTTATTCATTTGTCTAATTATAAGACAAGACATAGATCATTTCTTCCAGAAAGGCTTCCCTGAATTTCTTAGGTTCTAAGTCCACAAACATACTGTGTTCCCTTAACCCATCCAACACACCCCTATCAGATGTTACTGTATTTGAGAGAAGACAGAAATCCAAACAGGTAACCCTCATATTCCCCACTACCACCTTTGTAGGAGGTTAGGTGCAGGGAGTGGGAATTTACCAAATCTAGAAGAGGCACCTGAAAAGCTTAAAGACTGATGAGGGCTTTTGATAACTGAGGGGAAGGGTTGGGAGGGGGGAGCGCTATGGTTTTAAAATTTGGAATATTCTCCTGTAAACCAGTTGTTCAAATATTTATAGGACAGCTGCCCTAGTCATCACAATTTCTTTATTATTGAATGTATTGGGGTTATATTGATTAGTAAAATTATATAGGTTTAAGGTATAATCTCACATGTATATTATGCCTCTTTCCATCACCATTTATCACCCCTATAAACTCTCCTACCTCCCCCCGCTCATTTGTCATTACAATTTCAAAATGTTTTCTTTTACCAAGTCATTGTGGTGAAACATGTCAACACCTCCCAATGGACTTTATAAAATGGTACAGAGCACTAAAGAGTCACTTCCATCTTTCTCCTAAATGGTGGTTCCATTAGCATAGTTCGAAAAATAACATTGGGCCCTGGCTGGTTTGGCTCAGTGGATAGAGCGTCGGCCTGCGGACTCAAGGGTCCCAGGTTCGATTCCGGTCAAGTGCATGTACCTTGGTTGCGGGCACATCCACAGTAGGGAGTGTGCAAGAGGCAGCTGAATCGATATTTCTCTCTCATCGATGTTTCTAACTCTCTATCCCTCTTCTTTCCTCTCTGTAAAAAATTAATAAAATATATATAAAAAAGAAAAATAACATTGGTTTCCCAGCGGAGAGTTTAATGTAAAAAGGCAACTTTTTTAGATCAAAAGGTATTTGAATTGGAATAAGAATTGTAAATGTAGATCTTTAGGCATTGGTTATATTTTCACATTAATATTTTTTAAATGGAAGACCTATTTTTGAAAACTTTAAACATATTATTATTATTATAACTCATACATTTCTATATCCCTTTATAATAAGCTTTCAAAGTTGCTCTCATAAACATCATTTCTCTAAACTCTAGTACTAACCCTATGAGGCAGCTACTGTGTTATCTCAATTTTATGGTATTTTCTTTGTAACATCCTGTAAATATGCATTTAGAACTCTCAGATTTATCTATTGCTCAAATAAAAGAATAAGACTACTTAAAATAACAATAACTGTAACACCTTCCATTTATTAATTGCCTCAATATGTAAGTACAGTCAATAATTATACCTCCTTCAGAAGGATATTAAGAAGGTTAAGAAATTTAATACATATTTAAATATAATATTTATATATCTGGTTTATTTTTCAGGCAGAAGCTCAAATAATGGACTGTCCAGTTCAAAACTAGACTTAACAATCTTTTTATTTTTAATTCTCAAACAAGAATATTTTTTTATTGATTTTTAGGGAGAGTGGGAAAGGGAAAGACAGAGAGAAATATGGATGTGAGAGAAACACATCGATTGGTTGCCTCCTGCACATGCCCTGACCAGGGCCCGGGCTGGGAAGGAGCCTGAAACCAAGGTACATGCCGTTGAAGAGAATCAAACGCAGGACCCTCTGGTCTGCAGGCTGACGCTCTATCCACTGAGCCAAACCAGCTAGGGCCAGACTTAATAATGTTAACGAGAGATAATCAACAATGAAGGTCTTGGCACCTGGTCCAGTCTTAAAGTAGTTCCACTTCTCTAGGCACACAGCACATGAGAAGAAATAATTCTTTCATTTAATAAATATTCATCAGGCACAGTTGTAGGTGCTGGGGAGACATGGTGAAGAGGACAAACCTCTGCCCTCATGGACCTTACATTCTAGTTGGAGAAAGAATGCCGGGAGGGAGAAAAAAAGGAGAGAGCAAAGACAAAGAAAAGAAATTTACAGATAGCAATAATTGCATTGATGAAAATAAAACAGGGCACTTTAATAGAGTAATGGGTGGGGGTGGGGATGGGGGGAGGGGAGGCTTAGCTTCTTTGGATTGGGAGATCAGAGATGGCCTTTCTGAAGAGGAGACATTTGGGATGAGACTTGAATGATGATGAGGAAGAGCCAACCATAAAATGATATGGCAGAAAAACATTCAATGGAGAGTGCCCATCAAATGCAAATAACCTAATGCAGGAATGGGCTTGGTTGTGAAAGCAACAGATAGGCCATAATGGCTGGGGAGCAGTGAGTGACATGGAGTGGTATGCATGGTCGGAGGACAGACATAGAAGAAATCACAGAAGAGCTTTCAGTTCATGGTAACAAGTATGGAGTTTATTCTTGGTGCAATAGCAGCAGGATAGCTGGTGGGAGAAATGGGATGTTTCCTAGCAGAGTGGACTAAAGCAATGCTTAACACATACCTTGAGGAATGTATTAAAAGAGAAAGCTGGGAAGCCAATAAATCCCTCAAGCTCTATGCTAAACAGACCTACTGATTGCTCATAAGACAATCTGACTCACTGATTACCAATTTTAAGCCAAGCAGTGTGAATACAAAATGATCACATTACATTGAACTAGAGGCCCATTGCGTGATATTCATGCAAGAATAGGCCTTCCTTCCCCTGGCTTCGCTCTTGGCCACCTGGGAGCCTGCAAGTCCTCACTCCCAGCCAGAGCACCACTTCTGTAGCTCCCTCCGCCGTCCCCCTCCCCCTCATAGCAAGCGTCCCACCCCTTACGGCTGCACCACACCTGCATATGCAAATTAATCTTCCATCTTTATTGGGTTAATTTGCATACTCACTCCTGATTGGCTGTGGGTGTAACAGAGATATGGTCAATTTACATGTTTGTCTATTATTAGGTAAGATTTATTTTCAAAAACAGAAAGAGTTGGAAATGAAGAGACAACAGACTTCTGAAAATAACAGCAACTTGTAATGGTCTTGAGAAAAGTTATAACAGGCTCAAAAAAACCTCACAATTTAATTAATATATACCCCAGCTTTCATCCTAGTACTGCTGACATTTCGGATCAGATAATTCTCTGTTGAAGGTGCTGTCCTGTGTATTGTAGAATGTTTAGCAGCAACCTTGGTCTCTATATACCAGATGACGATAACACCATACCCCCCTAGTTGTGACAAACAAAAACGCCTCCAGAAATTGCTACATGTCCCTTGAAGGATGAAACACCCCTGCTTAAGAACTCACTGGTAAAATTAACAACTTTTAACTTTATTCGGCCTTGTGATATATGTTCTAAGATAGGTTGGGATATTTCAATTTCCATTTCACAAGTTAAATTGTGGTAACTAGAGGGTAAAAATATTGTGAAATGACTAGTTCCATTATTTCATTCATTTTTGTGGTCTTGACACAATTCTATGGATATTAATCACAAGTCTGTATTAAGCACATCCTATGTGCCAAGCACTGTTCGTGGTATTGGGGATAGAGAAGCGATCAAGTAGATAAAAAATCCTTGTAGACCTGATACTCTCATGAGAAGAGAGAGAGCAAACAAATAAAAAGGGATATCATTGCCCTAACCAGTTTGGCTCAGTGGATAGAGCATTGGCCTGCGGACTCAGGGGTCCCGGGTTCAATTCCGGTCAAGGGCATGTACCTTGGTTGCGGGCACATCCCCAGTAGAGGGTGTGCAGGAGGCAGCTGATTGATGTTTCTCTCTCATCGATGTTTCTAACTCTCTCTCCCTCTCTCTTCCTCTCTGTAAAAAAAATCAATAAAATATTTTTTTTTAAAAAAAGGGATAACATTTACAATATTAGAAAGTGATTTAGTGCAACAGAAAAGTTAGAAAGGGGATAGAAATTGCTAAGGTGGTGATGGTGTAGAAATTTAAAATAGGATAATCACTACAAAGGTGATACTTAAATAAAGACAAGGAAAGGGGAGTAAGCAATGCTGAAAACAGAAGGAACAGCTAGTGAAAACTCCCTAAAGGAGAGGGAGAGGGAAAAGGAGAGGGAGAGAAAACAAGCTAGGTTTGTCGTGGAATAGCAAAGAAACCAGATGACTGGTCCATTTGACCAATTATGCTTAAATTAATCCTGATCTGGCTAAAATAAAGCTCTCTGACTAAATTCATGGTCATCTTTGACATGGTAATTTCTTGATATAGTTTCTTAGAGGGTAGGAAATAGGGAAGGATTGATCCTGAGCACCTTATAAGCCTTTGAAAATATACAGTGATGCCAGCAATGCAGAGTAATTCCAAATGTTTTACCTATGCTTATCTTTTGAAGTGTGTTCCAAATGGGGGAGACGGTCTCTCTTTTCCCATTTTTTCCTTTTTGGTTTCATCTAAAATAAAATAAATCTATTTAAAAGGTAGAGAAAAATACTGGTCTAAGTGAAATATATTTTTAAAAAATTATAATTTATGAGACTGAGCTATATTATTACCTGATCAAAGAAATAGATAGGTCCAATGTCCAAAGGTCTAGTTTCAGTAAAGTCTTCCATTCTGCCATGAGACCTAAGAAGGAGAAGTTAAGAATCTGAAGACAAGTTATCATGCCTACAAGTAATAATTCAAACACTTGGTTTTAAAGTTATTTTTATATTCAATGAACTGTACAAAGCAGGGGTTGGAGATAGGGCACAACCATTCCTTTACCTCTATCTTCACTTCATAGGCTATCTACTTGACATAGACACAATCAGAAGGATTTCATGCTAATGGCAAACAAAGCAATATCATGTTGATGCCAAGTTTCTCAACCTTAGCACTATTGACATTTTGGCCAGATAATTCTTTGTGGTAAGGAGCTGCCTTGTGCATTGTAGGATGTTTAGCAGCACCTCTGGCCTCTACCTACCAGATGTCAGTAGCATGCCTTCTTACCCAGTTAGGACAACAAAAAAGCGTCTCCAGACATTGCCAAATGTCTCCTGGAGATAAAAATTGCCCCTGGTTCAGAATGACTGTGCTGATGCAATACTGCGACCCCCTAACTCCCCAAAAAAAGGTTTGATAGGGAAGAAACTGGTGCCTCAGAGTGAGTGATACTGCTAATGGCAGGGTATTAGAGTAGTGCCACTCAAAATGGGACCACTGGACCAGCAGCATCAACATCACCTCGGAGCTTATTATAAATGCATTCTCACTTAACCCTAACATATCATATTGTGTCAGAAGCTCCAGAGATGGCATCCAGGAACTTGTGATTGAACAAGTCCTCTATGTGATTCTTATAAATGTTAAGTTTGGGAAGCACTAATGATGAGGACACATTTACCAAGAAGGTTGTGAAACCGCAGGATTGTGACTAAAGGGGCAGTCTGGGGCTGGCTACACCAAAGCTAAGTGGCCTCATGGGTTTGCAATGAACAAGACGAGCACATACTGGAGGACTGGACAGCAGCAATAGTATCAAAGGACTGGGACACCTAGAGGACGAGCATCATTAGGTAAAAGCTAATGATATTAATAGCTATATATTAACTTATTAATATTATTATTAATAAAGAAAATTCTCTGAGGCTCAGACTTGATTAGTCCTTCCTAAAAGAGAAGTAGGAGAATTTGTTTAAAATTTAATTTGAATGACATCAAAAATTCCTGTTTATACAAACACTAGAGGCCCGGTGCACAAAATTCATGCGGGGGGGGGGTGTCTCTCAGCCCAGCCTGCACCCTCTCTAATCTGGAACCCCTCAAGAAATGTCTGCCTGTTTTGGCTTGATCCCAGTAGGATCGGGCCTAAACGAGCAGTCAGACATCCCTCTCACAATCCAGGACTGCTGGCTCCCAACTGCTCATCTGCCTGCCTTCCTGATTGCCCCTAACTGCTTCTGCCTGCCAGCCTGATCACCCCCTAACCACTCCTCTGCCAGCCTGATTGATGCCTAACTGCTCCCCTGCCAGCCTGATTGCCTCTAACTGCCCTCCCCTGCAACTGCCCTTCCCTGCAGGCCCAGTCATCCCCAACTTCCCTCCTCTGCCGGCCTGGTCACCCCTAACTGCCCTCCCCTGCAGGCTTGATCGCCTCCAACTGCCCTCCCTTGCAAGCCTGGTCCCTCCCAACTGCCCTCCCCTACTGGCCTGATTGCCCACAACTGCCCTCCCTTGCAGGCCAGGTCCCTCCCAAAAATCCTCCCCTGCTGGCCATCTTGTGGTGGCCATCTTGTGTCCAAATGGGGGCAGGATCTTTGACCACATTGGGGCAGCCATCTTGTGTGTTGGAGTGACAGTCAATTTGCCTATTACTCTTTTATTAGATAGGATAGATGCCTGGTGTACGGGTGGGGGTCGGCTGGTTTGCCCTGAAGGGTGTCCCGGATCAGGGTGGGCTACCCTTGGGACGTGGGGCGGCCTGGGCGAGGGGCCTGTGGTGGTTTTTAGGCTGGCCATGCCTCCCGGCAACCCAAGCGGAGACCCTGGTATCTGGGATTTATTTATCTTCTATAATTGAAACTTTGTAGCCTTGAGCAGAGGCCAGAGCTGGCCAGAGTGGGCAGGAAGCATGGCTTCCTCCATTGCCGGGGAAACCCAAGCCTCCTGCTTGCTCCTTGGCTGCAGCCATCTTGGTTGGGTTAATTTGCATACTCGCTCCTGATTGGATGGTGGGTGTGGCTTGTGGGCATAGCAGAGGTACAGTCAATTTGCATGTTTCTATTTTATTAGTGTAGATCTCTATCTCATTGTCCTGCCACTGTTGCTAAACATTCTACTTTGAGTTATGGGGAGTCACCTCAAGATGTGCCTCTGCGGTATGTAGATTGTTTTGAGCTAAAGGCAACTTTAGCCTCAGGCTGAAGAGAAACTTCTGTCCCTCTATTAACTATCTAGAAGAATTTAAATTAGAGGCCTTGTCCATAATAAGTGATTATTAGAAGTAACCTTTTTTGACCTATCTGTAGGTTAGGACAAACTTCTATTTCCTGAACACCTGCTCTTCTTACCATCTTGCAATGACCATTTGAAGCCCCCAAGGCACCTACCTCAACCCTAGCTCAGGAAGTCTTATATACCTCAATCCCCCTTTCTATCTCAGAAACTCTCATGCATGTGGGGGGTCTCTGACTCTCTCACATATGTGGGTTTCCCATATATATGTATGTGTTAAATCTGATTATTTTCTTTTGCTGATCTACTTATATCTATTTAATTATTAGATTAGCCAAAAGAACCTTGAGGGTAGAAAAAAATTTGCCCTCCCCACAGGTGTAGCATGATATATACATTTGTGAAAAACTTCATGTCCTGCAAAATTGTGCACTAAAAATAATAGGGCTCATGGGAAAACCAGAGTGCAGGCACACCATTTAAATTTATGCTACTTTGCCCTAGCTGGTTTTGCTCAGTGGATAGAGTGTTGGTCTGCGGACTGAAGGGTCACAGGTTCAATTCTGATCAAGGGCACATGCCCGAGGTTGTGGGCTAGATTCTCAGTAGGGGGTGTGCAGGAGGCAGCCTATCAGTGATTCTCTCTTATTATTGACGTTTGTATCTCTCTTTTCCTCTCTCTTCCTCTTTGAAACCAATAAAAATATGTTGGGTTTTTTTTTTAAAGATATACTATATTGCCCTGGTTAGTGGGCTCAATGGTTAGAGCATCCACTCATGCACCAAAGGGTCACAGATTCAATTCCTGGTACCTGGATTGCAGGATGGATCCCTGTCACCCAGCAGGGCACAGGCGTGAGACAACCAAACGATGTGTCTCTCTCACATTGATGTTTCTTTCTCTCTCTCACCGTCCTTCTCTTCTACTCTCTAAAATCCAAGAGGAAAAAAAACAAGTATTCTCAGGTGGGAAATAACAGAAAGATATTTATGAATTTAAGCCATGTTAAAATGGCAATACTCCCCAACTAACCTACAGATTCAATGCAATCTCTGTCAAAATTCCAATGGTTGTTTTTGCAGAAATTAACACGCTAAAACTTCTAAAATTCACATGGAAATTCAAGGACCCAGAATATCCAAAACCATCTTGAAAAAAACCCACAAATTCCTAATTTCAAAATTTAATATAAAAACTACATTAATCAAATGTGGTACTGACAATATAGAAATCAATGGCTTAGAATTGAGTCTAGAAATAAACCCTCAAATTTATGGTAAATTAATTTTTGACAAGGGTTCCAAGACAATTCAATGGAAGAAAGAATAGTCTTTTGAATACATGATCATGGAACAACTGGATATTCACATGTGAAAGAATAAAATTGAACGCTTATATCATACCATATACAAAAAATTAACTGCCAATGGATCACAGAATGGGAAAAAATTTTGCAATTCAAATCCTATATAATAAAAGCCTAATATGCAAATCGACCGAATGGCAGAATGACCTGTGGAACGACTGGTTGCTATGATGTGCACTGACCACCAGGGGGCAGATGCTTAATGCAGGAGCTGCCCCAGCCTGCAGGCCCCAGGCCAGCTAAGGCGGGTGCCAGCAGGGGCCCCCCGATCACCCTGCTGGTCGCCCCAACAGAGGGAGGTGACCAGCGGTGCCGGTGGGGGGGGGGCAGGGCCGGCTGGCAAGTGGGCTGGCGTCACCCCCCCCCCCCCCCCCCCGCCGATCGCCCCACTGGTCGCCTCCGCAGAGGGGAGTGACTGGCGGCAGTGGCAGGGGACAGGGCCAGTGAGCAGGCGGCGCCAGGCTGGCCAAGGCGGGTGCAGTGGGAGCCCCCCAGTGGCCCTGCCAGTAACCCTACACATCTGCCCTGATTGCCGGCCAGGCCTAGGGACCCTACCCATGCACGAGTTTCGTGCATCGGGCTTCTAGTATGTAATAAGGTGAGAGGGTTAACTTGAAATGCAGGCAGACAGGGCAGGGGTCCAGTGGAAAACAAAGGCAGGTGAAACAGGCAGGGGTAGACACGGCAGTTTGAGCCAGCCTAACCACAGGAACCAACCAAGCAGAAATAATAAAATGTTTCTGGACTCAAAGCGGGAGGCATGGGAAAACAAGGGAGAGCCTGTAGCAACACAATAGACGAACACATAGAAACAGAAAAAGTTCAGCATAGGAACAGAGAAAGATCACATAGAAACAGGGCAAGTTCAGGTCTATTGCTGGACAAAAACAATTGAGGAAATTAATCAGGTGATGACACAGATAGACACAGAAGCAGACTTGTAGCAAATATACAAGGCTTTAACAGGCAGCCCACTATTGGGTCTTCTTTCCCTTGCAGGGAGTCTGAATATGCTTGTAATAAATTTTCCACATTTTTGCTTAAATCTCTGGTCTGTGTAGCTTATTCTTCAGTGTCATGAGACACAACCCTGGGAAAACACCTCGGCCCATAGTTCCGATCATCACAGGGTCTAGTGTTCAGAATATACAAAGAATTCTTAAGCTCAAGAATAAAAAGACAAATAACTCAAAATAGGCAAAAGATTTGGACATTTCTTTTAAGAATATATGCAAATGGACAATAACACATGAAAAGATGTCAACATCACGTCATTAGGTAAATGCCAATCAAAACCACAATGAGATACCACTTCACACCCACTAGGATGGCTATCATATCTAATAAAAGAGTAATATGCAAATTAACCATCACTCCACTACACCCACCAGCCAATCAGAACGAGCAAGCAAATTAACCCCAACCAAGATGGCTGCAGCCACAGAGAGCAGGAGGGAGGCTTGGGTTTCCCTGGCAATGGAGGAAGCCAAGCTTTCCACACACCCTGGCATGCCCAGGCCTCCACTCAAGGGTACAGAGTTTCAATTATAGAAGGTAAATAAATTCCAACAGAAATGGCGGCAGCCACTGAGCTGGAAGAGCAAGAGGCTAGGCTTGCCCCGGATGATAGAGGAAGCCAAGTTTCTGCAGCCCTGGCCGGCTCAGGCCTTCACTCCAGGCTACAAAGTTTCAATTGTAGAAGATAAATAAACCTCAGATACCAGGGCCTCCGCTTGGGTCGCCGGGGTGTGTGGCTGGCCTGCAAACCACCAAAGGCCCCCACCCAGGCCGCCCCACGTCCCAAGGGAACCCCACCCTGATCCGGGACACCCTTCAGGGCAAACCAGGTGGCCCCCACCCATGCACCAGGCCTCTATCCTATCTAATAAAAGAATAATATGCAGATTGACTATCACTCCAACACACAAGATGGCTGCCCCCATTTGGTCAAAGATCCTGCCCCCATGTGGACACAAGATGGCCAGCAGGGGAGGGCTGTTGGGAGGGACCAGGCCTGCAAGGGAGGGCAGTTGTGGGCGATCAGGCAAGCAGGGGAGGGCAGTTGGGAGGCACCAGGCCTGCAAGGGAGGGCAGTTGAGAGGGACCAGGCCTGCAAGAGAGGGCAGTTGGGGGCGATCAACCCTGCAGGGGAGGCAGTTAAGGGTGACCAGGACAGCAGAGGATGGAAGTTGGGGGCAAACAGGCTGGCAGGGCAGCAGTTAGACATCAATCAGGCTGGCATGGGAGTGGTTAGGGGGTGATCAGGCTGGCAGGCAGAAGTGGTTAGGGGCAATCAGGAAGGCAGGCAGGTGAGCAGTTGGGAGCCAGCAGTCCTGGATTGTGAGAGGGATGTCCCAGATTGGAGAGGGTGCAGGCTGGGCTGAGGGACAAACCCCCCCCGCTCCCCGCCCCGTGCACAAATTTTGTGCACCGGGCCTCAAGTTAATAACAATGTACCTACCTATATAGTTTAAGTTTAAAAAATTTGGCTCTCAAAAGAAATTTCAATCTTTGTACTGTTGATATTTGGCTCTGTTGACTAATGAGTTTGCTGACCACTGTTTTGAAATACGTCTGATAGAGAGAGACAAATACCACATGATTTCATTTATATATGGAATCTAAAAAACAAAATAAACAAAAAAGAAACAGACTCATAGATACAGAGAACAAACTGATGGTTGCCAGGTGGGAGAGGGCGGGAGGGCTGGGTGAAAAGGTGAAATGATTAAGAAGTACAAATTGGCAGTTACAAAATAGTCAGAGGGATGTAAATTACAACAGGAAAATATAATAAATAATATTGTAATAACCTTGTATGGTGTCAAGGAGGTACTAGACTTACTAGAGGTATCACTTCATAAGTTATATAAATGTTTATCCACTATGCTGTATACCTGAAACTAATATGATATGGAAAGTCAACTGTAACTGAAAAATTTTTTTAAATTATAAAAACAAAAGCAAAGGAAAAAAAGAAAGACTCATTGACAAACAACAGTATGGTGAATGGCAGAGAAAATGGGGAGTGGGGAAAGGTAGAAGAGTGTAAAAGGGGGATAAATGGCAATGAAAGAAGACTTGGGGTGGCAAACACACAATACAATATACAGATGATGTATTACAAAATTGTATACCTGAAACCTATAAAATTTTATTAACCAATGTCACCCCAATAAATTTAATTTTTAAAAAACAGTGGTTAAAAATAAAAAGGTTAAAAATAAAATTGTCATATGACCAGCTTTTATATTTGTAGATATATGCCCAAGAGAAATAAAAACATATTCATACCAAAACTTATACAGAAAAGTTCACAGCACTATTCATCACAGCCAAAAAGTAGCCACAACCCAAATGTCTATTAATTGATGGATGGAAAATGTTCTCTAATTGGATAGTGGTGGTGATTGTACACTTGAAATTACTAAAACTCACAGAATTATACACTTCAAAATGATAAATTTTATGGCACATAAATTATCATAATTTTTTTAAAAGGAGTATCCAAGAGACTCAGCCCGTTCTAGCTTCCACCCATACCAACCTAGGGATGTCAACTTCTAGAGATCAGATCCTCAAAAATATAAGTGCCTTAAAAAGTACCTATTTTCTGTCCTACCAGCTGCTGCCAGTTCAGACCCAAAGAATATTAGAGATCTACTGGTTCTAACCCCAAAATAACCTTATACCAGTGTTCCATTCAGAACCTCAAGACCAGTTGATTCTATTCATGTCTTTTATCTCAGTCATCCTCAATCACTGGAAATGTAAACTTGCAATTTCTATCTAGATCAAGAGAGCCGACTGAGCACCATGTCCTCTACATTCTGGAATTGTTATCAATTAGACTGACTTTATTTATGTGTCATAAATCTGTTTTTAACAATGCAGAGGGGTGATATCTTACAAGTTTGGAGAAAGAGTGACTAGCCTAGGGTTTTCCAATTCAGTAGCTGAATCAAGGGTCCAGCATCTTTCCACCCTTCAGTGTTCTTCAGATTTCATCCGCACTAATCATTCTCAGACTTTAAAACATCTAAAAGAAAAAAAAAGGGCTCATTTTATTTTGTCTTTAAAAAAATTTAATAAACCTTTTCCAGAAGTTCTCAATAGTTTTTCTTCAATGTCTCATTGACTAAAATTGCAACACATCTATACCTATACAAACCCCTGAGAAGAGGGATTGGAATTATTATATATTAGCTTAGACCAATCAGGATGTACCCCCTTTTTAGAAGTAATTCTAGCTTTCTTTCTTTTATTTTTATTTTATTATTTTTTAAATCCTCACCCGAGGATATTTTCCCATTGATTTTTAGGGAAAGTGGAAGAGAGAGGGAAAGACAGAGAGAAACATCAACGCCCATTGATTGTTTGCCTCATGCACAAGCCTGAACCAGAACCCGGGCTGGGGAGGAGCCTGCAACTAAGTACATGCCCTTGATCGGAATCAAACCAAGCACCCTTTGGTTCGCTGGCCTATTCTCTATCCACCAAGTCAACCAGGCTAGGGCAGGATGTACCCTTGAGTTAAGGATAGGTTCATCTGATTGGGCACATGGTTGAGCAGAGAAGGGCTATGTCAGCAAGTGAAAAACTAAAAATGAATTCCAGGTAGGTATCCAACAGTGTCTATTAAAGGGTTCCAATGTCTATGGTTTGCTTTTCACTCATTCACATTTAAGCAAATCTTCCCAATTCACCAAGTCCTGCCCACAAACACAGAGGTCACTGTCAGTTTTTTCACTTCATCATTTTAAAATGTGAACTGGCAAACAATGCCCATCAGACATTTAAGGAAAACCTGCAACATGGAAATGAAAGATCATGATAAAGATTTCCATTTTCAATTTTAATATAGTAACTGATATTGGACACAAGACCTTCTACCAATGCAATTATCAAACTGGGGAAAATAAATAAAATAACTGTTTTTAGACACTGGTCAATCGGAAAGAGAACTATAACCCTTAATAGAAGAAAAAAATGAACAAACTTCATGACCATCATAACTTTTTGCATGGAAGCACTTTCCAGATCACTGTCAGGGAAGGCCAAACAAAGCATGGTAGTGTCAATGAGCTGAGGAGATAGAGATCAGATATCAGAGAGGAAGAAGCTGTACAGAGAGGTTTACACAGGGAAAGATTCCACAAAACTAAACAAAGAACAACTATTAGGAAGAGAACACTTCTGGGGAGCAAGAGGCTGAACAATGACCAGAAATTGCACAAGAATGGGAGATGTTGGTATTACAATTAGCCATAGTGGAGAGATTGCATTAACTACCCCAGGAAACTAGTAGACACCCTAGAAAGGTTAGGATTTAGGAATAGACTTAATTTAGCACTACAACAGCACTATTAAAGAGAAATATTACAAATATAATTAAAAATTATCTTGTAACCTCTTTAAAAAAGGTGAAAATCACCTGGCCACCATTGCTCAGTTGGTTGAGCATCAACCTATGAACCAGGAGGTCACAGTTTGATTCCCAGTCAAGGCATATGCCTGGGTTGCAGGCTCAATCCCCAGTGCGGGGCATGCAGGAAGCAGCCTATTGATGATTCTCTCTCATCATTGATGTTTCTATCTCTCCCTTCCTCTCTGAAATCAATAAAACTTATATTTTTTAAAAAAAGAAACAAATGGAAATTCTAGAACTGAAAAAAAAAAGGATTTGAAAGGAAAAATTAACTGGCTGGTTTAACAGGAATTAGACATTACAAAATAAAATAAGTGAAGTTGAAGGCAAAGCAATGGAACCCATCTAAACTGAAGCAAGAGAGAAAGAAACAAAATCATCCAAGCCTCTGACTGTGGGACATTATCAAGTTGTCTGATTCAGTGTCTGGTGAAGTCCAGCTTCCTATTCATATACATCTGTCTTCTCACTGTTCTCACATGGTGCAAGGGTGCAAGGGAGCAAGGAAGCTCTCCGGGGTTTCTTTTATAAGAGTACTAATCTCGTTCATGAGGCCTCTGCCCTCATTACATCATAACTTCCTAATGGCTCCCTCCCTCCATCTCATTGGGGATTAGGTTTCAACATATGAATTTTGGGGAGACATGAATATTCAGTCTATGGCACCATATACACAAAAAATCTGTGGACTCCTCTATAATTTTCCAAGTGTAAAAGGGTCCTGAGACCAAAAGTTTGAGAACTTCTCTTTAACCCTTTTCCATATACAACCTCACTAACAATATATTCCTAGTTCACTTCTGTCTTCAACACCAACATAACTCTCATTAATCAGTAGTGGGGACCATTATGAGAAGAGATGGGAAGAGAGAGCCTAGGAATAGTACTGTCATTTGTCTTCTAGTATGTAGCTCATCTTTCTTTTGTGAACCCTTGATACTGATTTCTATGTAGCTCTGGCCAATAAACACTTGAAATCTCCATGTGGGTAATGATATTCTTGACATCTTGGCCATAGGAATAGTACTTGGAACTATTTGTGTCTTTCTTAAAATCTAGCCTAAATACATGGATGCTACATAGAGATTATGGGGAAGATAAAGAAGTTCTATTACTACCTAACTATTCTCCAGTTACAGAAGAAAATAATAAAATATTGTAAGATGAAAGGTAACTTAGGATATCTTTGGACAGAACTAAAACAGGGAAAGAATCACAGAACAGCATCACATTTAATTTCAAGAAAGGTGCTCTCCAGAAGAACAAAAAGTGCTAGCCTTTCAAGAGTCACTGATGAAATGGGTTTGAGATAAAGAATCCTTTGATCCTCCAGCTGATGTCCAGAATAGTGCAATCCAATTTCTTATGAGAATCCTTTTTTTGGTGTTAACAAAATTGTTCTCACTAAAGTCACCACAGGGCTCCTAATAGTTAAAATCAATGGTCTAACTCATACAACTTAACAAAAGAAAGACAAATAACCCAGTCCAAAAATGGGCAACGGACCTATATAGATACTTTTCTAAAGAGGACATAAGGAAGGCCAAGAGATATATGAAAACATGCTCAAAGTCACTAATCATCTGAGAGATGCAATTCAAAGCAACAATGCAGTACTATCTCACACCTGTCAGAATGGCTATCATCAACAAATCAACAAATGACAAGTGCTGGCAAGGATGCAGAGAAAAAGGAACCCTCCTTCACTGCTGGTGGGAATGCAGACTGGTGCAGCCACTATGGAGAACAGTATGGTGTTTCCTCAAAAAACTAAAAATGGAACTCCCATTTGACCCAGTGATCCCACTTCTAGAAATATATCCCAAGAACTAGAAACACCAATCAGAAAGGATATATGCATCCCTATGTTCATAGCAGCACAATTTACAATAGCTAAGATTTGGAAACGGCCTAAGTGCCCATCAGCAGATGAGTGGATTAGAAAACGGTGGCACATCTACACAAAAGAATACTACACTACTGTAAAAAAGAAGGAATTCTTACCATTTGCAACAGCATGGATGGAACTGGAGACCATTATACTAAGCAAAACAAGCCAGTCAGAGAAAAATAAATATCACATGATCTCACTCATTTGTGGAATATAATGAACAACATAAAGTGATGAACAAAAACAGATCCAGAGACAGAGAAGCATCGATCAGACCGTCAAACCTCAGAGGGAAGGTAGGGGAGGGTGGGGGTAAGGGAGAGATCAACCAAAGGACTTGTATGCATGCATATAAGCCTAACCAATGGACACAGACACCAGGGGGGGTGAGGGCATGAGTGGGGGGGAGGGGCAATAGGGGGATAAGGACACATATGTAATGCCTTAATCAATAAAGAAAAAAATTTAAAAAAATAAAATCAATGGTCTAGTTTGAAACTTCATACTATTTGCTTTCTTCAACAGTTGATATAGCTGAACCAACTTTTGTTTTGTAAAACATTTTCTCTCACTTCCATTTGCTTATTCTCTAAAGCATTTTCTCCTTCTTGCTCTATCATTCCTTTGTAATTTTCTTAACAATTTCCCACCTTTGCTTCTTATAGGAAAAAACCTCCACAATAAAACAAAACAAACAAACATAAAACCACACAAAAAAATGCCCTAAAACATTAGTGTCCTTCTGGATTGTGTTCTGTTTCTGGTCCTTTTCTCTTCTCCCTGAGGTACCTCATTCACAGCCTTCTACCACACCCAAGCAAGCCCTAATAATTCTCATTATCTCCAGATCCATGTTTCTCACTGACCTACTGGATATCTTTGCCTGGATGCTCTGCAGGCATCTCAAACTTAAAATGCCCAAAGCTTATCTCTCCCTCCACCTCCTCCAAAACCTACTCCTCCTTTTCTATCCCCTATCTCACAGAGGGTTACCACTATCCACCCAGGAACCCAGGCCAGAAACCTGGGTGTCATCGTGAACTCCTCCCTCTCCACACTAAATGGCCCAGTAAATATTCTTAATTCTACATTTCTGCAACCCAATCTCTCCTCTCTAGCACCCTAAGAGACTTCGCCTAAGTTCTTACCAATATTTTTCAAAAATAACATCTTAGCAAGTCTGCCCTACTACCAGGCTCTGCCATTTCTAATTCTTTCTTTAGAATAAATGACATCAGACTTGGGATTTCACTATTGAGGAAAGTTTTTAAAAAGGTTTTTAGAAATGACATGATGAGGCCTTTAATTTTTTGGGGGGGGGCAGAGGTCAGGGCACAAAAGACCCAACATCATCTACTTGCACTGTCATTTTATCATAATAATTTTAAACTACTCTTCAACTTCAAAAAACAGAAAGTACCAAATTCTTAAAACAGAAAAAAGTTCTTTAAATATACTTGGCTTTTTAAATGAAACAGTTTTCTGGATGGGAACCACTGTTCTAGAATCTAGGCTGCCATTAGAGTCATCTTTCACAAAGCAAAAATGACTAATTTTCCCTAGCTTGAAAACCTGTTTGTATTATGTCAACATTTAAATTTATCCACATAATCTACATGCATATCATTTTACTGTATTTTAATGGATACACAGTATGCATGGTATTGACATGCTATTGATATGTCTGTTGTCTTCTATTTTAGGCATTTTCTTAAATATTAAAATTTAAATATCCTTTGTCACATATCACATTAAAGCCTTAAAATAAAAGCCACACTCTTTACAGTAACACACTCTTTAAGGCCATTTATAATTTGGTCATAATTTACTTATTCCTCAGCAAGAAATTCCCCTGAGCATAACACATTTTTTCATGCCTTTATGCCAGTGATTCTCAACCAGAAGCAGTTCCCTGCCCCTTTCTCTAAGAGGATTTTTGGCAATATCTGTTATAGTCTGAGTTGTGTCCCCTCCCAAATTCATGTGTTGAAGCCCTAACCCCCAATGTGAATGTATTTGGGTAACACACACACACGTTGGCAAAAGTAGGTTTACAGCTGTGAGTACATGAAAGAGTTAATAAAGCTATTGCAATAATCATAGCCTGCTCACCCCTGTATATAATACAATTTATACATTTTAAAAGTTATATGTATAGAATTTTTAAAACATAAAGATATGAAAAAATCCTTAGTATTTCCCTTAATCTCAAGCTTTCCCATTTTTTAAAACATATTTCTTGTTAACCCATTTCCAAATGTTACATAATATGTGTGCCTTAAATTATTTAGACCATCATATAATCTACACAAAGGGAAAATTTTTAAGAGTATGGCTTACTAACAATATTAGCTAACACATCACTATTGTGTCAGACATTGTACTATCCTAAGTGCTTTCTCCCCATTTTGAAATTTAATTTTCATTTTCTATGATATTGTACTATCATTATCCTAAATTTACAAATGAATAAACTAAAATTTGGAGAGATTGACCTATTCAAAGCATACCATTAGCAAGGATTTCAAAGAAAATAAGGCTGGGGGTAATTATGTTGTCCATTTTGGAATCAAAAATTTCTCAGCAAAAATACATTTTTTGACAAAATAATAAATATGTTTAATAGTAATACATTGATTTTATAATAGGACAAGTATCTCTCTAAGGGGGAAAAAGCTTGTTTTTGTCAGATTATCTAGGTAGCCATTACTAGCTAGCAGCTACTGGTATTGAGTTAGGTGCATTTATTATAGGTTTTTTTAGATTCTTATTTAGGTTTTCAACATTTTTTACTCTTCTACCTCATTCAATTTTCTCTTGCAGAGAAAACCAAATGATGAAAATAGGAATGTCATGTACTACTATTTTAAGTACAGTTAACTTAGTTACCTCAAACTCTTCTGTGTCCTGGAAAATAATCTTTCAGCAAATATCCATTATAAAGCTTTTAAGATACGTAGTTTTTTACTACTACCTTAAAGTTTTGTTTTCTTGCCTCTTTTCAGGAAAGGAAGGGACAGGAGTACAGTACAATCCCTTTGCAGCAAGAAACAATAATATTACGGCAGTTTTGCATCTTATTTTTTTCACTGAACAAACTTTACTTTGACATTGATAATTCTGTAGATCAACTTATACCTTAAGCACCCCTGTGTCAAAATTCATCTATCAAGTTTACTGGTTTTGTCCTCTAGGATCCTGTGTTTCCTGGGGTGGGTCTAAGGTAGTAACCATGGCCCAAGTGTTCCCATAACTTAGAGAGGAACTGAGAAGATTCACAACAAAGCTCGGAGGCATTTTTTTATGTGGCAGATTTTTTTAATAGCTTCTGGGAGTAGCTTTGCACTTCAACAAAGGTGAGCTTCGATTCCTCCTGAGGTTGACCAGCTACATCTTGCCCTCAACTTGAAGATCTTTTAAACCCTTTAAAAATTCCTCAGCTTTGTGATAGATTAACATGAAATAGAAAATAATAAAGTATTAGCATCTTATTTTATTATTTCTTCTTTTAAAAAACATTTTTATTGATTTCAGAGAGGAAGGGAGAGGGATAAAGAGATAGAAACATCAATGATGAATCATGGATCGCCTGCCTCTTCTATGCCCCACACTGGGGATTGAGCCCACAACCCGGGCTGGGAATTGATCCCTGACCTCCTGGTTCATAGGTCGACGCTCAACCACTGAGCCACACCAGTTGGGCTATTTTACTATTTCTTTACATATTGGTTTCATTGAATGCTAAACTTTCTTCAGGGTACAGATTTTTATCTTATTCATTTTTACATCTTTCACCAACAAAAAATTACTTCTAGTCTACTATCAATAAATATTTACTGAATAGATCTGAAATTTCTATTGGGAAGGCAGCATACAAAATTATTAAATTTTGGTGCCTGATGAACTGGGTTTGGATTCTAATTTTATTAACTTGCTGTATGACCTGGTACCAATTACCAAAACTCTAGTTTCCTCAACTCAAACGTGGATTAAATGAGATAATGAGTGCAAAGTACTTGGCACTTCACAAGTACCCATTTATACAATGGGTAATTACTAATTTCCTATTACACTCTAATTTGGACGTAGGTACTGGTGATGAGTATAAAATATGCAGGATTCCTGTCTTCATGGAGCTGGGGAGAGAGAGACATAAAACCATCACACACATTAATTAATGACAAGTTGCCATGAAGAAAAGGGTTAAGAACTCAGTGAGAGGCTCTGAGAGCAGGGCCTGATTTCGATCGCTGAGGAAGGATTCTCTGAGGGAGTGGCATTTAAGCTGAAACTCGAAGGACGAGGACATTCTCTTTCCCCACGCGCCTCACCTCTCTTGAGTCTGGCTTCCATCTGTCCACCTAAATAGCTCTTGCTAAGGTCGCCAACGGCTTCCATCTGACCTTTTTCTGTCCTTTTACTTGACCTTTCGGTAGCACTCCACGCCGTTGACCACTCCCTTCTAGAGACGCGGTCTCCCCTCGGCTTCTCCAGTAAGCGCCTCCTCATCTCTTTCCCTTTGCAGGTTCGTCTCCTCAAGAGCCCGGACGGCCTCGCCGTGGGCTGTAATTGTGAATAACAACGCAGTCCTTCTGAGTCCTAAGAAAAGGAGTGTGTACAAGTGAGCACATTCTCCAGCCCCTCTTCTCGCTCTCAGTGGGCTTCATAAAACCGCGAAGAGCAAACTTTTCGGTTCCAAGAGAGATTCCCTCCTCTGGCGGACTGCGCCTGCGCACAGACAGGCACAGGCATTCAACAGGCTCCCCGGGCCGGCACATCTGCTCTGGGAACGAATGCCTGAGGCGCGGGAGGAGGCAGGTGTCGGGCCCCGCACCAGCCAACCGCAGCCAGGCCCGCCTCCGCCACGTCTCAGGCACCGCCGCCGCCGCCGCGCCCCACCAGAGGTGAGCCCTCCGCGCTAGGAGTGCGCCCCCGGCCGTCCAGTCCTCCGCCGTCCCAGCATTCCCTGCGCTCCACCGTGCAGAGCGGCTTCCGGCGTCGGCGGTGGAGGCGGAGAAGGAGCGGGCTCTTGCCGCTCGCTCTCACTCCCTCGCGCTCTCTCGGGCAACATGGCGGCCGTGGAGGAGGCAGCGTCCTCCGGGAGCCTCCTGAATGGCGACCTGGACCCAGACGACAGGGAAGAGGGAGCTGCCTCTACGGCTGAGGAGGCAGCCAAGAAAAAAAGACGAAAGAAGAAAAAGAGTAAAGGGGTTGCCACAGGTAAAGGGAGTTTTTATGGTTTTCCAGGGATGGCCGAACGACTTGGCTCAGGCCCGGCGTGGGTGACAGGGACCGGGGACGCGGAGCCCTGGACTGGACTGATTGCCAGGACTGAGCGTGTGGCGAGGCCGGGCTCCAGAGTCTCAGCGCCCGGGGGGAGGCGGCTGCTCCTCCCGTGGGACTGGAGAGCTGGTGGAAGCGTGGTGAGGGAGAGAAGGGTCGCTCAGCTTCCCCTGAGTAGCTCTGGGGTCGGTAGGCCGGAGCCCCTGAGTTGCCAGAACTCGACTCCCACACAGACTGTGCAACGGACTTGAAGCCGTGCACCGAGCCCAGCCCCTACCTACCACCTTCCTCGCGGTTTGGCCTCCTCAACAATCTGGTGCTGACCCGCACAGCCCGCCGCCTCTTTGCTGGAGCATCCTGGTACTTAACTTTCGCCGAGGGGGTGGGTGAAGTGGACAAGTCCTAGCGCCTAGACCGCACCTCACCCCACCATCCCAGTTTACAGAGGGATTTTTGGTGCGGGCTTCACTTTTTTTTGGGGGGGGGGGGCGGTGTATGCCCACGCGCTCCTGTCACTGAGTTGTAATTGCAGAATGTGTATGTGTGCGCATTTTCACTTGTCTAATCCCACGGCATCATCAAGCTTTAGTTAGGGTTTTTAGGCTTGAATTATAATGGCATTGCAGGCAAGTCTATATATAGGGTATTCTGTGGCTCAGAGTCGAACTTCTCCAAATGCACTGGTAAGGCAAGGAAAACAGCTAAAAACTTAACACCTGGCTTATATTAAGAGTTATTTTGAGAAGTCAGTGTTTTTTTGTTGTTGTTGCACTAGGACCTAGTGGCTAGGTCCTTCATTTTAGGAAAAATTATTTGCACCTGTTTCATTTTAGGAAAAAATATTTGTACCTGTTAAAGCCATAGAAAGAATGAAAGAAAAATGGAGAGGCCAGAAGTGATGAGCGTGGAGTTGAGAGAGGTTGGAGAGGGTTAATCTATATCTTTCTGAAATTTTGATTAGATGGGAGTTGAAGAGGGAGAGTTGTAGGTGCTGAGACACTTCCGGAACAAAAGTTAATCCCAGGACACAGGCTAGTAGTGGCTCTTCCTGGCTTTCAGATGAAGTCCAAACTCTTCAGTTCGGTCTTTAAGGTGTGTTCAGCAGACTGACCCTAATATATTTTTAGCAGTTGTAGCTTTCAATATGAATGGTCTACAAAAGCCAGAATGTCACTTTATTATGTACTACTTCATATTACTATCTTTCTACACACGCGTATTTCTCCTCTAGCTAGATTATAATCACTTCCAGAGCAGGGTCCTGATCTTATGCTTAGCTGTTCAGGAATTTTGTGTTTTAGTAATGGAATGTCTTTTTCTATTTATTTTGATTTTACCTAGCCCAGCTTGACAACTTTTTTCTTCATGAATCCCTGAAGCCCTCAGTGTCCCACAGAAATCCTCTTCACTAAGGTCTTCAGCATTTATTGCCTATCTTAAGTACCTGTTTGATTAGTAAAGTATTTGTTGTAGTCTAATTGTTAAATACTTTAAAAAGTTAAACTACTTAAATATAGGGACCAACTCACACTTTTGCTTAACCTTTAGCTGCTATCACAGAGAATGGTTTTGTTGAATGGACAATACTACTTAGATTTGGGAGACTTTTCTTTGTCATTAAATAAATTCTGTTAATGTTCACAATAATGTTTGTTTTTGTTTCCTAAACACCTATCAGGAAAGGACTTGTGTGTTCTCCAATATCTGTAGAACATATTCTAGTAGGAAAGTATCTTTATTAGATTTGATTTATGCTATTATATTTGATTAGCAGGGCAACAGGAACCTGATAAAGAATCAGGAGCCTCAGTGGATGAGGTAGCAAGACAATTGGAAAGACAAGCATTGGAAGAGAAAGAAAGAGATGATGATGATGAAGGTAAATGATTAATTTGTTTTTTTTGGTTATAAAAGCAAGAAAATACGACATTCTTTAATCTTTTTCTTAATCCTCACCCAAGAACATGCTTTTATTGATTTGAGAGAGAGAGAGACATTAATGTGATGTAAAAGTGAAACATTGATTGGTTGCCTCCCACGTGTCCACAATCAGGGATCGATCGAACTTCCAACCTGTGCCCTGACTGGGAATGGAATCTGCCACTTTTCGGTGTACGAGACTATGCTCTAACCAATTGAGCCACACAGGCCAGGGCATGACGTTTTTTAAACAAAATCTACTTATTTGTCCATATAGTCTATTACTTTCTGACATTTCTTAATTGACAGTAAAATAAAACCTCAATGTCACAGATAAAAAGGGAAAGGAATTTATTAGCAACTCTAAAAAGTTGGATATGTTGCATGACTGCTCAAACAACACAGTTGTCAACTTTTAAAAATGTACTTGGGCCCTAGCCGAGTTGGCTCAGTGGATAGAGCCTCACCCTATGGACTAAAAGGTCCTGGGTTCGAGTCTGGCCAAGGGCACATGCCTAGGTTGTGGGCTGGATCCCTAGTAGGGGGCATGTAGGAGGCAGCCAATTAATGATTCTCTCTTCCTCTGAAATCAATAAAAATAAAAAATATATATATTTTTTGAAATGTACTTGGTAAAAGGCCAAGGAGTGGGTGAGTATTAATAAGATAAAATTGAAGGGTTGTTTATTTAACTTTTATTTAACTAACATTTATTGAACAACTAATATCTACTATCCTAGGATACTTTCACATGCATTCTTATTTTGCTCTTGCAAATAAAGTGGTTGCTCTTCTCAGGAAATAATAGTTATATGATTTTCCCAATGTGATACAGCTAGTATGTGTAGAATAGAACCAGAATTTCAAACCTAGCACTTGATTCCAAGTCTATTCCTTTTACTCTCTGTACCAAAGCTACTTTTTTTAATTCTCAAAGGAGAATATTGGAGTCCTTCTGCGTGCTATTATAAATTCCCTGACCCTAGTTCCTTGTGGTATTTTGGTGCTGTTAGATTTGTGTAAACATGGCAAGTATTAGAATTATAGGAATTGATGCTATCAGTAAGACAGTGGAGGGAGTCATTAATTAAGAGAACTATTCTATAGCATCTTTTTGCAGAGGGGGAGATAGGGCTTTCCCATTCTCAATTATCTACTGTTTTGACCTACTGCTCTACCTCAAGCACTGCCAGCTTGAGCTTTTGTTTTTCAATCCTTAACAACAAATACCTGCTATATTTTAATTATTGTGTTAGGGTAATGCAGAGCAGTTGTTTTTCCTCTAGAAAGGTATGTTCTGCCTTCAAAAGGCTTCCAGTCAAAATTTGGTTTAAAAAGCACCAACATTACAGGGAATAGTTGGTATTTCGACTTCTTTAAGCAAACCTCTTGTTCATTCTACCTTTGGTTATGCTTCAGATTATGAACATATTTTGAGCTCTTAAGAAAGCGTTTTATAAATTCAAAGTAATACAATAAGTTACTATAGACCTGTGTGTAGAATATCACAGTACTGATCTTGAGTGTGCCTTGTTCCATTGCACCTCTACAAAGTTGTGTGACTCTTGACATTGAAAGGGAAACTTTTGCTTGTCAGATTGGAAATCTTCAATGTATTAAAGAAGATTTTAGTTTTCTCCAATTTTATCTTATTGTTTTTCTAATTCATTTCAATAATCAGGATCAACCAGTAGTACTAATCTGGTGTCAGAAGTCTTTGAGGGGATGGAAAGCTAGTATTTCAGAATCTTTGTTTTAAGGAAAGCTGATGGTGTGGTGGAGAGACAAAACCTAGAGGTGAAAAGATAAGCTACAGTAAAATTTATTGGTATTTGGAGATGGAATTGGCTGAATGCTGAAGAAGTCTCATTGGAAGGAATGGGACTTGAATAAAACCAAACAGAAGGAACCATTGGGGGGTGGGACAATATTGTGAAAGTCTTCAGAGTGTAATGAACAATGCATACCGGTCATATAAGATCCACTGAAGGAGCCTTTGAGCACTTTAAAAGAAGAATGTTATGACAAACAATTTTCATATATAGTCTTCATATATATTCACAATTGTTAAAAAAGAGGATATATACAGGAAAGGCAGGAAGATCATTTTGGAGGCCACTTAACAATAGTCCATGCATGTGGTATTAAGTTGGTGGTTATACTAGTAAATGAGAATGAGAGAGAAATATTGATGATCAGCTGCCTCCTGTGCACACCCCACCAGGGATCAAGCCTGAAACCAGGCATGCGCCTTGACTGGAAATCGAACTGGCAACCTTTTGGTGCACAGGACAACGCCCAGCCAACTGAGCCACATTGGCCAGGGCTCAGGGTAATACTTGTGAGAGTCATCAGTTGTATATATTTCAGTAGTTCACTACTTTTTTTTTTGCCAAGTAGTCTTTAAAATTTGTTTATTCATTTACTGGTTGATGGATATTTCTAGTTTTTGTCTATTTCAAATAAAGTTACTATTAACATTTGCGTACAGGTCTTTGTGTAGACATGTTTGCATTGCTCCTGGGTAAATACCTAGTAGTAGGGTTGTGGGTCATATGTTAAGTGTATGTTTAATCTCATAAGAAAGTCTTCCCAAATGTCTACCATTTTGCAGTGGTGGAGAGTGCCAGGTTCTTTGTATCCTCATAAGCACTTGGTATTGTTAGTTTCAAAATTTTAGCTTTTGTAATAGGTGTGTGGTGGTATGTCATTGTGTTTTTAATTTGCATTTCCATAACTGATGATGATGAACATCTTTTCATATTTTTATTTGCATTTCATGTGTTTTTAGTGAAGTGTTTTCCTCTTTTGTCCATTTTTCAATTGGATTATTGTCTTACTGAATTATAATAGTTTTTTTTATATATTCTTGATAATAAGTTTTTTATCAGATATATATGTTTTACAGATATTTTCTCCCATGCTGGTATGTTTGCAACAGAAAAGATTTCAGTTTTGATGAGGTCCATTTTATCTATTTCTTTTCCTTTATTAGTCATTTTGTGTGTTTTTCATTCTATCCAAAAAGCTAAATAATTACTATCATGAAGATTTTCTCTTATGTTCTCTTTAAGTTTTATACACCTTTCACTGTTATGTTTAGGTCTGTAGTCTATTGAGAATTAATTTTTGTATGTAGTGCAAGGTAGAGATTAAGGTACCTTGTTTGCATATGGATGCCCAAATGTCATTCAACAAATATTAATTGATTGGGACACAAATAAATATGAACCGTTTCTGCCTGTTAAGAATATCCTGGGATGCTGTGAAAGAAAAACATCTAAAAGCCAAATCGCAGCATGGTATGATGGGTGAAATTATAAGCACATATAGTTTAATATTCAGATCCTGACTCTACCACCATCCTGGCACCAGGGTTCAATAAATGGTGGTTTGCATTCTTGAAGCATTTTAGGTTGAGTCTAGTATATGTAGCAGTATGCTAGACATTCAATGTTGTTCCAGAGCAAAGGCTATCTTGTTTAATATTCTGTCCCTTTTGTCTGTCACTTAGGAACCCAGCATACATTTGTTGGATGAAAGGTTACAGTTAAAATTGTAGTGCAGAATATATGAATTGATTATATGACACCTGAGGAAAATGAAAATTGTGTTTTCCAAAGGATTCCCATGTTATTTTTATTAGGCTTTTGCATCTTCAAACCAATAATGAGTAAATCAAGCAAAATTTGTGTTTCCACAGTGTGCTGGTTATTTTAGAGGCTCAAAAAAGGAATTGCAATTTTGTAAGTCAAATATTGGCAATTTCCTATCACTCAATCCAGCAGTCACCAACCTATGGTCCGCGAGGTCCGAAAGGTTGGCGACCGCTGACTCAATTCATTCAAAGCACTATATCATGCTTCCTCCTCCCTCTTTGCTAAACTGTTGTTTCCTGTTTCTCCATTGGGCAAAAATAAACAAAAATAAGATAAAATAGACAAAAAGAACACTTATTTATTGAATAGACTAAATATTTACCACATGCTAGGCACTTTTCTTAAGAAATGGTTCTTTTAGCCCTTGAGAAACTTACAAATGAATAGGGGGTCAGTGTAAACCAACGATTATAATTTTTTGTGATAATAATTATAGAAGAATACAGTAGGTAGCATGGTGAGATAATTTCTATTATGGCTCCTGCCTGTCAGTCCAGGAATAAAAATGGAGCTCTTTAAGCAAAAAATGTAAGTAGTCATTTGATACTGTTTTATGGGTGTGGGCTTGAGATAAATTCTAATACTTGCCATGTTTTCACTATCTAAAATGATTGATGTTAGATGAATTACTGCCACGAGGTAAAACACTTAAAAGAATACTATATGGGGAAACATACTATTAAACTGTCAACTTCTCATTGAGATAGTATTCTATTTATCTGTCATAGCAGTGTGATTTGTGGGTAGATTAGTGTACTTGAGAAATAATTGTTGGAATTTATTAAGTAGCATTTTTAGAAATTCAGACGCTTAAGTCTATATTTTATACCTTTATTTAAAATGTTTTAAGTCACTTTTAAATCTTGGTCATAATAATATCCTCTATAATTTCTCAGCGTTCAAGGGTATGAGCGTGGACTTCATAGAAGGTTGTTATAAAAACTGGCAAGCAGATCTTGGCTGTTTGGATACTTTTCTGCCAACAATTTTTTGAAATAGTTCTTGACTTTTATTTTTAGGCATCAGAGAATCTGAGAACTCTGAAACTAGGAAGTGTATAATATGCCCTCTTTTTTTGCATACAATTTGACTCGGAAGGAGAACACTTTGTTTAATCACAACTATGTAGGAAAAGATAAAATGTGAGACCCCAAATACCTGCACTGGGTTATATTTTTGGTCCAATTCTGCCATTTACCAGTTGGGATTATCTTGGGCATGTCCCTTAAACACTCTTTGTTACCTTACAGGGTTGCATACACAAGTGTTTAAGCATATGTAAATTATAACTAGTATTTTAGCTGAAGTCACAGTTACTATTGGTATTAAACTAACACTAGTTATTTTTCCTAGTTCTTTAAAAAATATGTCATTTACTATATTTTTTCTTAAAACTTATCAGCATTTCTTTTAATAGAGTAAGTAAACTAAAGGGAGAAAAAGAGATAGATAAAAACATCAATCATGAAAGAAAATCATTGATCAGCTGCTTCCTGCACACACCCTATTGGGGCTGGCCACATGCCCTGACCGGGAATCAAACTGTGACCTCCTGGTTCATGAGTCGATGCTTAACCACTGAGCTACACCGGCCAGGCAGTTGACTATTACTTTTGATTACACGAGTCAAATTTTGATACTTAAAGCTAGCAATATAAGAAGTCATGAGAGTATTAGGTCAACTTTGTCATATGTAATTTCAGATGCAGTGTATGTGTATGTGTCTATACACCTGTCTGCTTGCTTCATCCTTCTAGAGGTTTAAATGAATATGCATTTGAAATTGTCTTTTCTTAGATGGAGATGGTGATGGAGATGGAGCAACTGGAAAGAAGAAGAAAAAGAAGAAGAAGAAGAGAGGACGTTAGTGTCTTAAGTTAATCTTACTTGACAAATTAGAAGTGGTTATTAAGCAGTGGGTTTGAAGTTGCTTAAGATCCTGGTATATGTCAGGGAAATAAATTTAGGCTTACTTAGAGGTAGGATTTAGTGATATAAATATTTTGCAAGTACTTTGGTGTAACCATCTTTATGGCATTTTTTTTAGCTGATATTCAGCTAAGGGATATTAATAATAGATTGTTGCATTTTACTGCAAGTTAGGGATGAAGTCCTAAAATCTTTATGATTTAAATCTTGAATAATTCAAATAATGAGTCTGTTGGGGATGACTTAAGTACCACAATGTGGTAACAGGATAAACAATTTTTGCAGTTCACCTGCCAGCTTTGAAATTGTGAAATTCTCGATGAATATTTAATGAAGAGCCCCATTATTTAAAATTTGTGCATATGGTGAAATTTTATTAATAATGTTTATATTGCACTTATTTCAGATTTACTTAAAATATGATCCTACTTGTGTTTGTTTTTGTAAATGGCATAATCAAACATCTTCAGGGACCTAAAACTCTATTAGGCAAACTAAGGAGGAAGACTATATAGTATTGGGGAATAAAAGTTGGGTTGAGAATCAGAACAGTTATTATCTTAGACGAGCCAGCCCCCTTGAACTATTGGGGGCCACTGAGTTCTGATTATATCTTTTAAATCTTTCAGGCTAAAATTTTATGAATCAGAATATTGGGGACTTGACTTCCCTTTTTATCTCTGTGTTGAAAGAAATACTTTAATTATTGTTTAAGAAAGATAATGGCTCTGCCATCCATTTTCCTGATATGTCTCCAAGTAGAGATGGGATAGTCTTCTTTTTATTCAGGCATGCATCCATGTTAGATCCTTCTATTCAAAGATGTCAGTCCTGCCCCTAGCATAGTCTGTATTTAATGAACATAGGTTACTTGTATTCCAGGAATCTTCTAGAGATTTATGATACCATATTTCTTCCATTCAAAAATAGTTAAAAGTGTGCCCATGAGACATGGTATTACCCAACAATGGCTTGAGATAATATCTATTTCTCTAAATACTCTAAAATTGTTCCCTAATGAAGGTAGATAAGCAGGGAGGAGTGTTAAGGGCCTGCCCTTGTATTTGCTCTTGGTAGAATTCTTCCACTGCCACCAGCCTTTATTGTGCCTCCTTTGAGGACATTGTTGAACTTACTGTTTGTTATATTTCTTTATGAGCATTCTCAAGAGAGAGTCTTTTGTCTGGTCTTAATGTTAAGAATAATTTCGCTTTTCCTGAGTAATTTTATCTCAGAAACATGAACTATGCAAATAACCTGGAGTTTTTTTTTATGTTTTACTTTTTTATTCTAGAGGGCCTAGAGCCAAATCTGTGGTTTTGTGTTGGCCTCATTTCAGGTTCTGTTTTATGTTCTTAACATGTTTTGATTTTTGCTCTCTCATTTACTTTGATGGCTCTAATTTGTGTATTTTAGATATTCTTGTAGGCTATCATATCACTTCTGGAATAAACCGAATAATGTACATGGGAAGTTTATTATCCTCATCTAGAAAGTGGGAGAATTATAAGTAATA
Organism: Cnephaeus nilssonii; assembly: GCF_951640355.1. NCBI lineage: Eukaryota > Metazoa > Chordata > Mammalia > Chiroptera > Vespertilionidae > Cnephaeus > Cnephaeus nilssonii. The sequence goes on along the minus strand of NC_137077.1, from coordinate 18,844,486 downwards.
GTTAATGATAACTGCAGTACAGATTATTATAATTATCCATTGTTTTAGATAATTGAATATAGTACATTATAATTTTCAAAGGTTATACAAAATTTCATCTGGTTCTTCATTTTGTAGATAAGGAAACAGGCTTGGCACATTTAGCCATTTGTCCAAGTCACAGCTAATAAGTGGTAAAGGCTAAATAAACTTCAACTCTGATTGATATTTTGATTATAGATTTTTTATTTTTTCTCTAATGATCTCTTTGAATCCTTTAATTTGTGGACATCATAAAAAGCATCTTTATCAGATTTGTAGATGAGATAAAGCTGAGGGTGATAAGATAATACTTTGGTTCACCCAAAATAAATGGATTTAGCTGGGAAGATAGTGACTGCCTCTGTTGTCAGGAGTTTAAAACAGGACTACTAAAGTTGAGTGTGAAGCTAAATTAGATGACCTCTACAACTTTTTTAAATTTTAAATTCTAATATTCTCTTTTAGGAGAAATGTAAAAAAGTGTCTTCAAGTTTACTTGCCCATAGTACCCATTTAAACCAGTTGGCTGATGCTTGTGATATTGAGCATTTGGGTTAAAGGAGGAAACCAAAAAAAGTGGTTTTGTAGGTAAATGATTTGGCTCAATAAACAATCATATTTTTATTTATGCACATTATTTTTTTCTCCCCTTGCAGAGAACAAAAGAGCAAAATACGTGTTAAAACTTTAAAAAAATCAATAACCTAAGATAAGTAATAATCCAAAGGAAACCACATACTTCAACTTAGTTGATAAATTCTGCAGGTATACATTGAAAATCATAAAATAACCCATGCAGCTTCCTGGCATTCCTTGGATACAGCATTTGTTACTAAAGGCAGTTCTTCATGTGATAAGAACTATACCACTAGTTCTTATATATATTTGGTGGAAATTTTAGAAAACAAATTTCTTAGCTACCTTTTAAAAGCATCTTGAAACCCCACTGGTGTGGCTCAGTGGTTGAGTATCAACCTATGAACCAGGAAGTCACAGTTCGATTCCTGGTCAGGGCACATGCCCAGGTTGCAGGCTTGATGCCCAGTAGGGGGCATGCAGGAGGCAGCCAATCAATGATTCTCTCTGGTCATTGATGTTTCTCTTTCTCTCTTTCCCTTCTTCTCTGAAATAAATTTAAAAAAATTAAAACAAAACAAAACATAAAAGCATCTTGAAATGCTGGTGTTTTAGTACATAGTTTGGGAAATAATGTCCTTAAAACATATGCTAGGTATTAACTTTTTTGGAGTATTTGGAAATTTGTGTATGGCTACCTAAAGTCTTTAGGCACTGAGTGAACTTTATACCTATTATAACCTTGAAATAAGTTTTTAAACTTGTTTTACTAACATATAACAACTTTATATTTTTACTTTATTGCTATAAGATTTCTTATTTTCTTTTTTTAAAACATTTTAAAAAATATATATTTTATTGATTTTTTTACAGAGAGGAAGGGAGAGGGATAGAGAGTTAGAAATATCGATGAGAGAGAAACATCGATCAGCTGCCTCCTGCACACCCCCTACTGGGGATGTGCCCGCAACCAAGGTACATGCCCTTGACCGGAATCGAACCTGGGACCCTTCAGTCTGCAGGCCGACGCTCCATCCACTGAGCCAAACCGGTTAGGGCAGATTCCTTATTTTCTTGTTGCTGCTTTTATTTGTATTTGTCAAAGCCAACCTCTATATGCTATCCCATTTCCAGTATAATAAATGAAGACAAAAACATTAGAAGTGTGCTTTCTGCCAAGGTATATACTGTTTAAATATATAATGGAGGCTTGAGGAATTGAATATTTTTATTCCCAAGCAATAGTAAATCTGAGAGGAGGTGACCAGCATGGTATTTTTAACTATAAGGAGACAAACAGCAAGGAGGTTCCTTAAAATCAGGACATACCACAACCATTAGGAACTGAGAAAAACTGTAATGATAACTGCTTAATTTTATTTCTAACTACAGAAGGTAATGCTTTATTTGTATCTCACAGCAAAAGTTCAAACAGACCCTCCCTCAGTTCCAATATGTGACCTGTATCCTAACGGTGTATTTCCCAAAGGACAAGAATGCGAGTACCCACCCACACAAGATGGGTAAGGATCATAAAATAACTTCCAGTTTGACTTTTGAAAGTTGTAGTTTAGCAATAAAGCAGATTTGATTTTTCTCAGAACTTGCTCCACTACCTTAATAAAAGCTTGTGAATTTGTTGCAGAGAAAATACAGTAGAAGCCCTCTTATCCAAAATGATTGGGACCAGCAGTTTGGTTAATCAAAAAAGTATGTTACAATGGGGATTACAGAAAGAAAAAATCTTTATTGATAAAAGTTAACTTAAATAATTGGCTTTCATTGTTTTTAGGATGAATTTGCAATGGACTCCACTTCCCCCTCTCCCCCCATAAGTCATATCCATAATGCATTGTCTATGAGTCTTTTATTTTGAGTTTCTATGAAGAACTAAGTAATTTGAGAACTGATGCCTGTCTATATCTTCATATTTTTTTCTGAAACCATTTATAATTCTTTATTTAATTTGACAGTATTTTTTGATGACTTGCCTTTATTGAGGTTTTTCTGAGTAGTCAATTTAGTTTTCATAGAAATAATTTTTTAAATGTAATATATATAATTAAATAACATAATTATAGTAGTAACTACTGGTGACTTAAACAAGTTTTGGGAACAAATCACCTGATTTCTTGGAAGTATTCTGAAAGGATATGTTTCCACTGGTCAGCAGACACATAATGGCATTATGCAGACTGGTTAAGAATATGGGAACTGGGTCTAAACTAGCTACATTTGAATCCTAGCTCTAACACTTATTAGCTTTGTGACTTGGGCAAATAATTTATCATGTCTATAGTTTTATTTCCTCATCTGTAAAAAAGCAAAAGGACACTTCATAAGGTTGTTGTGAGGAATAATAACCTATGTAAAACACTTAGCAGAGTAATAGACACATAGTAAGCATTAAGTAAGTGTTAGCTGCTATTATTCATAATAGGAACTTGTCATCTACTGATATTCAGAATACAATGGGAAATAGTCACTATGATTCACGGAGGGAATCAAGAGCATTGGTTGAGTGGTTGCAATAGTTGGCTAAGAAAGCTTCTACTGTAGCATTGTTTTTTTGTTTTTGTTTCTCTCTCAGAAAGAGTGGAAGGGAGCAGGGAGGGGCAGAGAGAGAAAGAGAGAAATATTGATGTGAGAGATGCATGAATTTGTTGCCTCCCATAGGCCCCCTGAGGGCGAGGATCAAGCCTGCAACCCAGGTACTTGCCCTTGACCTCGAATCAAACCCAAGACCTTTCTTTGCACAGACCACCAATGCTCTAACCACAGAACCATGCCAGACATATGTTTGTTTTGTTTTTTGTTAATTAGAAAAGAGCATGATGTTATATTTTTACTCCTTTCCTTGTTCCCAGTACTCATAGGGAATTAGCCTGTAAAGTTGGGGAATTTTATGGTATAGGCATCTTTTCTTTAAATTGAATTCATCGGTCAATATCCTATCTTGATGCATCTATTTTAAAAATGTAACAGACACATAATTTTATAGTAATTACATAAATTTTCATTGTACATAGGATGTGATCACATTTATTTTTAAATAAAAATTTTTAATTTTTAATTTTTTTTTTGCTTGTTCCCTCTTCCTTCCCTTCCTTCCAGACCCATGTAAGCACCTAGCAGGTAGCCTTCCATATTTTTCTATGCTCATATATGTGTTAACTATGTCTGTTTATGTAAGGAGAGTGTTTTGGTCATTGTTTGTTTACAAAAATGAAATCAGGCATACTTTTCCTCTACCTTGCTTTCCTCATTCAGTACTATCCTTGAAAGTTCCTCTAAGTCAGAATAGCTCTGTAATTCTTTTGAATGGCTTCATAATATTCTATGGTGTGAATATATCACTTTATTCCACCATTTTCTAATTGGTGAGCATTTACTTTGTCTCCAGTATTTTTTGCCATTATAAACCATCCTATATATTAAAAGGGTTGCAAATTGACCCTAATGGCAGAATGACTGGGAACGGCCAGTTGCTATGATGCATACTGACCACCAGGGGGCAGACACTCAACACAGGAGCTGCCCCCTGGTGGTCAGTGAGCTTCCATAGTGGGAGCTCTGCTCAGCTACAAGCTGGGCAGATGGCTGCGAGTGCAGCAGCGGTGGCGGGAGCCTCTCCCACCTCCTTGGCAGTGCTAAGGATGTCTGACTGCCAAGTGGGCCTAAGCCATCAGTCGGACATCCCCCAAGGGCTCCCAGGCTGCCAGAGGGATGTCTGACTGCCAGCTTAGGTCCAATCCCCTGGGGAGCGGGCCTAAGCCAGCAGGTGGACAATCCCCCAAGGGGTCCTGGACTGCAAGAGGGTGCAGGCTGGGCTGAGGGACCCCCCCTGAGTGCATGAATTGTCGTGCACTGGGCCTCTAGTTCTATAATAAACATCTCTAAGTATACGTAGGTATACATATATATGTGTGTGTGTACACCTCCTTATGCTTTGTCAGTTTTATTATGTGACCGTTTTCCAGGAGGGAGATTGATGAATCAAAGAATATTTTAATACTTTAGTTTATGATTCCCAGACTGCCAATGATTTTGAGCATCTTTTGCTTATTGGCTTTGTTCTTTTGCTCTTCTAGAAGTTTTAAATACGGATATATGTATATGCTTATATTTTATACTTCTGGATTCCTAGCAGTCTTAGATTTTCTCAAACTCACTATTTTTGTGTTTCATTACATTTTTAATTGATCTGGAATTTTTTATGTAAGGTTTGTAATGCTTATTTTATTTCTAAATGGATAGACAGTTTGTGTTAGAATTGTTTATTAATTTATCCTATTCAATTGAACAACCTTCTTGTCATATATCTATATATATAAATGCCCAGTGACTGAATAGTGGAACGAACAGAATGACCAGTCACTATGATGCACACTGACCACCAGGGGGCAGACACTCAAAGCAGGAGCTGCCCCCTGGTGGTCAGTGCGCTCCCACAGCAGGTCTATCCCCGCAGTCCATGCCCCCCACTAGTGCACGAATCCGTGCACCAGGCTTCTAGTTCTTATATAATGGAATTATGTGTTTTGTGTGTTTTTTTTTAAATTGATTTTTAGAGAGAGGAAGGGAGAGAGAAATATCAATTTGTTGTTTCCCTTTATGCATTCATTAGTTGATTTTTTTAAAAATACATCTTTATTGATTTCAGAGAGGAAGGGAGAGGGAGAGAGAGATAGAAACATCAATGATAAGAGAGAATCATTGATCGGCTGCCTCCTGCACACCCCCTAAGAGGGATCGAGCCTGCAACCCAGGGATGTGCTCTTGACCGGAATCGAACCTGTGACTCTTCAGTCTGCAGGCTGACACTCTGTCCGCTGAGCCAAACCAGCTGGGGCCATTGGTTGATTTTTGTATGTGTCCTGACTGGAGATTGAATCCACAACCTTGGTATTATCAGGACTACGCTTTAACCACCTGAGCTACCCAGCCAGGGCTGGAATTACATGTTTTTGATCTGTGGTTTAGAATCTGCAAATGCAGAAGACTGAATTAAGCTATACATGGATTTTTTACTGCTTGGTGGTCGGGCCCGCCAACCCCCCATGTTATTCTTGGCTCAACTATATATTCTCATATATAATGGAACCAGTTTCTGTATTATTTATTCTCTTCCTTTGATGTATTTGTCTATTCCTATGCTAATACTATTTTTATTTCATAAACTTTATCAAAATCTACCATTTTGATAATTTGATAAAGCAGTCTGTCTTCTGTGCCACACACCCAAACACAGTTTGTTTTCATACTTTTCTGTTATTTTGTCATATAATCTTAACACACACACCCACAGAGAAATGTCCTTGTTAGAATTCTCATCAGAATTGCATTACATTTATGTATTTGTTTCAGAACATTGGCAGTTATGTCACATTGTCTTTATCTAGTGTTATGGAATATTTTCCACTTATTCTGATTTTTTTTTTTTTCAGGTAGGTTCTGTCGCATTCTTGTTAAATTTATTACATATTTTTTAAACATGGAACACTTCACGAATTTGTATGTCATCCTTGCGCTTGGGTTATGTATCTTTCCAACTTGAGTGTATGTGCTGCCAAAGCAAGCACATTAAATTTATTCTTAACTGTTTTCTGGTATTGTTACTGGTGTGAACGAGGAGTTTTTATTTCTATTTCCATTTCTATATGCTTATTGGTAAAGTGGAGGAAAGCCATTGATTTCCTATACTTGTAACAGATTGTTAATATTTTGTAACACTGTGAATTGGTGGAATGGTGGAATATTTGAAGTCATGTTAAGAAAAACAGAATTTGGCCCTAGCCAGTTAGAGCGTTGGCCCTTGGACTTAGGGTCTTAGGTTTGTTTCAGTCTAGGGCACGTGCTTTGGTTACAGGCTCGATTCCTGGGGCACATGCGGGGGCAACCAATTGCTGTATCTCTGTCACATCAGTGTTTCTCTCTCTGTCTCCCCCTCCCTTCTACTCTCTCTAAAAATCAATGGAAAAATATCCTTAGGTGAAGATTAATACCTCTTGGGATGATACTTTTCTTAAATATTGAAAGCAATGCTATATGCTGACCTAGAGAAATACAAAAGAAATTAAAGTATTGTTATGTTTGCTTTTTAATAACTCAGTATTTTTTGACATTCATACAATCAGTTTTCACTATTTGCAAATAGATCAGAATAAATATTCTTATAGATTTGGTAAAATATTAAATAGTTTTTTATATCTTGCCCTCATTGTTTTTAAATAAACTAATTGTAAATTGAATGAATTATCACAACTCAACTGTGTAACTACCACCCTTGTTGAGTACATTGCTTTATTTTAAAATAATTTAATACTTAACAGGAATAATTCCATACTGTAAGAATAGTACAAAGAACTGCATACTTTTCACTCAGATTCTTGTTAACATTTTGCCACTTTTATTGTTCTGTTGATGAAATATGGCAATTATACATACTGTGTATAATATAAAATAACATTCCATTTTCTCCTTGGAAGATAAAAGGCAAATGGGTAAAATGTTTTATTGGTGAATTTGTATGCATACTATTTTTCTGAACGATTTGAGAGTAGATATCACTTGGATAAGGTATTACCTAGTTTTTCTAGAATATCAATACTTTTTTTTCTTCTTGTAATTACTAATTTGTAGGAAACTAATTTGTGAATATGAAAATACCTCACTCCTTATGTTGTCCTCCCATGTAGTATCCATTGATGATCTTTGTCTGAATCCATTTTTATTTTATTTTTATTGATTTCAGAGAGGGAGAGGGGGAGAGAGATAAAAGTATCAATGATGTGATAGAATCATTGATCGGCTGCCTCCTGCGTGCCCCCTACTGGGGATCAAGCCTACAACCCGGGCATGTGCCCTTGACCAGAATTGAACCTGGGACCCTTGAGTCTGCAGGCCGTTGCTCTATCCACTCAGCCAAACCAGCTATAGGGCTGAATCCATTTTTATTACACTGGTTGTTGCCCTTTTAAAAAATATAACATTCTGTGTTCATTTCTGGTGTTATTAAAAGTTTTTTAAGCCAATTTTTAATGACTGTAATGCTATTCTGTTCTGTATATGGCTTAATTTTATTAGTTCTTTCCCTATTTTTGAATATTTATACTGATTTCAATATTTTATTAGGAAAATTTCTGTGATGAACATTGTAGTATGTTAATTGGAACTGATTTTTCTCTTATTCTGGATATCTAGAAGTAGAATGAATTATTTTGAAATTCTTTACCTTTTTCTAAATATATAGACAATATTTTGGGGGAAATGTTAATTTTACAAGCCATACATACCCACTATAGAATAGTTAGTAAATACAGATTAGCAAAAAGAAGAAGAAAAACATCTTAATTCTGCCAGTGAATTAAAATCAGTTAACCTATTAATATTTCTTCCTCTAAAGGCTCTCTATATAAATGTCTATTATAAGTACCTAGAACTTTTTTTCAAGGTAGAGTTATATCACAATAGCACCATATCACAATAGCACCCCTTTCAAAATTTGTTTTCATGTTAGTAAAGAAACCAACAGTGTTTCTAATGGCTGAATAATTTTGCACATCTTTGTGCATACCATAATTTATTTGTCCTGTTTTTCCTTACTGGACTTACAGTTTATTTCTAGTTGCTTACTATTATAAACCATGATGGAATAAATATCTTCATGTTGATTTCAACTTTTATAGTGAATTCCATAAGAAAGGGTGAAAGTGAACTCACTACCCAGATTGAAAAGTGCTTATTAACATTTTGCCCTATGTGTGTGTATGTATGTGGTTTTTTGTTGTTGATCTTTTTCTTTTGGCGGGGCCATTTACAAAGAAGTCTTATTTTTTTTTTTTAATATATTTTATTGATTTTTTACAGAGAGGAAGAGAGAGGGATAGAGAGTTAGAAACATCGATGAGAGAGAAACATCGATCAGCTGCCTCTTGCACACCCCCTACTGGGGATGTGCCCGCAACCAAGGTACATGCCCTTGACCGGAATCGAACCTGGGACCCTTGAGTCCACAGGCCGACGCTCTATCCACTGAGCCAAACCGGTTTCGGCAAGAAGTCTTATTTTGAGTGCTTACTTCTAGAAACTTGAAGTATCTCCCTAGAATTAGACATTCTCTAAATTATTACAACCAAGAATATTAACAGTAACTTCCCAGTATCATATAAATAAATACCTAATATTCATATTTAGAACTTTTTTCCTGTTGTCCCTGGAACATCTTTTTAGTTATTTTTCCTCCTAAACCAGGATCCAATCAAGGTTCATACATTGCATATGATTAGAATCCCTACCTTCATCTCTTCAATTGAACTGACTTTTTTAAGAGATCAGGTAATTTTTAAAATATTATGTTCTGGGATTTCTTCCATTGTTTCCTTGTGGTGTCATTAAACTTTTTTCTCTGTTTCTATATTTTCTGTAAACCAGAATTAGTTGGAAAGGCTTACATTAGAATTATACTAAATATATTTGACAAGGATATATTATAAGTGACATTAAAGTACTTCATATTATACCATAGTCTGTTGCATCAGATGTAATTTCAGATTGTTCATTAATTTATCTGTATTTGATCACTTGGGTAATATGAAGACTATCAGCCCTGTTTCTTTTTTAAAGGAACTTTTTTCTTTTTGCAGTTAACATGTAATCTATGGGGAACTTTGGAACCATTGGGATATCCTTGTCTTCAACAACCTTTCACTTAATTATTTTAATATTCATTGATGATCCTTTATCAGTTATTTATTCACTGTGTTGCAGTGAATTTCTAATTCTGTCATTTTTCTCTCTCTCTCTCTCTTTTTTTTTTATCCTCACCCTAGATCACGTTTATTGATTTTAGAGGGGCGGGGAGAAACATCAATGTGAGAGCGAAACATTGATTAACTGCCTCTTGCACACCCCCTACTGGGGATCAAGCCCGCAACCCTTCAGTGTGTGGGACTGACACCCAACCAGCTGAGCCTCACCAGCCAGGGCAGCAGTTAACACGTTAAGCGCCCAGCCTATTTTGTCTTCCGGATGGAAAGTATAGTGTCAGTCACTGGTGACTGACTGGGCGCTTAACATGTTAAATATTATTTACAAAACAGGTGCCAGACTGGATTTACCTGCAGGCCATAGATTGCCAGCCACTAACTTGAGGCCATAGGAATAATTCTTTGAAGGCATCACTTTCATACTAAGTATAATTTATATACATCAGTGATCACTGAGTTGTGAACTATACAGTATTTTTTAAATTATTTTTACTTTAGAGAGTGGGAGAGGGAAGAAACATCAATTTGTTGTTCTACCTATTTATGCATTCATTGTTTGTTTCTTGTATGTGGCCTAACCAGAAATTGAACTCACAACCTTAGCATATAGGGACCAATGCTCTAACCAACTGAGCTATCTGGCTAGGGCTTATATATTCAGTATTTCTTAAGAATGTGTGAAAGGATAACAACTTTTTAAAAGATTTTCATTTGAAAACAGTTTTTAAAATGTACTGCTTAAAGGCAATCAGTGGATCTTCTCATTCCCAAATACTGAAAAAAAACCTGTTACTCCTAGCACTTTTAAAATGTGAGCCATATCCTTCAAGGAAGATTACCATATACATATACATACATACATACATACATACATACATACATATATACATACATACACACACACACACACACACAATTAGAAAACACCTGTAAAAGCCATAATATTTTATGCTTTGAGGAAGATATATGCAGATTTCCAGGTCAAGTCTGAATTAGTATTTGCCCTATTGGTGACGTTAAATGCTAAATTTTGGTGTGCTCTTTTGAAGCCTCTTATTATTTATATTACTTTGAGTGGAATGATGACTTTTTCTCCTATCTGCTTGATATCTAGGACTCTTCTGACTTTTCTGGTTCTCTCGTTTTGTGTTATTTTCTGTGGCATGGTTTTAGTCCTTCTGACTATGAATGCAATCTCACTTGATTTTTTTTTTTTTTTTTAAGATTCTTGGAAAGTATTTAATATGATTTGGCTTGATTACAAGTGTTTGACTACTTGTATTCAGAAGTTATGCTAACTTTTAATGAAAAATTAAATATGTAATGTTTTTATCTAAAATATCTTATTAGTATATTTTTATCTCAGCTTTTATGTTTATTGTGCTGTTTCTTAAATTACTAATACTATGCTATGTGTACTATAAAGGCGAACAGCTGCTTGGAGAACTACAAGTGAAGAAAAGAAAGCATTAGATCAAGCTAGTGAAGAGATTTGGAATGATTTTCGAGAAGCTGCGGAAGCACATCGACAAGTTAGAAAATATGTTATGAGCTGGATCAAGCCTGGGATGACAATGATAGAAATCTGGTAAAAAGGAATATGATTTTATAAGACCATGAGAAGAATTATTTTTTAGAGCTGACTTTTCATTGTAATGTTTGGCTTTCGTTACAACTTTGCTAAAACTTTAAATGAAGGTTCTAAATTCTTGTAATGTTGATGTAACAAGGAAACCATTAGAGGACATTTGTACTTCAACCTTCCTATTTTGTATTCATGTATACTCATGTACAAATACACACATTATTCTTATTTTTTGTCCTGAACTCTATTATTTTGCTATCTAGCAATTCATATTAAATTAAAATTCTTGGACACAAAACATTTATAATGCAATGAAGAAACCAATAAAAGTAATTATTTCTCCAGTTTTCCCCTTGAGAAATAATTAGCCATAAGAGGCAACCTAATTCTCTGATTTGTATTTCAAAATATGCAACATTAAGTAAATAAAGTGTAATCAGCATTTAAATTAGTCTACGTCAAGAATGTTACCTACTAGGAAACTTAAGTCCTATCATTTAATTTCTCCAGATTTCTAGTGGAATTATTTTTTTTTATCTTTTAGAGGTGAGCTACTATTTTCATAGCTTCAGAGAACTGTTATTCACATTCAGAAAGTGCTCAGATTATTTCCAGAAAGTAATTTAAGAGTTTTAGTTAACTTTCTGAATATGATGAGCTAGCTGTAAGGCTTATAAGGTTATACCTTATATAAAATGTCAAAGTAAACAAGTTTTGTTTTTATTTTTTAGCGAAAAGTTGGAAGATTGTTCACGAAAACTAATAAAAGAGAATGGATTAAACGCAGGCCTGGCATTTCCTACTGGGTGTTCTCTCAATAACTGTGCTGCCCATTATACTCCCAATGCTGGTGACACAACAGTATTACAATATGATGATATCTGTAAGATAGACTTTGGAACACATATAAGTGGTGAGTTATTAGAAATAATTTCACTCCAACCTCTCCCTAAAAGGACTAGTCTTTTCTCTGTTGGATGGGGCAGGGCTGTAGATACTGAACTCCCAAATTTTCTTCTTGATGCCTCACTTTTTTTTTTTTTTTAATTGGTGCATGTATCCATAGTTTGTTCCTTTATTTAAAAAAATATATTTTATTGATTTTTTTTTTTTACAGAGAGGAACCGAGAGAGATAGAGAGTTAGAAACATCGATGAGAGAGAAACATGGATCAGCTGCCTCCTGCACACCCCCTACTGGGGATGTGCCCGCAACCAAGGTACGTGCCCTTGACCGGAATCGAACCTGGGACCTTTCAGTCCGAAGGCTGACGCTCCATCCACTGAGCCAAACCGGTTTTGGCAATGCCTCACTTTTTAATAGAGCTGTGTTGAGGTAGATTTTGAAATTTGCTTTAAAGCATCCTACTAAATGGAGTATAATAAAAACCATCAGGTAATTGAAATTTACCCTTTGTATCAAGGCATGAAAAATATAATCTTGCCCTAACCGGTTTGGCTCAGTGGATAGAGCGTCGGCCTGCGGACTCAAGGATCCCAAGTTCGATTCTGGTCAAGGGCATGTACCTTGGTTGCGGGCACATCCCCAGTAGGGAGTGTGCAGGAGGCAGCTGATTGATGTTTCTCTCTCATCGATGTTTCTAACTCTCTCTCGCTCTCTCTTCCTCTCTGTAAAAAAATCAATAAAATATATTAAAAAAATAAAAGAAAAATATAATATTATATTTCTTCAGGTATTATTTCAGACATTCATATAACAACAAATGATTACTTAGAACCTTTAAGTTTACCAACCTTTATACTTGTTAGCTTTTCTGTAAGTATAGTTTTAACTCACTTTAACAGGTGAGAAAGCAAAGCTTAAATTAAGTACTTACCTAAGCTTTTATAAAATCGAAGAAGCTGGAATGATGGTTAGCATCCTGTGGACCTACACATATTCTCTGCCTACATTGCTGTTTGTTAGTTCCCTAGGCTTTTCTAGCTTTGATTTGTTTCTGTTTATATTTTTGCATAACTGCCTCAATGAGTACTGAATTAGTGCTATCTTGAAGTAATATGTACTACCCCTGGAATTATCTTTTCATCCTGAATCCTTCATATAACTTAATAATTTTACTTTTTTCCCCTGTTAACTAGCAAGGATAAGCAATAGAGTAGATGCTATAAAATAGATAAATCGACTAGCTGATAAGTAAATTCTCTTTAAACAAGAATTTTTTTCTTTCAGGTAGGATTATTGACTGTGCTTTTACTGTCACTTTTAATCCCAAATATGATACATTATTAAAAGCTGTAAAAGATGCCACTAACACTGGAATAAAGGTATGTGAACTGTAATCACTATTTCATTCAATATGTTTTGAGCACATTATAACCTGTTTAAGATCTTTGAATTATGTAAGACTATTATATAATGTACCAAAGGTTTTTATAGAGGAAGTTACAATGTACAAAGCAGTTTTGAAGTTAAGGTAATGTAAAATTCTGTGCTTTGAATAACATTATACATTATTTGGTCTTTAGTGTGCTGGAATTGATGTTCGTCTATGTGATGTTGGTGAGGCCATTCAAGAAGTTATGGAATCCTATGAGGTTGAAATAGATGGGAAGACATATCAAGGTGTGTTCTTTAAAAATATATCTTACTTAAAATGGTGTGACCTTTGCAAAACTAATTTTAAAAAAGAGCGTTGAGTGCTTTCTTTGGATCAGCTGCTTCATCTTTATTATCTCTTGAGAATATAGAAGGAAAATGGGGAAATGACCTGCTTATGGTAGGAGGAGTATGTGGTCATTAGCTGGGAATTGTTGCCAGGCTCCTCTGGTAGCTGATAAGAAGACACTTGGGGATTTATCCCAGGATGGCCAAAGTGCAGAGTATGTTTTCTGTGACTAGTCAAATCATAACTGCCTCAAGGAGTACTGAATTAGTGCTGTCTTGAAGTAATATATTCTTTCCCTGGAATTATCTTTTTCATAACTTGGAGAAGTTAAATATAAAATTGAGAGGCCAGTTTATTCTTTGTGTGTCCTTTAATCTTTGTTGTTTTTAATCCTCACCCAAGGATATTTTTTCCATTGATTTTTAGAGAGAGTGGAAGGGAGGAGGGGAAAGGAGAGAGATTGGTTGCCTCCTGCACACCCCCAAACAGGGTTTGGGTGACTGAACCCGCAACCCAGGTATGTGCCTTTGACTGGGAATCAAACCCTCAGCCTTTTGGAGTATGGGCTGACTCTCTACCCACTGAGCTGGTCAGGGCACTTCCTTTCATCTTTATTCCATTTGCCTGCTACTCTTCCCTAGCCACTGCTTTAGGTACACAGTCCCAGAATCACCTATGCTCTTCCTCAGTCCAGTCTTCCTCGGACTCCCAGCATCTATCTGACCACTCTTCAGCCACCATCCTCCTGCCTCATCTATATTCATAGCTTTCTGTTTCCGCTGTCCTAATAACGTTCTTACAGAACTCCTACATTTCCTTTAACCATATCCTGTCTGTCCTGTATAGTCTTTGAGTGGCATCTGTCATGCTTCCTTACCCTTCAGTAAATTCATATAATTCAGCATTCTTTGCATTACCCTGTTGATAATATATAGACTATTATGTTTTTAGCAAGTGCAAAGTAGTTCTTCCTCTGAGACCAATCAAAAATACATTTAAGTGAAAACAGATATTTCTTACAAAATTTTCTTTAAAACAAAAATACATTTAAATAAAATAATTAACCTAACATAACCAAGTTACACAGAAGAAGCAAGGTACAGGGATATCCATTTCATATTATACAGGTTTTTGATAGCCACAGGCTAATTCTGGGACCAATAGCTGTTAAAAGTAACTTTCTAGATAAGAAAGGCTGCTCACACTTGGATGGAGGTGGTATGAGAATGAAGAAAACATGCTTTCGGGTCAGGCAGGTCTATCTTTGAGCTTAGATAATCCTATAACCTTTTAAGAACCCAAGGTATTTTTATTTTTTTTTTAGTGTAATAGGATTAATGGTATTATTTTTTGTTTGTTTTATTTAGAAATATAAATTTTATGATAGTGTGGAAAGTTATGAAAAATATAAATTTTATGATACTGAAATTTATTAGTATTTAACAAGTATTGTTATTTTCCATCCCAGTTTTGGGATTGGTGCCATAACAAATAATGTACATTCAAGTCCCTCTCAATCTTTCTTTTCTATTTTCTAATTCTGTGTGATCTCGCTTTCAAGGTCTCTATTAGGTGACAATTTGACTTTCAGCCACTGCAGTATTGTAATCTTCAATACCTGCCTCCTTACCTCTTCCACTAAGCTAATACAATATTTTTGGCTCTATTATTTCAGCACCTCTTCTTAGATATCAGTTATTGTGTTGGTTTGAGTTCTTCATTTAAAGTGACAGAATTCATTTTTACTAGTTAGAGCAGAAAGGGTATGGACAAATCATGACATGGGAGTTGAAGAACTAGACTCTAGGCTTAACTTTCAGAAGCAATTTCCAGAAACCATAATACAGGGCTGGGCCATCAAGGGAGGCAATTTATTTACTTGGAGCACGGAGGTAATAGAATTAGAAAGTTACCTTTACAGCTGTTGGTTCCAGAATTAGCCTGAAACTGTCAAAACCTGATAATATAAAAATAGATACCTCTGTACCCTGTTTCTTCTGTGTAACTTTTTTATACGTTAGGTTGGTTTTTTATTTAAATGTATTTTTGTTTAAAGATCTTTTATTTTTATTTATTATTTTTTATTTTTTGCCATTTCCACACCTGCCCTTTATTGGACTCAGCTAGCAGGCTGGTGTGGGCTCTTCACACTCCTCAGACAGCACCCATATATTTTTTAGGGTGGTGCCATCATTTTGTGAAGGCCCAGAGCCCGCCCAAGTCTTGGAGGCCAATTTGAATCACCAACCAGAAAATTGAGGGGGAAAAAGGCAACAGGCAGACAGGAAAGACAAGGCTCTTCAATGACGGAGACTGATCTCAAGGGAAAGCTTAGGTCCAGCAGTGTCTCCCAAGGACACTCTGAATCCTGAGGAGAGATACTCAAGGGCTGGATGGAGTAGATCTGTGTGCTGAGCAGCTGGTATCTATATGGCAACTTTGAGGAGACCCTTGATATCAGGCTCAATGTTGAGGGAGGGGAAGAGTGCAGCTGTAGTGTCGGAAGGGCTCCCCTCTTCGGCCCGATAAGGAACTTCTTAAGGTTCCAGGCCATATCTGAGTGGCTCACTGGACTCCAAATGATGAACTTGGGATTGGTCATGAGAGAAAATGGGTCATCATAAGGGTAGGGGAACTTGCTCTTCAGGTAGGTGAAGACAGGATGCTTGTTCTGACCATTCATCTCACACTTTTGGGCAAGGGTAAAGGTGGGCTGGAATCCACCCCCAAGAGCGAACATACTTGAAACTATTTAGGATCTCATTCTGACAGTTCTTCTGATGTCCAAATTGTTTGCAAGGGAAGCCAAGAACCACCAGGTGCCTGGGAAAGTGGCATTGCAGCTCGTTGAGCTGGCTCAGAGCGATGCTACATTCTCAGTCAGCACTACCCTGCCTCGGAATGTATTGAAATCTATCTTCTCCCCAGCCAGGCTGATAGTAGTGAGGTCATAGAACGACTTGGCAATGTGTAAAACCATGGTGGAAGTGCAGGGTCTAGAAAATCATTTTTTATTTAAATGTATTTTTTTTTAAATATATTTTATTAATTTTTTACAGAGAGGAAGAGAGAGGGATAGAGAGTTAGAAACATCGATCAGCTGCCTCTTGCACACCCCCTACTGGGGATGTGCCCGCAACCAAGATACATGCCCTTGACCGGAATTGAACCCGGGACCTTTGAGTCCGCAGGCCGACGCTCTATCCACTGAGCCAAACCGGTTTCGGCTAAATGTATTTTTTATTGGCCCAATGGGTCAGTTTGCCAGGTCTTAGAGACATAGTAATATTTGCTGACTTTTAAATACATTTAGCTTATTTATATAAAAAGGAATATTTTTTGAAGAGCTGAGAGTTTTGTTTTTCTGTGCCATCCCCTAAATTTGTAATATACTTGTTACTGTTTCACTGTTACAGATTTGGAAAAAACCTTGCTACAATAATTCTTCCCTAGAAGAAAGGTAGCTCATCCTAAGGATTCTAGCACTGTACAGCTAAATTTTTTAAAACCTTTTTTATTGTGGACTGTAATAAACACTATTTGTACAATATCCTATATAATAAGAGGCCAATATGCAAATCAACCGAACAGCGGAATGACCAGTCACTATGACACACACTGACCACCAGGGGGCAGATAGATGCTCAACACAGGAGCTGCCCCCTGGTGGTCAGTGCGCTTCCACAGGGGGAGCACCACTCAGCCAGAAGTGAGCCCAGCTGCGGTGGCGGCAGCGCTAAGGAGCGAGCAGGCAGGCAGTAAGGAGCAAGGGATCCCAGATTGCAAGAGGGATGTTCAGGGGGATCGGGCCTAAGCCGGCAGGCGGACATCCCCCAAGGGGTCCTGGACTGTGAGAGGGTGCAGGCCGAGCTGAGGGACACCCCCGCTCCCTCCAACCACCCCAGTGCATGAATGTCATGCACCCGGCCTCTAGTTCTATCTGTATAGGCCTTCTCAATTACAGTGGCCTTCCTCTAGTAAACCACTATCTTAAGTACTAAAGTATTTGCATTTGCTTTTCTTTATATCTTTTACTATCTAGTTACGTTTCCCTAAACAGTTATGCAATTATGCATAATTTTGTAAATATTAAATGTACATGTATACATATGCATTCCATTGCACAGTATGTGTATAATTGTGCCTTCCTTTGCTCATTTTTTCTTTAGGTTTTATTCAGTTCAGTGTATCCCTAGTGTTTTTATTTCTGAGTAGCATTCCATTGTGTGACTACACCACAGTTTGTTTATTCTATCTTTAATCTCAGGACCTTGGGGTTGTTTGAGATTTTCTTTTTTAACATTGGAAATGTTGATGGAGTAATAAAATTTAAGGTTTCATAAATCCTATCATTTTAACACAAAATACTAATTTTTACATTGCCTTTTAGTCCATAACAATATATAATTTTCATGTTTGTAATCATTATGTACATGGCATTTTATGACTGTTTTTATTGATTAACAATACCTCCTTAGATGGACCCCCTTGTGTCCTCATCACATAGTTTATTCTTTTTCCACCATTTCTACTTACTCGCTTCTAGTTTTTAATTAATAACATTGCAATAAACATATTTTTATATTACACTAGTTTTCCACTTTGTATTTTAACTACCTTAAGGTGAGGTTAAACTATTTTTTTCTTATTATGCCAGTGAAACCAATTCGTAATCTAAATGGACATTCAATTGGGCCATACAGAATACATGCTGGGAAAACAGTGCCCATTGTGAAAGGAGGAGAGGCAACAAGAATGGAGGTATGTATGTTCTTTGTGAAGCATTTTGATTTTCTTTTTCCCAAACCGAAGCTAGTGATAGTTAAGTACATAGTATGTTGAGCAAAATTAACTTGCCATTTATATTTACCTTGACAGGGATTGGGCCATATTAGTGTGCACATTTTTTCTTAAATATGCTTTTATTGATTTTAGAGAGATTGCCTCCTGCACACACCCCAACCGGGGATTGAATCTGCAACTTGAGTATGTGCCCTGACTGGGAATCGAACTGGCAACCTTTTGGTACATGGGACAACGCACAACCAACTGAGCCACACCTGCCATGGCATTAGTGTGCAAATTTTGTCTTGTCAGATCAGGGCTCAAATCAGTTATGTAAAATTGGGTATGTCAAAGGATTGTTTATTCAGCATGTAGTGAATATTTACTGAGCATCATGGATATGCCTGCCAGTCTCTTCAGTAGGCACTAAGGATATAGTTAACAAAACAAAATTCCCTGCCCATGTAAAGCCTGCATTCTAAAAGGAGGACATAGAAATACCAAAAAGCGCTAAGGAGGTAAAAAGCCGGGAAAGGTGGATAAGGACTGCCAAGGGTATTTCATGTTGTTTCTTCCATGAAGTAGGAAATACCTTAGCCTGACATTAAGATATGGTAATTTTAATTCATTCTTAATTTTTCTTGTCTCCCTATTCTAATGTATTTTTTAGGAAGGAGAAGTATACGCCATTGAAACCTTCGGTAGCACAGGAAAAGGTGTTGTTCATGATGATATGGAATGTTCACATTACATGAAAAATTTTGATGTTGGACATGTGCCAATAAGGTGAGAGACATTTCTGTATGACTAGTGAGTTTCCCTTCCCAGTTAACAGCTATTTTAAAAATATGAAAAATATCCAGCGATACACAGTTTTATAGCCTAATATTAAATTCTGTGGATTTCCATAATGCAGCAAAGAGATTGGCCTGTTAAAAATTTTAACTGAGATGAAAATGATGTAGGTAACTATTTTCTTCAGGTTCAGTTTCTAATAATTGTAATAATTTTAGAGATGATAATTTTGTGGTATTTCTAGATTTTTTTCTTATATTTGGTAAACTTTATCTTTTTATTTACTTAAAAAAAATCTTTTTGGACCTAGCCGGTTTGACTCAGTGGATAGAGCGTCGGCCTGCGGACTAAAGGGTCCCAGGTTTGATTCCTGTCAAGGGCACATGTCCGGGCTGTGGGCTCAGT
The DNA here is from genome assembly GCF_951640355.1 of Cnephaeus nilssonii. Classification (NCBI taxonomy): domain Eukaryota; kingdom Metazoa; phylum Chordata; class Mammalia; order Chiroptera; family Vespertilionidae; genus Cnephaeus; species Cnephaeus nilssonii. Next base: position 18,824,925 of record NC_137077.1, on the reverse strand, counting down.
CCCCAGTAGGGGGCGTACAGGAGGCAGCCTATCAATGATTCCCTCATCATTGATGTTTCTATCTATCATTATCCCTTTCTCTCTGAAATCAATAAAAATGTATTTTGTAAAACAATATTTTTGGATAGGTGGTTGAAAAATTTACACCTACTTTATGTGCAGGTCTTTCAGCTTGATGCATAAAAAATGAAATTCTCACCAGAATACTGTTGGTGAGTCTGTACTGGGAATTTCACACATGCATAGACACAGACATGATAAGAGCCTTCATCTGGCTTCCTATTCAGCTGCCATCTATAATTAGATATGGGCTATTATATATCCTTGCTTTTGAATGTGAAAACAAAAGTTTTTTAAACTTTAAGTAAAGCCACAGCTACCATTTGAGTTTTCCTTAATGGGGAAGTGAGTTTTGGTAACTTTTTAGCTAACTATTAATCTTGGATTTTCTTCTTTTAGGCTTCCAAGAACAAAACACTTGTTAAATGTCATCAATGAAAACTTTGGCACCCTTGCCTTCTGCCGGAGATGGCTGGATCGCTTGGGAGAAAGTAAATACTTGATGGCTTTGAAGAATCTGTGTGACTTGGGCATTGTAGATCCGTATCCACCATTATGTGACATTAAAGGATCATATACAGCACAGTTTGAACATACCATACTGTTGCGTCCAACATGTAAAGAAGTTGTCAGCAGAGGAGATGACTATTAAACTTAGTCCAAAGCCACCTTAACGTCTTTTATTTTATAAGCTTTGTTGGAATACATTATACCAGAGTTGATTTGCAACATGTTGTCTGTTTAACAGTGGACCTATATAATACTTTTATTCATGTTTAAAAAGGAAGGAATTTGATCAAAGGCAAACCATCTAATGTAATTAACCACGGAAAAAGCTTTCAGGACTTTCAAATGTTAATTGTTTTTTCTCCTGTCTAGAAAATGCTATAAAGTTCAAATTAGTTAGGAATGACTTAAGCATTTTGTTTTGAACACCTAAAAGATGCTTTTCAAATATTTATATTGCCATATTCTTATTTGAATGCTTTGAATGACTACATCCAATTCTGCACCTTTACCTTCTAGTATTGCTTTTTAACCTTCCTGGAATCCATTTTCTAAAAAATAAAGACATTTTCAGACTTAAGAGCTACATTTCAATGTCTGTGGTTATAATTTTGCACAGAAAATAGCTAAACTTAATGTAGGGAAATGTAGAGCTTTTTATCTGGATTTAGACCTCTACTCTGAAACTTTTTTCTGATATAGTGGCTAAATAAGATCTATACATGTATAAAGTGGGAGAAGCTTCATAAATTAATATACAGCTTTAGGAATATTTTGCCTTTTTTTTAGGACCATATTAGTCCTTTCATTTTTTTCTCTGGCATTGGAAATATCTATTTGTAACATGACTTAGGAATATTGTACAACTTGAAACCTTGATTTAGTAAAATAACATTTAGATCCTTTGTCCAGTGCTATATTTATTAGGAAAGGTATTCAGCTTGCTCGGTAAACCAAAAACGCATTTAGAACCACAAAAACAGGAAAATTTTCCATGATTGGGTCTTGTTCTAGTTAGAAAAGTTAAATAGAATTATTAGGCTTTTTCATTAGTGAACCAAATTCTTTAGCACCCTGTACCTCGACTGGTTAGGATTTATAATATTATGGGTGATATTTCAGCAAGTGAGGTTATAGTGACTCATTAAAGCAGTTAAGTGCATAAGTTGAATGTAAGATGCATAATACTTGAACTGAACCCCACTACCAATTCTTGAACAAACTGCTTGAATTCTATGTAAATTATTTTTGGGAATGTTTCAAAAAATTTTCAAAATAGTTATGTACTAAGGTAAAGCCTTAATTTGTATGTTTAGCACAGTAACATTTATTGCCTCTGGGATGCTGTTTTGTATTTTAATGTTTTTCTCATAGGAAGAGAAACCTGACTTCTGTACTTAGATCATTTATTATACATTAAAAAGCCGCTTTCAGCATTTGAACTATAAATGAATGTTATCTTGTGGGATAAACAATCTAGTTTAGCTATATGAGCCATGTTTACTATGGTGCTAATGTTCATTAGCTATCTTTGAATAAGTTCTCCATTTTCTGTGATGTGCTAGTGGCAGAGCTCATCAGTTTGTGCTTGGATATGTTACAGGGCTTGGGCCCGCCAGCTAGCTCATCTGGAGTTTTTGAGTCCATACTGTTTTGATGTACTTTGGAGGGAGGTATAAAGTATCCTGATTTCCAAGCTCCTGAATTTTAGAATTGACCTTTTGAGTCAAGAATTTTGGAGCTTTGTGAGACCTCTTTAGTAGTAGTGATCTCAAACCATTTATGAGATCCAAGCTCCCTTCCCAGGTAACTGTTGGAAGCAGTAGCACCACTTACATGCCGCTGGAATGGCTGGAAGGGATATGATCTTGTATATAAAAAAGCTTTCACTTAAGAAAAAACTGTATTGTTTACCTACTAGCCATGTATCTCTTGAAATCATTCTGTCATGTTTATAATGATGTACCTTATTGGTAACCAATTATTAGTTTGAATGTTTAACAATAGTGCCTTTAGTAAATTATTTTACAACCAAAACGTTGTTTTTTGTTAGATCAATTTAGCATAATGTAGAAGCCCACATTGAGATGTACAGTAAGAAATCTTAAGTTTCTGTACATTGTCTAGGTTTTAGTTTCATTTTAAAACTTTTTTTTTTAGATCCGATTTAGGTTAGCAAAATTGAGCAAGTTACCACATGCTTCCTTGACCTCACACATAGCCCCCTCCATAGGTTTTAGTTTTAAGGGATTAGAAAGGGCTATAAGCCACTTTCTTATATATTACATTGAAATAAGTACCAAAAACAAGCAACTATCCTATATAATAGGCTAATATGCAAATTGTCCCCTCTACCAGGAGTTCCAGGGGGTGAGGCCGACCAGACAACTGCCTGTGCCCCCTCTTCCCAGCTGGACCCCACCCATGTGCACCCGGCCTCTAGTACCATTTTAAACAACATAGCTTCCAGAGTTGTTTTAAAATATCCCACTAAAATTAGGTGTTAAAAGGTATAGCAGTTGATCTAAGTATAAAATGATCCTTGAAATAAAGACTATACTCAGTAACTTCACCACATAAGTCTTTAATGAGGTATAATTACATTAACAGTTGAGGTAATGATTTGCATAGGTATTTAATAAATGATTTTAAGCCTTAGCCATTTAACACTAAAGTTGTATTTTTGGCATGATTTGTCTGTTCAGTGATAAAGTCTCATTGCACTTCACAAAGCTACCCGAGATGACTTGTTCTCTGAAATTTAAGGAAGATTTGCTATTAGAGGTTGTCCTTCACAAGCTTATACTTATGATGATCACTAGTGGAGAACAGCATTTAACAGATATTATTTTCCATTAAGAATTCAACCTGTAAGCAGACCAGCTTTTTTTTAAAAAAAAATCTAGTGGTTAACACTGAACTCTTATAGAGCTGATCAACATATATTAGTGGATTCTCCTCTTTCTGAAATAAAGAGATCTGGTAAGATTATTAGGGAAGAACAAAGAGTCATACTGTGTTTTTTAATAAAATGCAAGATTAGATCATTTAAAATGTCAGGACCCCATGTTTGAATATCTGAGAGGCTCCTAGTATTCACATAATCCTAGCAAGAGTGAGCAGTCCAGACTTGAGAAAAAATGAGATGCATATTACCCAGCTGCCAGTTTTGAACAATCATCTCTGCCCTGTAATTTTTTTCTCTTCAAGACATACATTTTATTCCATGAAGAATCTCAAGATATGTGGTACAAAGTTTTAAAAGATTTAATATTTAGACAAAATGAATTCATAAACCAAATTAAATTGTACTTGTATAACCATACACTATTTAGTAAATTCATATATTCTTTATTAGAATCAGAACAAACCAGTTTGCTGCCAGACGAATCATTGTAAGTCCCAACCATCATTGTTCTATCCACAGTACTGAAGTTATTTAAGCATACTGTTTATAAAGCTGTCATTTTCATTTGTATGGTTAACTATGCAAAATGAAGAACCATTATTAAAAATACTTTTTTTTAAAAAAATGAAGTTCCTTTAACAACAGTAATGTCTTCTGATCCCTGTAACACACAAAGCTTCAGGAATATCAATGAGTGTGATTGATAAGTGTTTTTTCTCTTTGAAAATAGTAATTTATGTACCTTCAAGGGGCAAAGGTAACTTCAATATACAAATAGCCTTACTTGACTTTTGGGTAAGATTATTAGTGAAGAAAGTGTCTATAATATTTCCATCAAATAAATTTGTTTGGAAAATAGCTACAAAAGATAAATGTATAGCCATAGCTGGTTTGGCTCAGTGGATAGAGCACCGGCCTGCAGACTGAAGGGTCCCAAGTTCAATTCCAGTCAAGGGCACATGCCCAGGTTGGGAGCTCAATCCCCATTGGGGGATGTGCAGGAGGCAGGCGGATCAATGATTTTCTTTCATCATTGATGTTTCTATGTCTCCCTCTCCCTTCCTCTCTGAAATCAATAAAAATATATATTAAAAAAAGATAAGTGTATAAAATGATGCCACTTGAACTTGAGTACAAACTCATGATCTGTGCCAATCCTTATATAATAAAACCCTAATATGCAAATGGACCGAATGGCGGAAAGATCAGTCACTGTGACGTGCACTGACCACCAGGGGGCAGACGCACAATGCAGGAGCTGCCCCCTGATGGTCAGTGTGCTCGCACAGGGGGAGTGCTCCTCAGCCAGAAGCCGGGCTCATGGCTGACGAGTGTAGCCACCTCCTCGGCAGTGCTAAGGATCCCTCAAGGGATGTTCTAAGCCAGCAGTTGGACATCCCCCAAGGGGTCCTGGACTGCTAGAGGGTGCAGGCCGGGCTGAGGGGACCCCCCCCTCCGCCCAGTGCATGAATGTCGTGCACCAGACCTCTAGTTAAAATATAAAAGAGGTAACACCAGTCTGAGGTAAATACTAAAAGCTTAAAACGCCCACGTACTTGAAAAAAGGTTACCTGCTATCATTGATATACATATATTTATGCTTTGTCCTGTAAAAAGACTTGTAAAAATATTATAAACATAGTGTGCACTGATTAATAAGTAAAAAATAAAAACAAAGCTCAAAATTGTATATCAGCCCTTTGAGAAGATATGTATACAAATCGCAAGAAGCCCCCACTATCTTTGGGTCAACTAAGCTTTTCATTAGAGGTATCAGCTTCTTCATTAGGAGGTAAGCTACCAGACAGGAATTCTGGAGGCAAGAGTTTAGAATGTCCATTCTCAGTAACTCGCTGGGTATAAAACAAGATATAAGCTTGGGCCTTGCGTACTTCATCCATAGTGCACATGCTTAGCTTGGAATCATTGCAGTGTACCCAGAACCCTAGAGTGAAGCACAAAAATATACCTTAATGTTTATAAAGGAAGTTGAGAAAATTCTGTTATAAATTAAAACATGGATTTAGAAGCATTCGTTTCAGTGAGTTCAAGTTTTTTTAAATTTACTTTCAGTTATAGTTGACATACAATATTATAGTTTCAGGTGTACAACATGGTGATTAGATGTTTTTATACCTTACAATCTGATATCCTAATCTAGTACCTATCTGACACCATAATGATTACAATATTATTGACCATGTTCCCTATGCTGTACTTTACATCCCTGTGGCTATTTGTATAACTGGCAATTTGTACTTCATAATCTCATCTTTTTCACCCATTCTCCCTGAACCCCTCTCCTATCTGGGAGCCATCAATTTGTTCTCTGGATCTGAGTTTGTTTTGTCCTTTTGTTTTTTAGACCTCATATAGGTATAAGTGAAATCAGAAAGTATTTGTCTTTCTTTGTATGACTTCACTTAGTATAATACCATCTCCATCCATGTTGTTGCAAATGGCAAGATTTCATTCTTTTTTATGCCTGTACGATGTTCTATTTATGTACATCTTTATCCATTCATCTATCTGTGGACACCTAGGTTGATGTAAGCTATTTTTTTTAAAGAGAAATCATTGTCCAGCCCATTCATTTCTTTTAGTGAGAAATACAGCTTAGGCAGTATGTCACTCTGGAATTATCTACCTTTATACTAGAAATAATTTGAAGTTACTGATTACTTGACACTATCTTTAATTTCTGGTATAATCTTACCAGTTAATGATTTTGCTGCTTATCTTATATAATAAAAGCCTAATATGCTAAGTGTCTGGTTGTCCAATTGGCCGTTCAACCAATCAATGAGTAATATGCTAATGATATGCTAAGGCCACTTATCTGCTCGCAATGATGTGCACTGACCACCAGGAGGCAGACGCTCTGACCAGTAGGTTAACTTGCTGCTGGGGTCCGGCTGATTGAGACTGAGCAAGACAGGCCTGACACGACCTGGAGCCCTGTCGTGGTCCCTCCCCGGCCCCGATCATGCACCGGTGGGGTCCCTCAGCCTGGCCTGCACCCTCTCGCAATCTGGGACCCCTTGGGGGATGTCAGAGAGCTGGTTTCGGCCCAACGGCAGAATGACTGGTCGCTATGACACGCACTGACCACCAGGGGGCAGATGCTCAACGCAGGAGCTGCCCCTGGTGGTCAGTGTGCTCCCACAGGGAGAGCACCGCTCAACCAGAAGCCAGGCTCACAGCTGGCTAGTGCAATGGCAGTGGCGGGAGCCTCTCCTGCTTCCAAGGCAGCGCTAAGCCATCAGTTGGACATCCCCCAAGGGCTCCTGGACTGCGAGAGGGCGCAGGCTGGGCTGAGGGACCCACCCACCCTGAGTGCACCAATTTCATGCACTGGGCCTCTAGTCACACTATAAAGCCAATAGTATACAATTGACTCTTCATACTTTAGTGTTAAATTACCTTCCTGAATTAACTGGGCTTTTTGTCCACACGTTGTTTCTGGGTGTGTTTTTTTTTTTTGTGTGTGTGTGTGTTTCTTGTAGGTGTGTGTCTTGGGGGAGGAAGGGAAAATAGGCATGAAGAAGAGGCTCATCCTTTAACAGTAGGAAGGGAAAGGGGAAATAAAATATTAAACCTAGATTCAATCACTCTTGCCACCTATGAAGGATCCAAGGAGGCAGACCCTCAGTATTTTCTATGAGCAATAATGCAAAAACATTCTTGAAAGAAAACAAGAGATCAAGTGGCTTTGCTTAAGAAGATTTGGTGGCTAATTTAGAAACTGCTAGAGCCTGAACTCCAGCTGCCAAGTCTAACCCAAGATAAAACACTTTTCCCCATCTATACCTCCTTCAGAATTATAGCAGTAGGCAGTGTAGTGTCCTGAGCCAAATCCTTTCCCATGGTGCATTACTACAGCAGATAAGTCATAGATAAAACATTCTGGTCTGAGGGATTTCACGGACTCCCTGCAGCAATAGGGCTCCATGTTTAAAATTTCTTTAAAGTCAACATGAACACCAATCTTCTCCCGGTTATTACGGCCTGACCATCTGTGAACAAACCAGGGTAAAAGTATTAACAAAATCAAAGGAAAATAACCAGATACTAGGTACAAATAGTCAATGTGGTCATACTTCCCAGTACTAGATTGAAGCACGGCAAGCAGTGTTTTTATCAGTGTACATAGTATGAGCTAGTGTAATGGTGGGGGACTGGGGGAGGAAGGATAATGTAATAATATGGCAGTTCTTTCAAGAGATTCTAATCCATTTAGGATGGTTTTGAACAGAGAAAAAAGACAGACTTCAATGAAAATAACAGTATTAAGGTATTAAATAAAACATGAGTTAAGACAAACAATAGCAGATAAGAGAAGAAACAAAGGCTTATAGACAGGTTTTTGAAGGAAAAATGTGAAAATGCTTTTTAGTACAATGTTTAAACAGTATGGAAATAGAGTAAGGCTTGCACATTGTATATTCTGCTGGACTAAGAGTCATATCCCACTCCTACCACAGGAACTGTATAAAAGATCCTGCATCCAATGCAACTTTAACTTTAGTAAAGATGGAAGAACAGACAAAAATAATGGGACCTACTTAACATGAGCCATTCCTATCATTCTCATTTTCTTTTACTTTACCATAAAATCCAAACCTTATATTAATTATGCTAAATAAACACTTGTAAGCCATCTAAATAGAAAATAATCATTCCTATTGATAAATTGAGTACTCAGTTTTTTTCCTGCTGAAATACAGTAAAATGACAAAGAACAACAAGATAACAATGTATCCAAAATTCATAACAGTTTACTTCTGAGGAGGGAAAGAGAACAGGACTGAGAGGCACATGCAGGGAACTTGGAAGCTATTAGAAATACTCCTTTTCTTATGCTTCTTCAAAGAGAACCTGTGTGCTTCTCCCCAATCCCATTCTCTCTTTTTGTCTTTTATTTACCCTACTAGAGGCCCGGTGCACAAAATTTGTGCACCGGGGGAGGGAGGTGTCCCTCAGCCCAGCCTGCACCCTCTCCAATCTGGGACCCCTCGAGGGATGTCCGACTGCCCGTTTAGGCCCGATCCTGGTAGGCACTCGGACATCCCTCTCACAATCCAGGACTGCTGGCTCCCACCGCTTGCCTGCCTGCCTGCCTACCTGATTGTCCCTAACCACTTCTGCCTGCCAGCCTGATCACCCCCTAACCACTCCCCTTCCAGCCTGATTGACGCCTAACTGCTCCCCTGCCGGCCTGATTGCCCCTAACTGCCCTCCCCTGCCGGCCTGGTCACCCCTAACTGCCCTCCCTTGCCGGCCTGGTCGCCCCTAACTGCCCTCCCTTACCAGCCTGGTTGCCCCTAACTGTCCTTCCCTGTAGGCCTCGTTGCCCCCAACTGCCCTCCCCTGCCAGCCTGGTCGCCCCTAAATGCCCTCCCTTGCCAGCCTGGTTGCCCTTGTCTTCCCCTGCAGGCCTGGTCCCTCCCAACTGCCCTCCCCTGCCAGCCCGGTCAGCCCTAACTGCCCTCCCCTGCAGGCCTGATCGCCCCCAACTGCCCTCTCTTGCAGGCCTGATCCCTACCAACTGCCCTCCCCTGCAGGCCTGGTCACCCCTAACTGCCCTCCCCTGCAGGCCTGATCGCCCCCAACTGCCCTCCCCTGCAGGCCTGGTCACCCCTAACTGCCCTCCCTTGCCGGCCTGGTCACCCCTAACTGCCCTCCCTTACCAGCCTGGTTGCCCCTAACTGTCCTTCCCTGCAGGCCTCGTTGCCCCCTACTGCCCTCCCCTGCCAGCCTGGTCGCCCCTAAATGCCCTCCCTTGCCAGCCTGGTTGCCCTTGTCTTCCCCTGCAGGCCTGGTCCCTCCCAACTGCCCTCCCCTGCCAGCCCGGTCACCCCTAACTGCCCTCCAATGCAGGCCTGATCGCCCTTAACTGCCCTCTCTTGCAGGCCTGGTCCCTCCCAACTGCCCTCATCTGCTGGCCTGAGTGCCCACAACTGCCCTCCTCTGCCGGCCATCTTGTGGCGGCCATCTTGTGTCCACATGGAGGCGGCCATCTTGTGTGTTGGAGTGATGGTCAATTTGCTTATTACCTCTTTTATTATATAGGATATATTTTATACACTGGAAAATACAATAGTGCTTTTTTAATAAAGGAGAAAGATAAATGTGGTGGTAAAGGCAGTATCAACATGGTCTCTGAATCAGAGATAAATCAGGGCATGAAGGATCAAATATGTTTTGGGCAGAAGATGGAAGGAAATAAGAGTCAAACAGGTTTGTATTAAGGAGACCTTCAAATACCAGATAAAAGAGCAGTTATGAAGAACAGGAGGTTCTTCAACAGTTTATAGTTGCCAATTAAGTATCAGTTTAAGTAACAAAATTTTAAATCCTTTCAATTTTCTTTACAGAAGATCATGTATGTTCTCACTTTTCAGTACTCTCTGGCCCTTGTTACCTGAACCCGAAATGCAGTATGAATAATCTAAATAATCTTCCTGTTTTCATTCTACTTGATTTTATACACAATGGCGGGTCTCACCTGACTTTTCACTAAACCTTTTGTTGTAGACCCTTCCCTTTCCTTCCTCCACACCTTTGTTCATGCTACTCCTCCTTCTGTCTATACCCCATTCATTCACTTAATATTTTAGGGCATTGACTATGTGCAGAGCTTGTCCCACTGGTAGGGGAAGAGAAATAAGTCAACTGTTAATTGCAAACAGTGGTTTCTGACATTAAGCAAAATAGGGTAATGTGAAACTGATGGTTTGAGTGGTGGTGCATTTAAATAGGATGGTCAGGGAAGTCCTCTCTAAAGAGATGACATGAACCGAGACTTGAATGATAAATCCCCTATGTCATTAGAGAGGCTTTGGGAACATTTGAACATCAACTAACTTCCCCCTGCAAGTCTCAGATTAATCAGTTTGTTTATAGTTTGTGATATTTACTATTTCTACTTCACCATTATTTCTGTGCATGTCTTACTATAATCTTCTTATGAAAAGAATTCTACTTTATATTCCTCAAAGAATATAGAACATCTTGAATTAAAAAGCACTCATATGATGTTTTCTGACTGAAATAACTGAGTCAACTTAACAGTGGGAAGTAGGACTGAAAAGAAAGGTAATTTTATTTTGGGCTTCTAGTTTGCCTTCTGTAATGTCTAAAAATTTTTAAAAACATGTATTCCTTAACTGTTAAAAAAATTAAACCAAGGTCTCAATAATTTTCAAATCATAGCACATAAAGTAACTTCTCATTCCTTAAGAGAACAGTAGCTCTCAGGTTAACATGGTTATTGCAAGGTATGAAAGCATATGCTTTGATTAACCAACAGATTTGTCAAGTTATTCACCTAACTAAATATATTTCTGAAGACTAGAGTTGTTTTTAACTGCTTTGAATTGAACTGATGTATCTTTGTTCAAATATTTTCCAAGGATGAAGCAATTGAGCCAAATACTCTAAGTTACAAATTTAAACATTTTACACCTAAAATATGCTGAATATTACAGTACAAGCAGAAACTTACAAGGAGAATAATATTACTTAGCCGACCAAAATGTGAGGAGTCTGCTAATCAGCAATGCGTTCTACAAGGGAAGCTAATCAGGTTAGATATTGAATATGGCATCCACTGGTCAAGGCTAGAGACACTGATAAGAATTTTTTCCCCTTAAAAGTTATAAGTAGACCTAAGTTATCTACTAGCCAAGTATGCAGTATTAAAATTTAATTCATCATGTATTAAGTTCTGAAGCACAATAAGTAATGATAAGTTAGAAGTGTATAGTTGGTAGGTAACTGATACTACTACTAACCTGAATCGTTTGAGATGTAGTCTGAGAATCTGAGGTAGGTGGCATATCATAAGCTGTTTTTGGGCTTCTGTGAGTACAACTGTTTTTGAGGAAAACCTTCTACGCTTTGCTGTGATATCAAAGAGAATGAAAATCAAATTTAATTTAAGGACACAAGGAAAAGCTGAGTAAAGTTTTAAAATAATTCACACATGCATTATCACTTAAACATCTACTATGTTACAGATAATGTACTATGCTAGAGATAAAGACGTGGCCTTGCCCTTAAGAAACATAATAAAAAACACAAAACTTATGAGCTGATCAAGGTGGATAGACATGTAAACAATTAAGTAAATGACTTAATATTGTAAATAAGTCAACAGAATGATGTAGTGCTTATAATATTTTAAAATGTATTATAAAACCATATTTTCCATTCATTCATAATAGCATTCTACTCCCAGATTTGATGATGAAAACCTCTAGGATCACTCACATTTATGTCCAAGAAAAAAAAGAAAAAACTTCACCATACAAACTTGATCAAGATTTTTTTTTCTAACTATATAAATCTTCAGTTCCCTATAACAGTTCATATTAGATAGCACTCAGAAAACAATGCTAGTATAAGTCATTTTATAAAATCACCAATTGACGTGACATTCCTTCAATGCTAGAACATCCAATGTTTCTTTTATATTACCTTAGAAGTTTAGTATCTAGAGCCCTAGAATCATTTTTTTTCAGACCTAACAATTAGGGAGAATTCTTGAAAATTTATAGTATAAACACTAAAATGCCATGTACACATTGATAGAGGAGATAAAGACACCACACATAAAGACACAACAGACCCTCGGCAGTGTGCCTCAGTTGGTTGGAGCATCGCCCTATAAACCAAAAGGTTGTGGGTTCAATTCCCCAACAGGACACATACCCAGTTTGTGGGTTAAGGTGCATGCGGGAAGCAATCGATAAATGTTTCTCTCCTTCTCCCTCTAAAATCAGTAATAATAATAATAAAAGATAGATCTAATGTGCTTTTATACACTATTCCCCTGAAGGATAATGCTTCCCTTTAACTGAAATGGCTATTTCATCTCCCTGTGCCCACCTCTATTAGAGAGCTTACTCTAGCAGATCTTAATTGTTTACCTGTTTCCTCTATTAGGTATGTGAGCATTTAAAAGCGCCTAATCTCTAGCCATAGCAATTAGAACAATAACTAATATAAAAGAGATGGTAGACATTTTCAAAATAAATCTTTATTTTTCTGGAGCCAATTTCCATAGCAGCAGTTCAGCTATATATTATTTTCTATTACATAGGTATGTGTACACACACACACATATACACACGTATTATCTATATTAATGTTTTCATATATAGCAAAAAGACTTAAAGCAAACATTTCTTTCAGTACTAAAGAACATGCTTTCCTATTACTATTCCCCTTTGCTGCCGGAAGCCAATTCCAGCACGTCAGCAGGGCTGAATCATTTGGAGATGGCTGAGGGCATTTCCCCAAACCTGAAAAGGATGCAAAAATGATTGCTTGCTGCCAGACAGCTCAGGGCATCTTAATCTACATGTTATTGCCTCCTACTGGCCAAACACCTGAACAGCCGTAGGCAAATTCTTCCAATCTGACAATGGATTATGTATACGAAACCCTACCCTTTGATGTGTATATCTCCACCTTGCCTTAGGACGAATTGTGTTAATAAATAGCAAGGGGTCCTGAGACAAGGAGAACTTAGTTCCTTTAGCTAAGTCTTTTATGACTCCCCATAATGCCTTCCAAAATTATGTTTCATCTCTGGACTCTTGATTAATTTAGGCACAGTGCTTCTCTAGGTTCCTGAACGCTTCTAGGTGCCGGATCAAAACCACCGGCACTTTGCTACTTTGTTCTGCCTCACATATGAAATTTAATTTTTTTTTAATTTTATTAATCCTTTCTGCCCATAATTGACACAGGATCAAAAATTTTTTTAAAATATCATCATTAATGCAAACATACACAAAGGTTCATAAGTGCCAATTATAAAGTAGAAATATCCAGCCTAGTTTCTTTTGATGAACTAACAAAGAAAGTTTATTTCCATAACTGCTACTTAAGGAATTTTTTCCAGCTTCCTTTCATTCATTCATAGAAAAGCAAGGAAAATATAGTCACTACTTACAGTTACACTGGTCACATATGTAGATTTTTCCTTCTAAAGCTTCTGTTTCTGTGAATTTGGCCAACATTTCAGTAACCAGGCATGACTGGGAAGCCATATCTTTTCCATTGCATTGGTATCTTTTGGGAAATTCCAGTGACAAATCCCAGAAAGGTTCTATGGTATTTGATTTGTTGTCACATGCAAGACATGTAACCTGCAAATAAAAATGTTTCAGATTACAATTCTCCTGTCAAAACATTTACTCCTTTCATGAGGTCACTGCCAATTTAAAAAAAAAAAAAAGCGTTTCTTCTGAAAATGCACTATCATAATTCTGAATAATCTGCTTTATATTATTTTCAGGAAATTATTATTATTATTTTTCCTTCCAAAACACTGTCAGTAAACTAACCATTATGCATTGGTGGACTTTAACTACTAGGCATTCAAAAAGTTCCAAGGGCATTAGTCAAATCTGAATTTAGGTAAAAACAAACTGTGGACTCATTTAATCAGATATCCATTTAGGTGAATGTATGTATATATATGATATATATTTATATGCATTTAATTTAATGTGAAGAATTAGAATTGCAGTTCTTTGCCCTTTTTCCTTCTTCATCTTTCACCAGTTGATTTTTTCTTCCCAAATCCCTATAACCCCTTAACCATGATATAAGTAAAATACTATATTTTTATATACAGAGGTATATTAGTGTATATAGATCTTGAAGACCTACCAACTGATAATTTCAAAAGATAGTAATATGACAAATAATGAGGTCATACTTCCATTTAAAGCAAACATCACTACATTAAAATCCTCACCAAAATATAGGAACCACAAAGAATATGGGCAGTTCTAACAACTTACATAGGATAGATATATAGTAACCGGAAAGGGAAAGAATAATAACTTTTGTGAAGAATTCAGCAGGATTTAATGCCAGAAAACACTCAAAATAATTGAAGATAGACTTTATAGATCATTCCATACAATATGAAATGTAGTTGATGCTTGAACAACATCAGCATCTTCAAATTTGTTCCCTGTAGGATTAAACCCCCCTTTTCTCAACCTCTCAAAGAATAAATATAATATAGTTTACCTAAGAAGCTCTGTCTCCTAATTTCCCTTCTCCACAAATAAAGCTTTCATACCATGGACATGAAACTACTTCCAATGATTCATGAAGGAAACTATAAAGTGAGCTGACTTTACGTATATATATCTGTGAAAGTGATCTATTTTGACTTGAAAACAGTGCTAGCTCTAACACACTAGATCAGGGGTGGGGAACATCCAGCCACGGGCTGTATAAGACCTGAGAAATCATTTGGTCTGGCCCTGCCAAGGCATTAGGAGTAATGAAATGTTTGACAAAATATAACAGGCTAATTATTAAGTTGATAATTTTGTATGGCCTGCAAATGATGTTATAAATATCCAAATGGCCCTTGGCAGAAAAAGGTTCCCTACTCCTGTATGAGATAGAGAATATGCATCTTTTAGGCTTCACTTTATGAAGTCCCTACAATGAAAATCATATTTTAAAAAATCCATACCTGACTAAGAAGTTGTCCATGAAAAATATTATTCACAACATTTAAAACCTGTTTGATAAGTTTCCTTTGAGAAGTGGGGATGAGAGCTGGTAACCTGGTACCAGTTGTCTCTAGTTCATGTTGTATTTTATCCAAAAGTTCACAAAGAAATTCCTGAGCATCTTGTTGGGCATAACCACGAAAAGCAGGAATTAGTCTCCACACTGAGTGTAGCATAGCAAATGGTGAGACAAAGGCCCACTTTCCAGACCACATGACTTGGAACAAAGTATGCAATTCATGACAGAGAGAAATGTATTGTGAACTTGACTTCCATGGCTGAATAAGTTCCATCTTTTTACTCTTTGATGTTCCAACACTTAGTCTGGATGATAAAGTTGGTTGTCTGGAGTGAACAGAGAACATATCTTTTTCTTGGCATTCATTCATTTGATATACTGTATCTGTGATTGGTGGATGCTTATAAGATGATTTTGTCTTATCATTAGCTGTCACAGACAGCCATTGGTTCAGATCAAGTTTTAAAAAACATTGTCGAAAAATAAGTAAATGACTCAACACTTGAAGAACAGAATTCATATAGCAAGTATTTCCCAAATTTCTTAATCCTGTTACACCAGGAATTACAATTGGCCTTTGTTTAATTGAGGGGTCACTGGCTTTTTTAAATCTTACATCCTCTGAGGTAGATACTACTTGATCTTTTGCTGATGATGCTGAGGTTTGTAGTGATTCTTGAACAGGAACTATTTCTATTGTGGTGGACAGAGCTAGACCTTGCAAACGTAGACTCTTTCTGGGAGGCATACTTTCCAATTCTGCTTTAACTCGATGCTCTAATTCTTGCCGTCTTTTCTTTACTTCTCTATTTTCTATTTTTTCCTGATATTGTTCTTCTTGCCTTTTTCTTCCAATGGGTGATTGTTCAAACCAAATTCGAAAAATTTTACCCATTAGGATCCTTCTCCTGTGCCAAAGAGCAGTATACATTTGATCTTCATTTTGAAGCAGAGATTGGGCACCGTCATGTAAGAAATAAGAATCACCACTTATACCGATAGATTGTAAAACCCTTCCCCTGCGAGTGGTGCAGTGATAATTTTGACTTTTGATTGCACTTAATGTACTTCGCAGTAACTTCAGGTCTCCAGCTGCATTATCATTAAGAACATAATCATCACAAAGGTAACAAAAAACATACATATCATTCACCTCTATTGCAACAGGATGCCTGCTTTCTTGAAAGTGCTTGACAGCATGTTCTTCAATATACCTTCCACAGGCAACATGGGAACAGCTAAGGCAAGCCCATATCGACTCACTTGTATTGCAGTTCACACAATGCCATTTCTGAGGGTTGAGAATGGAATGGTCTTGAGCAAGCTGCAACTGTCCGATGTGTTTGCATTTATCCATAGTTAACATTTATTTCATCTAGCTGAGAAATACATAATCCAAATCAGTCTCTGTTCACTCTTGAAGCATCTGAAAACTAAGCAGAACACTGTCAATTTTAATAAAATAAGAAGCCAATATTTTTGTTTTTATGAGGTATTTTTCCAAGAATAATTTTTTTAAATATATTTTATTGATTTTTTACAGAGAGGAAGAGAGAGGGACAGAGAGCCAGAAACATCGATGAGAGAGAAACATCAATCAGCTGCCTCCCGCACACCCCCCACCGGGGATGTGCCCACAACCAAGGTACATGCCCTTGACCGGAATCGAACCCGGGACCCCTCAGTCCGCAGGCCAACGCTCTATCCACTGAGCCAAATCGGTTTCGGCTCCAAGAATAATTTTATAAATTTGCTGCTTCTGCTCCAATTTCTAGGCCTGTCATAATACCATAGACAGTTCTCACATTTCCCTTGCTGCATGCAGACTTCTCTCCACCTTATTTCCTTTTAAAGTTTTTTAAAATTTTCTGCCACTATCTACCTAATAGTGTGAGGGCAGCTTAAGATTGGGGCTGGCAAGACCAAAATATGTCTCTAATATCTGTTCTGAGAACCCTATGTAGAGTTACTAAAACATACTCATAGTTAAAAGCATAGGTTTTTGAAGCAGAAAAACTTAGGTCTGAATTTTACCTCTCTACATAGCACTGTATGTCTGACTTGAGTAAATATTTTAAGTCCTCTAAACTTTATCTGTAAAACAGGGGAAAATCATACCAACTTCAAATTGCAGAAGAATTGAGATAAACTATCTGATACACAGTAAATGCTCAATAAATGGTAGCTATAATGGTGGCTATAGTGAATACATCTTAATATTCTCTTCTATTCATTTAAATAAATCGTATTTCATATTTTACTTAATTACCATTTTTAAAGTTGGCTTTCCATTAGTAAATCAATAATGACCTTTAATTCATGACTCTAAAACATACTCTGATCTGATAGCCTTTGACAGTTTGCTTAGGGAGAGAGAAAGACAGAAGGGGAGAATGCCTTTGTGTTTGAATAGACTTAGGAATGCGCAAGAACTTGTAAGCAAATAAAAAGAAAAAATACAAAGTGGATGGCAATATAATGAACTTTTACATTCTGGTAGGCTTAACTAAGCATTATCTGAAATTAAAAGCTTATTCTAAAAACAAATGACACAACACAAAGCCAACATAATAAAACAAAACTCTTCCCCCTATCACCTATATGATTTTGACAATGAAACTTGTTCCTTTATCAGATAAAGTCAGGAACACTTCTACTACAAGTAGTTAAAAATAGGGAACCGAAATCTAGTTAAAAGCAGGGATCACAAAACATTTTCTTCATTGATTTAACATAAATTGAACACTAATTTCTGGTCATAGGTGGGGACCTGGTTATAAAACACTCAGAACATTGTATGTAGCCTGATCAATGCTTTAATTTTTAGGGCAACAAGACAATATGAATTTCAAAGGTACTTGTGGGTACCACCTAGGGCCCTTAGAAAACTGCAAAGGTAAAGTTGATTTGGTTTCTTTCCATCTCTTTTTTTGCAAAAATCTCCTACCTAGCAACCAGAGACATCCCCTTCTCCCTCCCTCCATTTCTTAACTTTTAGATATAGGGTATCCCTGAATATGAACTTAAGACTGACCAGTCCCAACATTCACATGTGCACATATTTCAACCACATGTTTTAAATTTACTTATCTTCCCTCAAAATTTCCTGATGTCAAAAAATATGGCCAAAGATAGGATTTTATTAGATCTCCTAACACTCAACTGCTAATGGCAAAATTAAGACATCAGTGATTACTATGCTCCATTATCTAATATGTTCCCAGGTACTGAGGTTAAAATTCTTGGAGTCATTAATGACTCCTCTTTCACTCTCCCCGATCAATTGTTCAGGAAATATGGTTGGCTCTACCTTCAAAATATATCTAGGATATGACTACTCAATACCTCTACTACTATAGCCCAGGTCCAAGCCATAAATGAGTCTTCACCTGAATTACTGCAATAAGGCTCCTAAATGGTCTCCCAGCTTTGATCCCTGTTGCCACCAAATGTTTACTCTCCACACAGCAGCTGCACTCTCTGCTTTTACACTCACACAACAAGGGCTCAGACCTGACATTTTAGGAGGCCCCGGCTCTGGCCCTCTCCCCATTATGTGAAGTTAGCAGAGACAACAGTATGTGGCCCCTTGGAACTTGCACATATCCCCTACTTGCCTTTTAGACCCACTCACCCATACCTGGGAACCAAAGAATTCCCTGCCCCAAACATCCCCAACCCTGCTATCAGGACCTGTGATCAATAAAAAAGCCACTGAGTATTCTATAGAGAAGAATGCCAAGATCAGGTAGTAGGTTGCAGAGGGATCTGAATTGCAGATCTAGAGGGACAGGTGCTACTCCAGATATTGAAAGGAAATTAAAGCTGCAGCAGTGATGAAGCAACGATAGACAATATTCAACTACTTAAAGAGATGAAGAGGGAAATTCTTTTTACTTACATTAAAGAAAAATTATTTCATTCTAAATTTTTGTAAGTGGATTTTATTTCAGGTCACTACACTGCCTTATTTTATTTTATTTTTGCTAACTTTCACCTGAGGATATTCTTTCCATTGATTTTTAAAGCGAGTGGAAGGGAGGGGGAAAGACAGTGACCTCCTGGTTCATGGGTCGATGCTCAACCACTGAGTCACACTGGCCAGGCTCATATAAAATATATTTTTAAATATATATATACACATACACACACACACACACACACACACACACACACACACACATATATATATATATATATATATATATATATATATATATTTGGGGAGTTATCTCTGGTTAGTGGAACTGCAAATTATTTTTTCTTTTAATTAATCCATATTTTCAAATATCTAAAAATAATGAACATGTTAGTTATATAGTAAGTTGTAAGTAGGAAAGATAATGCTATGCATGTGCTTAAATTATACACTAGCCTCTTTAATCCTTTCTCTATATTTGGCAAATAAATTCCCTTGGTTATAAGGAATTTTCCTATTTCATTGCATTTGTTACTAAAAATATCTATTTAGATGATGGCAAGGTCTCTGACATTCAATAGAAGTGGCCTATAATTGAATAGCAAAATTGTGAAAAAGGTGAAATGTTGATCAGATGCCATCTCTCTGACAGGCAATATAGCAGGGGAATGGTATCACAGCGAATGGTTACAGAATACACTCTGGAATCCAAATGCCTGCGTTTAACACCTGGCTGTAATTACTATGTGACCTAGACAAATTATTTATGCTCCACAAACCTCAGTTTTCTTATCTATAAAATAACAGTGATATTAAGACCCATGGGGTTGTTGAGGGAATTAGAGAAATTTATATTTGCAAAGCACTTAGAACAATTCCTGGCACTAAATAATATTACATCTTAGCTGCCAATAATAATAACATCAACAATACTAAGGATAATATTATAAATGCTAATTTCTTATAGTTTTATTACTTTTAGTAAGGGGTTCCTCCTTCTCAGCAAATGTGAACTAAGCCCAACTAAGGTGCTAATTGTTAATTAAGATGTTAGATGTGAACTAAGATCTGACCTCTCCCAGGGGTATTTGTGTTTTAAAAGGGACTCTCTCAAAGATAAAATCTTTTTAAAAATCCAAATAAGTGAAACCAGAATGGTGTAATGATAGATCATGAGGTTAATATTTTAGATAGGGGCTCACTTACCCTCTCTGCTTATGAAAAAAATCAGTAGGAGATGGATGCCCAAGGGAAGGTCAGGGAGGAAAGCAGGAGCTAGAGAGGCAGCCTGCTGGCACCAGAAATCTCCAGTTTGCTCTGCTGCTTGGACCAAAAACTCAGACAGTCACTAGGGTATCCCCAAAGGAGCTTCATCACACAAAGATCTAAAAGCTCGGAGGAAAAAGGGGGGATGGGAGTATTTCTTGACACTTCCTATTTTCCTCTACGGAGTTCAGAGCGCTTCTTTTCATTTGCTAATCCACTGCTGAGAAACTATTAACTCTGTTTGGCTCCAGCAGACTAGATATGTAATTTTTGGTAGTATATTCATTTTAACAAGTCATTTTTGTATCCCCTACATAGACTCTGACAAAATATTACTTATACCTACATATAACAGCAA
This sequence comes from Cnephaeus nilssonii, assembly GCF_951640355.1. NCBI lineage: Eukaryota > Metazoa > Chordata > Mammalia > Chiroptera > Vespertilionidae > Cnephaeus > Cnephaeus nilssonii. The sequence continues at coordinate 18,804,336 of NC_137077.1, read as the reverse complement.
CATTAAAATAGTCAAGATATTTTGAATGAAATCTATACAGATTAAAATTATACTATCATTTTCTCATATATTTTTAAAAATGTCTCAAACTTGAAATTCCAATAAATAGCTATAAAATGGCTTTTAAAAAAACCAAGTATGCTAATCTTTATTTTAAAGACAGATTAGTTATAAATATTTTAAAGGCTTCTTTTTGTCATTCTTCACTGCTTAAAGACAATAAAATATTTAACTTGTTAAAAAAAACATTTAAGCTATTCAAACTTTTCATGCCATATAATTGAGCAAACATTTTATTTTCAAAATTCCCTTTAGCAAATCTCTAACATTTAAGAAAATAATTGTATTGAACTTATTGGAAGGTAAATTATTTTATATAGAGTTAGCATATCATTAAAGCAATTATAAAATAGAAAGCTAAAATGACTGGGAGAGAAAAAAGATGTAAGATTTAATTAGATATGGTATTTTTGGTCAAAGGTCTATATTGGACACAAAAATTAAGTAAGATCACAGGTAAAATATTTTAACTTATTAAAGTACAACAGCACAAAATTGCTTATATTTACCACCCAGTGAGAATTCTGAGATTAATTTTTATTTACTCATTGAAACATACAATCTAGGCTTTAAGCATGTAGCAATACATTACTGATCTATTTTAATGGCTTTTCAAACTTCTTGTAGAAATGAACTCACTTCAAAAATCAGATCTAGATAGCTCACTTCTAAGACTTCATCCTTGGCCCTAACCTTTCTGAATTAATCTCAGACACACTTCAATTCAGCTTACCTATATATCTTGCCTTTACAGAATTAGCCTCTTTTCCAATAGTATCTGATTAAATATATTATATTATATCATTCAAGTACCCAGGCTAGAAATCTTTATAGTTCTTTAACTCTTCCCTCACACATTCAGTTTGTCACCTATATGTATATAGGGCTGATTATCATTCCCCAAGTCCTTCTTCCTTTCCATTTCCAGAGCTATTACTCTCATTATAAACTTTATTGTATTATTCCTGAAGCACAACAGTAATCTCCAAACTTGTCTAACATTATCTGAACTTTCACTCTCCTCCATAGTATTATCCTGCCAGAAAAACTTTGAGCATTTAACTCTTGTACTCAAAGTCCTCTCTTCCCCACAGTCCAATAAAATAGTGATTTTTAACTTTGACTATGACTCAGCCTAAGAAATTTTTTTTTTAATTTTTATTGTTGAAAATATTACATATATCCTCCTTTTCCCCCCATCGACCCCTTCCAGTCCACCCCGGCCCCTGCCCCAGGCCCTCACCACCCCACTATCTGCAAAGAAATTTTACATCGGGTTTCAGTAAATGTGTATGTACACATCAAATACACACACATACACCTGGAACAAAAGTTTCACAAGAGATCATTATAAGAATGGTATATTCTGGTATTTCCTATCCTATTTCATTTTTTTTTTAATGCTGATCACGACTCACTAAACTTATTTCATAATAGCAGTGGGGCAATAAAAATATTATATATTTGTCAGTCTTGCTTTCAAAATTCTTCAGATTCCAACTTATCTTCTTTGCCTTCTCTTATTACCCCTCCTGTCATTACCCCTCTGTGCATTCCAGCCAAAAAGAATCATCCCTAGCTAATTTCCTGAACTCATCTTCATCATTCCCTTACCTGCACCCTTCAAAAACATATTCATCCTCTAAGACCCAACTTCTTCTCAGAGTATTTCTAGTTGCTTTTTAAAAATTTGTATTTTATTTTATTGATTTGAGAGAGAGAAAAAAAAAACATCAAGTTGTTGCTCCACCCTTTCATGCATTCATTGGTTGATTCCTGCATGCTCGGTGACCAGGGATCAAACCCACAACCCTGGTGCATTGGGATAATGCTCCAACCAAATGAGCCACTGGCCAGGGCAAAGTATTTCTAGTTTTTTCGTTGTTTTTTTTTTTTTTTTTAAATCTCTTTTTTTCTAAATTCCTAAAGTACTTGAGTGGTGTCAAATACGAATCCTTGTGCTTATGTATATATACATCCTTACTCTGCCATTGTTGGATAAGTTCCCTACAGTCAGAGAGGACAACATTTTTTATCACTTTAATAAAAATAAAATAACAGATTTATGAAGATCTTAGGGGTTTTTATAGCCATATTGTTTCAGGCTACTAAATTCTTGGCACAATCAATTAACTTTTATTAATTGCAGGTCTCACTTCAGTTCGCATTATTTGAATCAGTGGGTAATAGGAAGTCACTGATCACTAGTGGCCAAAATTACCCTCAACTAAGTGGTCATTTTCCCCCCATGGTCAGTTAAGGCACAGTTTCCTGTTACTTTGTGATGTCATTATCCTACTTTCTCTATCCTTAACCAGAGTCTACCATGTGTCGTATCCCATGCTACATGCTTTCAGATATGCAAAATAGTTTTTATGTAAAAGCAAACTGAGACATACTTCTTCAACCCTAATTAAGTTTCAGTTACTTTGAAATTTGGTATTATATATAGTGACCCTTTGGATAAATATCATGCTCCAAATATAAGTATTACCAAGAGCTACAAGAACTCTAAAAAATTAGAAGGGTAGCTACTTCAAAAATTAACGTTCTATAAGTTTTGGTTATTTTCAACATAGTGTTCTTTTCAGCTGACCACTCCCTTTCTACTTTAGTTTCTCAAGAAGACACTTAGAAAGTGTCGCCCTGGTCAGCATGGCTCAGTTGTCCTGTGCAACAAAAGGTCACTGGTTCAATTCTCGGTCAGGGCACATGCCCAGATTTCGGGTTCAATCCCTGGCCAGGGTGTGTGCAGGAGCCAACCGATGGATGTTATTCTCTTTCTCTCTCCCTCTCTCTTTCTCAAATCAATTTTTAAAATATTTAAAAAATAAAGTTGGAACCAAAGATCAGTCATACGCAAGTAATCTAGATCTTTTAATCAGTGCAACTAGTCACAATTTTCAGATTCTTTGCTTTAAAAATATTTTTAAATAAAAGTCAGGAAGTTACCATGAAAAATAAACATATAAAAACAGAGTTCTCCATATGAAAGTTATAGAAAATGTGAAGCCCACAGCTAATAAGGAGGGAATATGCTAATTGACTGCCACACCCTCAAAGATGACCGGCGGGAGGGCCTCCAACTGCCCCCCTGCCAGCCTAATCGCCCCCAACTGTCCCCCCTGCCAGCCTGGTTGCCCCCAACTGCACCCCCCCACCAGCCTGGTTGCCTCTTACTGCCCTCCCTGACAGCCTGGTCGCCCCCAACTCTTCCCCTGCTGGCCTGGTCACCCCTCACGGCCCCCCCGCTGGCCTGGTCACCCCACGCAGCCTGATTGTTCAGTCGTTTGGTCATCCCTCGGGCCTGCCCTGGGAGGCTGGGCAGCTGCCATCCGAGGCTTGCCTGCACCTCGGGCTGGCCCTGGGTGACTGGGGGGCTGAGGGGACTGGAGGACTCCGGAGGCAGGCGGGGTGAGGGGACTGGGCACTGCCATCTTGTGGCTGTAGGCTCTGTCATCTTTGAGGGCGTGGCAGTCAATTAGCATATTCCCTCCTTATTGGCTGTGGGCTTCACCATCTTTGTGAGGGTGAGACGGATTATTAGCATATTCCCTCTTTATTCGATAGGATGTTTCTCTCCCCTGCCTCCTTCCTCTCTCTAAAATCAATACACATATCCTCAGGTGAGAATTTAATAAAAAAGGCTTTTAGCTCCAGTCAGTGTTGCTTGCTCAGTGGTTACAGCATTGGCCCACACACCAAAGGGTTGAGGGTTCAGTTCCCAGTCTAGGGCATGTACCTGGGTGGCAGGTTTGATCCCCAGCCCTGGTTGGGAGTGCGTGGGAGGCAACCAATTGATGTTTCTCTCTCTCTCCCCCTTTCTTCTTCCTTCCCTTCTACTCTTTCTAAAGCTCAATGTAGCCGAAACCGGTTTGGCTCAGTGGATAGAGCGTCGGACTGCGGACTCAAGGGTCCCAGGTTCGATTCCGGTCAAGGGCATGTACCTTGGTTGCGGGCACATCCCCAGTGGGGGGTGTGCAGGAGGCAGCTGATCGATGTTTCTCTCTCATCGATGTTTCTAACTCTCTATCCCTTTCTCTTCCTCCCTGTAAAAAATCAATAAAATATATTATAAAAATAAATAAATAAATAAAGCTCAATGTAAATAATATCCTCAGGTGAGGATTAACAAAAACAAAATGAAAATATTTTTAAAAATAGCCAAACTAAATTATACTTCAAAAAGTGACACAGAATAAGGGAAATAGCTAATAATATTCTTAAAAAGAATTTATATTTTAAAATCTGCATAGACACTAAAATGACATCATCTGCTCTATTAAGAAGCTTCCTCCTTTCATAGCTCATACTTAGTTGGAGCATCAGCCAGCGGACTGAAGGGTCTCAGGTTTGATTCAGATCAAGGGCACATACCTCGGTTGCAGGCTCAATCCCTGGCCCTGGTCAGGGCTCATGTGAGAGGCAACCATTCGATGTGTCTCTCTCATATCAATGTTTCTCTCACTGTGTGTCTCTCCCCTTCCCTTCCCCTTTCTCTAAAAATCAATGGGAAAAATATCCTCAGGTGAGGATTAACAAAAATAAAATTTTAATAAAAAATAAAATTGTCACAGTAACCATTTTATCTCATTAAAGGAAATACTCCTGCCTTAGCCAGTTTGGCTCAGTGGATAAAGCATTGGCCTGCGGACCAAAGGGTTCGATTTCAGGCAAAGGCATGTACTTTGGTTGCAGGCTCCTCCCCAGCCCCGCCCCTGGTAAGGGCTTGTGCAGGAGGCAACCAATCAATGTTTCTGTCTTTCCCTCTCTCTTCCACTCTCTCTAAAAATCAATAGAAAAATATCCTTGGGCGAGGACTAACAACAACAAAATAATAATAATAATAAAGAAAATACTCCTGAGACCCCCAAAAGATAGATATTAAAGAGTAGGCATATGTTGACTCTTCATTTTAACAAATAATTTTTATAGCAAAACATTTTTCTTCTTTTTTTTAAAAAAATTTTTTTTAAATTATTTCAGAGAGGAAGGGAGATGGGGAGAGAGATAGAAACATCAATGATGAGAGAGAATCATTGATTGGCTGCCTTCTGCACACCCCACACTGGGGAATTGAGCCCTCAACCGGAATTAAACCTGGGACCCTTCAGTTCTCAGGCCGACGCTCTATCAACTGAACCAAACCAGCTAGGGCAAAAACATTTTTCTTTTATCAGTACCAAATAACCTATGCAGATCTTCTAAAAACTATTAAAATTAGAAAAATATATTATTTTCCATAATAAAAGATCGGAAGAAATGGCAATTTTAGTAGGAAGTAGTCCCTAGGAATTGCTAATGACCACAATCTTAACATGTATTTGGGTAAGATAAATAACTTTATCCATAGTAATTAGGGAAAACCTTACCCATGTCTTATGAGCAATTTTCTTTTTTAAAATAAACTTTTTGAAAAAGATTTTTATTGATTTCAGAGAGGAAGGGAGAGGGATAGAGAGAATCATTGATTAGATGCCTCATGTACGCCCCCTATTGGGGATCGAGCCCACAATCCGGGCATGTGCCCTGACCATAATCGAACCTGGAACCCTTCAGTCCACAGGTCAACACTCTATCCACTGAGCAAAACCGGCTAGGGCTTATGAGCAATTTTCAAGTTTCCATTTATTTCATGAAACCACCATAGTACCCCTATCCTCTTAAGAAATGTTTGTAAAATACTAAGGGTCACAGTGCCTGGTACTTACAAAGGGGTTCAATATTTTTGAATAAAACAATTATTGAACAAATGAATACAATGGGCTCTCAAACTTTCCCTGTTCCCTTTAGGTATACTATTATGCCTATTATGTGCTTTGGTACCTCTCCTTGTCAATCATGATGTATTTCCTTTCCTTTATTCCTAGAAAGGTCCTAGTTATTCTTTCTTCCTCCAGAGATCTAGAATCCAAAAATTACCCTGATCTTGTTGGAAACTCCTCAATAAATAATAAAGGATACCCTCTGCAAACCACCCGCCCCCCCCCCCCCCCCCCCCGGCCTGGCCTTCTTCACTTCTCAAACATGCCTCTCCTGAAGCACAGAGCTTGAATCTAGTTCATGAGGTTCTAAGAAAAAGTTCCTAGAAAGCAAGTTCTGTCACCAGGTTATTCAATTTTTTCACCCATCACTAGTTACAAGAATTTCATTCATGGGCAATTTTGTTGCAAAATATTTATCATTAGTGTCACACCTTCATAGTTATACATTAGTCTACTGCTGCTAACTTCATAACAATGGGGAAAACATTCACAAAGAGATTGAACATTCTATTATGGATCTAGTAAACTGAGTTAAAATACTTTGTGTAAAATGCCTAGATTCTCTATTCTATCATTCCAGTACATCCATGACTTGGCCTAACAAGTATATTCTTAGACTATAAATAATTTTTTTCTTGTGGCATGTAAAACTTCGTTAAAAATGAGTTCTTCACAATAAAATTTTTATGGAGTCTGAGGTGCTGTGAAAAATCAATTGCACTTCTTACATTAATTTTAATCTTTGCCAGAAAAACCAGTATTTGTAGAATCCTATATTTTAGATACTTGTCACCTATTTAGTCTGGGCCTAATGGCAAACTGTCCCTCATTACTGAATCCAGAGAATGATTGAGCACACATTTCCTATCTTGATTAGACTCCAGTGGCCCCAGCCTCTCTCTAATCTTTCCTCAACCAGACAACTTCTTCAGAATCTGGAAACCACACTTATTCTGCCTAACATTACAGGATGGAGGAACAGTTGAAAGCACTTTTTTTTTTCTGCTATGAAGAAGCCAAAATGTTGCCTTTTTCTGTACCTCTGTACTATTAAAAAACCCAATTCAACAAACATTGACAAGGTTTCTTCCATGTTAAGCAGTCAGATGCTAGAAATAAAATTAAATTATAATCAGACTCAGCTCTCAAACAACCCAAGGAGCAGAAAGTCCGCTTATGAGGACCAATGCTATAATACTCAATAAGATTCAAGTGTGTAGAGGAAACATTTGGTAGAGGAGATATAGATTCCTTTTTTTTTTTTTTTTTGTAGTACAAAAAGAAAATCTGTAAAAAAGAGGAGTAAAGACAATTAAGTAGAGACAATATATTTTAAATATTTAACCCAAAATCTTCAACAGATTTTCCATTTAAAATATTCTAAAAAGTTGTATCATTGTATATTATGCTAAATCCAGATTCACCTACCAGTTAATTTTTTATAGGCTAAAAATATCTGAGACAATGAATATTTGGATGAAAAACAAGACTGCTGCACAATCTAAACATTTCAACTTTCTACAATGTATGCATTGAAATATTTGTTCTATATCAGTTCTCTAAATTGCAATATATAGTTTACAATGATAAATATTGGGTTGAAAAATCTGCCATCCATTGCAAAAGTAATAATAGCTAGTATACACAAACTAAAAAAGAGTTGGGGAGAGGGGAGAGAAGCTACAAAGCAAAATGTTTTAGAATCTCTTTCAAATCCTGAGATACTAAATTAAGATGAAAAGATTAGAGTTCCAATAATACAAAGTTTTCATCTCTTTTAAGACTGAATCCCATTGAGATTATTAAATATTCTATAAACAGGTGCTTAACTCGTGTTTGGCTTTCTGAATTGGATCACAATGAATAGCCAATGCTTTTTCCTTGTTTACAACAAATGCTGGTTTTAAAGACAACTCAAAATGGAATTCCAGGCTCAGCGTTACCACCCCCCTACTTTTACCCCACAGGCAGCTACTTAACAGATAATAAATTCAAGTACAGACCCTGAAAGTCTATTTCCATGCTAATTTCACAACCCAGTTACTGGCAAGATATGACAATTAAAGTTTAAAAGGGGGGAAGGGGGAATTGAGGATAAAGGGACTCTTCCGAGACTTGCTAAATTGCACTTTCACTTCCAACATGAAAACTGCAAGAAGGTATCCAATTAGGGTAGAATTTACAATTGCTCAAACTGCAGTTGAAACCAATTACCATGTTTTTCCCTTTCTTCTTTAGAAATCATCTCTTAAACTCGAGCCATCTTTTCTCTTCTTTTGCTGACACATTTCGTATGCCCCCTCAAATGAGTTTAGCCTATTAACATTCCTTCCCCAAAGGCTGGCGGGAACGGTTTAGGAAGCTAGTATTGAAAAGTCGTGTCTTTAAGTGGCAGCAGGTGCAGGCAGCGCTGGGACCCGAACCGTACAGGGCGGGGGGGGAGGCGTTCCTTGTCCAGAGGACTCGAACAGCCCTTCCAAAGCATCCCTGGGCTCCTAGCATCACTGGGCGGCACTTAGCCGGTGCCAGGACGCGGTGTTCTCCCGACCGTGCCAGCCCCGCAAGCGCCCCAGCCCGCATCAGCCTCGCGATCGCGTCTCCCCGACGCTCCAGAACCCGAATCGGGGCACAACTTCCCCAGGCGCATCCCGCTCCCGCCCCCCCAACGTCGCCTTCTCTGCCCCTGCAGCCCAGCGCGGGGTGGCTGCACCGTGTCACAGGGGGCGCGGCTCCTCGCAGCATCTCTGGGCGCTCACGAGGTGGCCGGCCACCAGGACACCGGCCAGGGCGCGTCGCACGGCCCCGAAACGTCTCCGAGGCGCCAATTTCGAAATGCGCCTGCTCCGCGCGCCCCTCGGCGCGCTCCCCTCCGTGGGTCCGCCGCAGGTCCCTCTCCCTCAAGCCCCTACTTTGCAACCTGCGCGGCGGGGACACGCCGCCAGGTGCCTCCGGGCCCGGCGAGCCCCCGCAGGGGGACTCGCTCCGCCAACAACCGCAGCCGCGCGCGCGCGCCCCGCTCACGCAAACTCACCAGCCCGCGCTGGAGCGGCCATCTTGGCGCTCACCCCCGGGTCACCCCCTCGCGCCCCCCCGCCCCCCGCCCCCATACCACCCGGGTTCGGCGGCCCGGTCCGGCGGCTACGTCATCGGTGACGCCCGGCCGGCCCCGCCCCCTCGCCTGTGGAATGCGGCGCGCGGGGGTTGGGGGGGGCGTCCGGTGGGAGGGGGCGCGCTCTGCCCCGCGACGACGGGCCCGCTGCCGGGAGCCGCCTGAGGGGAGAGGGGAGGCGGCCTGCGCCTCAGGGGGACGGCGCGGGGCTCCGTCGCCTCAGGTGCGGACTTGGCCGGGCGCTGGCGGCTGAACGTGGGCCGCAGAGGTTCCTCCCCGGCCAGGCTTTGCACCTGTCGTGACCGCCGGGGCCGGGAAGGGGCGCATCCGTGTTTTCTACGGGCTTGCGAGACGCAGAAGGTTCCTCGACGCCGTTACTCCCTCGGAAGCTCGCTCAGCATCGGGTTGTCTGGCAGAAACGCGGGCCAGTGCCTTCACCTTCAAAACCTGCCCCACTTCACCGGCGTGGACATTGTTTCCAGACAACGTTTCCTTCCCGACTAGGTACCTGCCTGGGTGTGTGAGCGCAGGTGGCGGGGGCTGCTTGGGGTCTGGCCTCCTCGGACAGCCGTCGGCGAATGAGGTTCCAGGACCGGGAGCTTCCTGAGGAATAAGATGTAAAAGGGTAGGAAACGGCACCTCAGTCCAAAACGCCCTTGCCTGAAACTGCCCATTTAAGAAGATGAAGGAGGAGACGAAGAGACGGAGGGAGAAAAATCTGGAAAAAGAGTCAAGTCAAGCCTACAGATAGATACAAGGAGATTAATCCATTAACAGAGCTTTTGCTTTGCGCCGAGCTCTGAGCCAGTTGTGCCTCCGCTACTCCGTGGAGAATATTTAACGTGAAAAGACAGTCTTCCTTAGAGGAGCTTGAAAAAAAACCAAAAAACAGCAGACAGACGTGCAGAGTTAATAACGTGTCAGTGCAGCGCATCTTGCGATATACAAGGCAAGCTATAACATTGTTTATATCTTTTATCAACAGTTCCACTTTGGGGAATATCTTTCAGTGGTGAGAGCTGAAAAGAAAAAAAAAAAAAAAGCACGCAAAGGTATTCATAGCATTATTTCCCAAACAGCAACGTTTGGAAGGGGAGGAAAAAAAGTCTAATCACAGGGAAATGGCTAATTAACATCTGGGCATATTAACCTCAGGAATTCTTAGCAGAATGACAATAGACGCTGATCAATTTATATTGGAAAGCATACCAAATATGTCCAGGAAGATTCAACTGCATAAAAGGTAGTTATGCACACAAAGATTAAGGCTAAGGAGTGAATTTGTATAGTTTAATACCCCTTCCAATCTTTTTTCAAGACATTTAACTGCATAACAATTCCTCCCGATTCAGTTCTGTGCCCCGTGCATTCCTCCCACTCAAAACATAAACTTCTACCTGTGACTTCCCCCCCCACACACACACCTTAATTTCTAAGATGTATGAAATGCATTATATGAGAGGGTCTCCTAAAAGGAAGCATTTCTTCCAATTAAGTATTTCTGGCATACAGTATAGTTTTTTCCTGTAATTTCTAGAAAGCAAAATACCATAAAGGTTAAAATCCCTTGCTCTTATTTTAATGTCATAAAACCCTTATGGAAGGTCTTTGGGGAAACTCTATCAAGAGTCTGCCACCTCTGATCTAGTAATTCTATTTTAGAAATAAGGAGTGTTTACCTGAGACTCAGGCAACTAAGAAGGCTATTCAGGTCAATGTTATTTAGGATTGTGCAAAACACAACCTAACTGTTCAGCCCCATGAGAATGGCTAATAGTCATCAAGAACCGTATGTTCAAAAAATATTACGTGAAGGGATATAGGTCAAGACAACTGTGTTCTGCCATTCCCAGTCCTCTGAGAGGTTCCTTCACAGATTTAGTTATGGTACTACAAGACCCTTCTTCCCTCTTTGTAACAGTGTATTGGACTGGCATGGATACCAGACCCAAAGGCAACCAATCTGTAGGGAGCTTGTTAAAGCTGTACCCAAACACTGTGCAAGGTGAAGGAGAGTTGAGGTAGACTGAATAATGGTTTAAAAGCACATTGAGTAGGCAAGCAGTGGACACCAGGCAGCAAGAGCCACAAGGGAGCAGAAGCCATGAGTAATCAGAGGATATAGGGAGTAGCAGCTGAGTTAAAGAGAACAGGCATTAGTAGCAAGTAACAAGATGCTGAGTACAACTGCTTGCATTTTGGAGTCTCTAAAATAACTACAAAAGTAAAAACTAAAAGCAGAATGCAAACACTGTGTATACTGTATTTTAAAATATGTATCCATAAATTATTCACTTTGAACACTTGAAGGAATACATTAACATTTTAATGGTGGAGAGATTACAAGTGATTTTTTTTTCCTAACATTTTTACAATGATAATTTTAAAAACTATTTTAAGGAGAGAAATAGAATGAAGACCATCAATAGTCAAAAATTCTAATCAGAAAATAAGTTTTATGTGGTCAAAGTGACTAGAAGACAGAAGGTCAGAGAAATAATTCTCTGAGATCATAAATGGCATAAAGGAAAAGCTGACACTTAGGCTGGGTCTTTTAAGGACTAAAATTACTTGAATAAATGAAGAGGGAACGAAAAGACAAAAGACAAGCTGAGTAACAGCATAGGTGGAGAGTAATGAATAGGGTGTCCTTAATAAAATGTCTTGATTACAGAAATGTAAGCTAGGGCGAGGTGCTGGATTCTTAAGGGGAAAGTTGGAGATAAGGAATTTTTCATATAGCCTTATCTTTATTGATATTATTCAACCTTGAAAATTTCCTCAGCTACCATTTTACTTCAGGTTTAACAACCTAGACCTAAATTATGGATTGTTTAGCTTGTTTCCTGAGCTGCATGACCTCCCTGTTGGAATCTCATTTTTTCATAGCTGTCATAAAAATCATTTTTATTATGTAATTTTTCTGTTTTCTTACCTACCTCATCAAATCCAAGCTTTTTACAGTAACAACAACAACAACAACAACAACAAAAGTCTTCTTTCCTTCCCACCTTCAACAACTAACTTCCCCAAACTTACCTATTATGACATCCTCAAAATCAGTCTTTCTCCATATCACCTTTTTACTGTTAGGAAGTCAGTCTCCTTGTGGTCTCCCACACTTCAGGCACTTCCCGTCTCTAAATCAGGGCAGATACTTATCTCCTAAGTAGAATGCTTTCCAACTTTCACTCATGCAAATCATTACAATCAACCTCTTTCAGAGCTGCCTAAAACTTTCACCTCCTGGAAACTGCTTTCCTAGTAACAACTGGGCTTCCAGATCCCTACCCCCAACCCCCATTAGTCCATTATTATGCAGTCACAGCTTTTGTTCGTAGTTCTGCGCCTGGTTCTCTCTCTTTGCTTTGTAACCTCTTTGGAGGCAAGGACTGTGCACTTGCTCCGTTTGAATACCTCTCCACAACTCATAGTACAGTCAGTCCTGGCCAAAAATACTCTTAAATGTTTAATGAGTTAACAAAATTAGAACTTCTCTAGCATCATGTAGGGCTGTAAAAATTATGTGCAGGGGTTTCCCTTGTTTCCACAGTTTTCATATAGGGAGAAATGGCAATTTGCCCTTTCTCCAAGTTAACCAGTTTTCTGAACAAGATAAAAATTTAATGACTTCGATACCGCAATTCTTAGGCCATATTCAACTTTTGAAGTAGGTACAATACAAACTGGTTTTGTTTCTTGTATCTTGAGAAGAGAGTGAATGAATTGAAGACAGTCCTTTGAGCTGCATTTTGTGCTTTGTGCTGACTTTCAGAATTTTCTAGTCTAGCCTTTCATGAATCTGAGAAGTATCTTAGGAATCCTAATTATAGACAAATGATGAATTTATGAGCTTATTAACTTTGAGGATACTGCTTCTAAGAACAGCCTGTATGTTCCTATGTAATAACTTTGAAGTTATTAACGATTCATTTGACAAATATTTTTTGAGCACCTATGTGCCTGGCATCAAGCTATGCACTGAAATGTCCATAGCTTTCATTTAAATGTCATGAGAAGTTGAAAGATTGAATAGAGGAAGCAGGTAAAAAGAATACTAAACAGCTCAGACTTAAATTTTAATTAAGGTGTAACAACATGGTGCGTTGTTTTTTTTAAATGAGCTACCCAAAGAACAAATTTGTGGCAAATATGTAAGAAAGGACTTGAGAGAGTAGTATTGAAAATAGAACAGCAGCCATAGCCGGTTTGGATAGAGTGTGGGCCCAAGGACTGAAAGGTCCCAGGTTCGATTCTGGTCAAGGGCACATACCTTTGGTTGCAGGCTCCATCCTGGCCCTGACCAGGGCCCAAACTGGAGGTAACCAATCAATGTGTCTCTCTCACATAGATGTTTCTCTCTCTTCCCTTCCCTTCCACTCTCTAAAAATTAATGGAAAAATATATTTGGGTGAAGATTAACAAAGAAAATGAAAAAATAAATAAAACAGCAGATGGCAAGATATGGCCTTAAGTGAATAGAGAAAAATGAGCAGAAAGAAATGGCTGTAGAATTAGACTTCTTCTTTAATTCTGAGAAAGAATGAGGGTGATGGCAGATGGCTAAATGCAAGTTGAGAAGTACCAAACCTGATTGAATGTTAAAGGACCATTAAGTGTTTATTTGGAGATCTATGAGGGAAACTCATACTTTGGAGGTGAATTTCCAGATTCACGTATGGAAACTGAAACTGAGCCCAAAGCTTTGGCATTAGTGGAAGCAAAATTGTGAAGCTAATCAATTTGTCTTTCCTTTTAACATCCTCTCCACTTCCATCTACCCTACTCAATTTTTTAGGGATCCTCAGGCTGCTTGTGACTAGGGCTTTACCTCAGTATATCAAGGCCTTTCTCTCTTTCCTCCCATGAAAACTTTCCCTATTTTTTTTTTCTAGGACTGTACCCAACCTTTCATTTTCTCAGTAACAATCATTTGCATTCCTCTATATTTAAGACTATGTTCTAATGGAACTTCCTTATAGACACCTGAGTGGGAAATTTCTCAAAAGAAATTTTAAGCATTGTGGCAGGCCAGTGGAAATTTTTTCTTTTAAAAAAGTTTTTTTTTTATTGATTTTTTAGAGAGAGAGAAGAAGGGAGAGGGAGAGATAATCTTCCCTCTTTCAATGAGGGAAGATTATTGAGGTACCTAAGTTTTATTTTATACTCTATACATGTTTTTAAACCCACTTCTTTTTAAAAAATGTAGAATAAAGAAAGTATGGGTGGTTAACCATAGTTGTTTGTATAATTAGTTACATCTTCCTAAACCATTTGGACATTGAAATCCTGTAGTGTTACTCCTGGATGTAATAAAATAAGACAGCTGAGTAGAAAGCAACGATGAATGTAGTAAGGTACTGCATCATATAAAGAAAACCACATATGGTGGATTCAGGATATATATATGCAACTAAAACTAACAATTCTTCATGTGCAAGAACTAGGCTGTTCACCCTGCTTTTCTCTGTCATCTTAAGATTCCTTCCTTTCTGGTCAAAGGCCCTCTTAGTAACAACCATTGTTTGGCCATCTGTAAGTGGTGTCTGTGAGTCTCCCTTTCTTTGGCTAACCAGAGACTCTTATGGGGCAAAGAGATTGTATTTAAAGTAGATAGCCCCCATCTATTTCATTTTATCTTTGGTCTGGAAACTAGTGTGTATAGAACTAAGCAGAACAGACACTTGATACAGATTTCTTAAGTTTTTAAACTAAATATATAGCTCCTGATCTTCAGAAAAATAATGAGTCAATCAGTAGGAAAAAGAAAAGAAATGGTGACATGTAAGGTCTTTTTAGCAAATATAGTTTTCTTTTATCTATTTGCATGAAAACTCTAAAATGCCTCAGGAAGGAAATTTGTATAAATTAACCATTAAACACTTACAACATTATCTCTTCTTTTCTTGAAAATCAATGATAGTAATAAAATTCCCAGATTTTATCTCCAACCCAGACTTCTTTTCTTAAATTCTGACTCACATATCTGCCTATTCAACATCTCCTCTTGGATGCTGACTAGATATCTAAACTTAACATTTGAACTCAAGTCCTTCAAATTTTTCAAACCCGCTCTATTATTTTATCACTTAAGTAAATAGCATTTCTATCCTTTTAGTTGCACAGGCCAAAAACTTAAATGTCTTCTTTGCCACAATATATCTCACCACCCACATTTTACATCAAGGAATCCCTTCTACTTAAAAATATACAGAATCCATTTCTCACTATCTCCACTGCTATAATTGCTGTCACCTTCCTGCCTAGGTATTGTAACAACATTCTAACTAGTCTTCCCTTCTTATTCTTGCCACCCTACAGTCTTTCTCATCCTAACAGCCAGAAGGTTATGACTTTCTATTGCTCTTAGAGTGAAAGCTAAAGTCTTTATAAAGGTCCCAAAGAATCTGGCTTTCCCCCTTTCCCCCTTCTCTCTCTCTCTCTCTCTCTCTCTCTCTCTCTCTCTCTCTCATATTTTCTTTATTGATTTCAGAGAGGAAGGGAGAAGGAGAGAGAGAGAGAAACACCAATGATGAGAGAGAATCATTGATCAGCTGCCTCCTGCATGCCCCACACTGGGGATGGAGCCCACAACCCAGGCATGAGCCCCTGGCCAGAATCGAACTCAGGACCCTTCAGTCCACAGGCCGATGCTCTATCCACTGAGCCAAGCCAGCCAGGGTTCTGTCTCTTTTTTAAAATGTATTTTTATTGATTTCAGAAAGAAAGGGAGAGGGAGAGAGAGATAGAAACATCAGTGATGAAAGAGAATCATCGATCGGCTGCGTCCTGCACGCCCCCCCCCCCCCCCCCCCCCCACTGGGGATCGAGCCTGCAACCCAGGCATATGCCCTTGACCGGAATTGAACTCGGGACTTTTCAGTACGCAGGCCGATGCTCTATCCACTGAGCAAAACTGTCTAGGGCTTCCCCTTCTCTCTTATTGTTTCTCATGTCTTATTATTTTCCCATCACAATTTTTATTATTACTAGAGGCCCGGTGCACGAAATTCGTGCATGGGGGTGTGTGTCCCTCAGCCCAGCCTGTACCCTCTCCAATCTGGGACCCCTTGAGGGATGTCCGACTGCTCCTACCAGGATTGGGCCTAAACGGGCAGTCGGACATCCCTCTCACAATCCAGGACTGCTGGCTCCCAACTGCTCACCTGCCTGCCTTCCTGATTGCCCCTAACCGCTTCTGCCTGCCAGCCTGATCACCCCCTAACCACTCCTCTGCCAGCCTGATTGATGCCTAACTGCTCCCTTGCCAGCCTGTTTGGCCCTAACTGCCCTCCCCTGCAGGCCTGGTCACCCCCAATTGCTCTCCCCTGCAGGCCTGGGTCCCCCCCAACTGCCCTTCCCTGCAGGCCTGGTCGCCCCCAACTTCCCACCTCTGCCGGCCTGGTCACCCCTAACTGCCCTCCCCTGCAGGCTTGATCGCCCCCAACTGCCCTCCCTTGCAGGCCTGGTCCCTCCCAACTTCCCTCCCCTGCTGGCCATCTTGTGGCGGCCATCTTGTGTCCACATGGGGGCAGCCATCTTTGACCACATGGGGGCAGGCATCTTGTGTGTTGGAATGATGGTCAATTTGCATATTACTTTTTTATTAGATAGGATAGAGACCTGGTGCATGGGTGGGGGCCAGCTGGTTTGCCCTGAAGGGTGTCCTGGATCAGGGTGGGGGTTCTCTTGGGGCATGGGGTGGCCTGGGCGAGGGGCCTGTGGTGGTTTTCAGGCCGGCCATGCCCCCCAGCAACCCAAGTGGAGGCCCTGGTATCTGGGATTTATTTATCTTCTATAATTGAAACTTTGTAGCCTTGAGTGGAGGCCAAGGCAGGCCAGGGCTGCGGAAGCTTGGCTTCCTCCATCGCTGGGGGCAACTCAAGCCTCCTGCTCTCTCCAGCTCCATGGCTGCTGCCATTTTTGTTGGGATTTATTTATCTTCTATAATTGAAACTTTGTAGCCTTGAGTGGAGTCCAGGGCTGGCCAGGGTGTGCGGAAAGCTTGGCTTCCTCCATTGCCAGGGAAATCCAAGGCTCCTGCTTGCTCTGTGGCCGCAGCCATCTTGGTTGGGTCAATTTGCTTACTCGCTCCTGATTGGCTGGTGGGCATGGCTTGTGGGTGTAGCGGAGGTACGGTTAACTTGCATATTACTGTTTTATTAGATAGGATTATTATTATTATTATTGATTTTTTACAGAGAGGAAGGGAGAGGGATAGAGAATTAGGAACATCGATGAGAGAGAAACATTGATGAGCTGCCTCCTGTACACCCCCCACTGGGGATGTGCCCGCAACCAAGGTACATGCCCTTGACTGGGATCAAACCTGGGAACCTTCAGTCCGCAGGCCGACACTCTATCCACTGAGCCAAACCAGTTAGGGCCACACTGGTCTTTTTGTTGCATTTCAAACAATCCAGGCAAGTTCCTGCCCCTGGATCTTTGAACAGACTCTTCCCTCTGGTTGGATCATGCTTCTCCCAGATGTGTGCCTTCAAATAACACCGTCTCAATATCTTTTAAAATTGCAACCCTCCCCTAGCATGTCCCATTACCCTGATTTATTTTTCCATAGTTCTTCATACTTTCTAAATTACTGCATCATTTTAATAATTATGTTCTTTATTATGTGTGTTGTATATTCTCTCTCTCTTACTAGAATGTAAAAAGAGCAACTTTTATCTGTCTTGTTCACTGCTGAATATTTAGTATGATAAACAGTACTCAGCATATGTTAGGAACTCTATATTTTGTCAAGGAAGAAGGGAAGGAATTGAATGTAAACAACAAAAATTATGTATGATCTTCAACTTCCTATGAACTGTGGTAAGGATCTAATGAGAGAATGGATATGACATGGAGCAACAATCAAATTAAGATATTACTATGGGCAGTAATAATATTATCTCATCAGTCTGCCTTGCAACCTTTTTGAACTTTTCATCTATGTAGTCGCTTAGTAAAGATAGATAACTGTTCTTATGAGAATGACACCTCCATTCAGTCAACCTATTGAGATTAAATTTTTTTCCATAAATGTATTTGACTGTCAGCATCCATTTATATTTCCTTTCAATTCTAAATATAGCTTTTTGCTTATGCTCCAGCATAACCCAACTTTAATTTTGTGGTACAGCTGTAACTGCATATATCCTTTGTGTATGTGTGAACTGAGGGCCATCTTGTGTGTATGTGTGTGCACATATGTGTACTTTGAATGTTTTGTGTGCTGTGCTCTCCAAACTGGCTCTTTGAGCCATTATCAGTCAGAGAAGTCACAAGGAAGTTTTTTACTAGGGTCTAAGACCAATTAGAAACTTCAGAGAAGCCAAATAACAGAGGAGGGAGGAACCAGAAGTGGACATTGTAGATAGGACATTGTAGATATTAAAAACATTTTTTTTTTTTGCTTGTCTTCTTGTTTATTTTGAGAGGCTTGAAAATTGCGGACAGCAGCACCTTGTTCCACCAAAGTCATTTGCTACTCTTATTCAGCCATGTAAAGGAGATGACATAGAAGGGCAGGGAAAGAGATTAAAAGGCACCTTTTCCCAGAGCATTTTGGAAAATTGAGCTTTTACTTTCTTTTTAGCCCTCAGAAGAAAATACACAGATTATACTGTTACTGCAGATTATGGGTGTTGGGCTGGAAAATATTTCACTAAGTGATAGGGATAGTTGTCATATAAAAAGAAATTACCCAAGAACCTCTCTATAATTCTGTCAGCCAAAGAGCAGTCAGTAGCATTCGATGGCACACTGGACTGTCTTGCATTCTCTCCAAGGGGTTTGGTTACCTGAGGTATTTTATTACCATCCTGTTTTAGTGAGGCTGAGCTTGTGCTGGCTGTGATAGCTGCCTCCAGGATTGATTTGGCTAATTTGGCTGGTTGAACAGGATCTTCACTGTATCTCCCTACTTTATGTTTTTTCCACCAGAAACTATACTCTGCCAAAGAGAATTGCCTTACCAGACACAGGTTTGTTTGTTTTCTATGTCTTTCTCTCTGAGATATAATATTCTAGCATGAATCTAAAAGATTGTTAGAGTATTATGGAATACTAGAGGCCCTATGCACAAAATTTGTGCAAGAGTAGGCCTTCCTTCCCCCGGCTGCTAGCATCGGTTCCCTCTGGTATCCCGAAATCCGGGCTTCCCTCACAGCCCCAGCTTTGTCCAGAAGGTCGTCTGGAAGGATGTCTGGTCTAATTAGCATAGTATGCTTTTATATATGTAGATTATTGTGCCCAAACTCTAGAACTAGGTTTGATCCAGAGAAGGTTTTCAGGGTATGAATTAGAATAATATTTTAGTGGTTTGGGAATAAAAACAAACCTTGATTCAAATTCTCTTCTTTACCTGCAAAATAGGTGATCTCACAGAGTTGTTTGAGAATTGAATGAGGTAATATATGTAAAAAGTAACAGACATAGGCAGTTACTTAGGCACATGATAAATGGTAGATGGTTTGTTCATGATGGTAATTATACCTTATGGCAATATATTTTATTACTGAAAATAGCAATAGCAATAACTATAGGGAAAAAAACTACAGAGTTAAAAGTACTAGAGATTAGATGATTTCTAACTCTAACAACCACTGCACCTTATTATAGAGTAGGGAGCAATCAATTTCTTGACTATTTAGATTAAAGTTATGCTTGTCATCTGTTCAATATGAAGACAAAACAGGTCATTATACCTGTGAAGTTTTTTGTAATTTGCATAGTTAAAAATAATTGAAGTAAACTGTTGTGGGAAGAAGCTTCATCTGTGAATATCACACTCCACAACAATCCAGGGAGGAATTCTGTAGGGCCAGGCTGTGGAGCTCGCAGAGTCCAGAGCTTTGGAGCGTGGGTGTTAGAGAGGAAGGTGGAAGTTGCAGACTGTAGAAGGAGAGGGTACCTCTTGAGGGGCTTAGGGAAAGAGATATACTTTTGAAAGTGGAAAATTCACATTAAGAAGCCAGGGGTTATAGGGATATGTCCATTCTAGGTAGATAGTAAACTCCTGAAGAAAGAGGATAATAAAGACTAGGAAGAGTCTTTGAAGAGGATAATAAAGAGTAGGAAGAGGAAAATATGGTTTTCAAGGTGGTATCCATACAGTCCACTCTAGTCCTCAGTCTACCAAACTGTATACATATGATCCCCAACTAGGTAAAAGCGTGCAAGGAAAAGTATTTGGAATAAATACACCAAATACTTAATAGCCTTTTCTCTAATCTGTCAGATTAGGGGTGATTAATGTTCTTTTTAATTCCTTGTAGTCATTTCCACATTTTACAATAAGTCTATGTTATTTTTTATAATAAAAATTTAATTTAACAATATTTCAAAAGGCTTACATTTAAAATCCATAAACCATCTAGAAGGAGTGAGGCATTGTGTTAATTCCATGAACACTCACATACTTATATGCCTGGGGACTGTGCAAGCAGCTTTATAAGTATTTTGTCATTTAATCCTCACACTAAGCTCATGAAGTATATACAGTTATTCCCATTTAGAGATGAATACACTGGCAAATAGAGATTGAGTTACTTATTTTAAGTCTTATAGCGAACAGGTAGCAACACCAGGATCTGAATCCAGGAAGTGTGACTCCAGCGATTCATAGGCATATTTCCACTATGGGAAAATGCCCTGGTCCATGCACACAGCTGGAGGCTCTCTGCTTTGTCTCTACTTCAGGTATGGTGACTTCTGGCTTATTTTAACTTGTAAAAAACTTATATAAATAGGCCTTCAGACACTCTGATAAGAAATATTTTTATTTTTCTTAGAATTCTTATGAAAAAAAGGCAAGTATCTCATTAAGAATATAAACTGGAGGTTGAATTCAAATACACACTTAAAGGTTTTGACTAAGCAATCTGAATCATGTTACAAAATTCTTTTTTATGTCATTAATGTGGCTTTTGCTTCTTTAGCTAGTTTTGTAGCTTCTGTGATGGAGTATTTTTAGGGATAATTGCAGAGAAGCAGGAGATGCAGACCTTTTTTTCTCTTCAGTTAGTGCCACCAGTGTAGGAAAGATGCTTATTGGGAAGTTGAGCAAGGATAGAAATCTAGGTCAAGAATGTAGTTTTAACATAATATCTTCTGTAATTCTCTAGCATAGTATTTTTAGGTTTGGAAGAGATCTTACAAAGTCTAGGCCAGTAGTTTATCTGGACATCTTTGACTCCCTTCCTCACTCCCCTCCCAATTTGCCCTGGCCTAACGTCCTACCACTAATAACAAGGAACTCACAGTTTCAGGAAGCAGACCTTTTGTTTTAGAACCACTGTTGGTAACTTTTCCTGATGTTGAGTGGGAATTATTCTTCTGGTAGCTTCTTATTGGTCCTACAAGTGATTGAAAGAACAATTTCAATAGATCTGATACAAGTCTTGGTCTTTTTTTATTGTGCATTATAGCTTTAAATCCTTACACTTCTTATTATATGTCATACACTGAAAGTCAGATCAAGAGGCTATCTGTGGTAAGGAAGACGAGACCTGAGGTCACAAAACTGATTTTGGAGCTGGAATCAGTCTTGCAGTCTCTTGGTTTTGTTTCTACTTATTTGTGTGGTATGCTGGATGTTATTAGCTTGAAAGTATAAATTTAGCTCATTTTCCCCCAAGTGCTTGCAGACAGTGGTACCTGTTTAATCTTTTTTTAAAAAAAATATATTTTATTGATTTTTTTTTTACAGAGAGGAAGGGAAAGAGATACAGAGTTAGAAACATCGATGAGAGAGAAACATCGATCAGCTGCCTCCTGCACACTCCCTACTGGGTATGTGCCCACAACCAAGGTACATGCCCTTGACTGGAATCGAACCCAGGATCCCTGAGTCCGCAGGCCGACGCTCTATCCACTGAGCCAAACCGATCAGGGCTAATCTTTTAATTTATAAAGAACTTATTAGTATCTTTAGGACTATACAGATGGCAAACTGCTCCAAAACTGGACTATGCCTCTAGTTTGAGATGATACCACTCTAGAATATCCAGTTTGCTTGAGTTTAAGACAGTATAAAACCCAATTCTTGCCGAAACCGGTTTGGCTCAGTGGATAGAGCGTCGGCCTGCAGACTCAAGGGTCCCAGGTTTGATTCCGGTCAGGGGCATGTACCTTGGTTGCGGGTACATCCCCAGTAGGGGGTGTGCAGGAGGCAGCTGATGGATGTTTCTCTCTCATCGATGTTTCTAACTCTCTATCCCTCTCTCTTCCTCTCTGTAAAAAAAATCAATAAAATATATTAAAAAACAAAACAAAAACCCTTAACCTGGCCAGTTCTGATGGAACCCAATGTCAAAAGCAGAGAATATGTTCATCTTCCCAAAAGATTAGGGAGAGTAATTAGGTACAAAGATACCTAGCAGACAGAATTTTTGCTAGATATTGTTAATTTAGTCAAATATAATCGATATATGGGAAAAGTTGGAAATAATGGTCACAAAGACCTTCATTTTCTAATACATCCTAAACTCCAAATTCCCCAGAGATAGTTTAAGTACATATCAAAGCCCCAACCTTCCATCCCTAAAGGAACAGAAATAAACCACAGTTCCCTGAATTCGCTTTCCTGTAGCTCACCTGTCCACACTTAAGAACTTTATAGGCATGGATGACAGGCTCCAGCTCATCCAAAGCTTTTCGTTTTGGTCAGTTTAAATCCCTAGGAGGCAACTGCCATCAGAAGGTTAGGTATTGTGAGCTCACGCCGGGTTGTGGGGGAGGAGTGAGCTGGCCTGTGGGGACTCCCTTCTCAAGTTGCTGGTCAATCAGCTTCAAACAAATCTGCATCACACTGAGCATTTCCACCCCTTTTTCTATGTCAGTGATCCCCATTTGTCCCTAGAGCCTAGGTTTCAGGTCCTGGTGAGCCATTCTCATCTATCTTCCTTTTGTTTTCAGTCTGCATTCTGGTTTAACTATTGACAATTATCATTTATTCTGTACCATTTAGTTTGGTTATGGATGCTAAGGTTTTCCTAGCCTTTTAGTTTAGTCATTCAGGCTCTTTCTAAAGAACAGAGGCACAAACATCAATTCCTTGATCTGTCGCTTACTGGCTGACATAATTGGAGTTGGAGTTTCTGAGTCCAAATTTCTCCTTGACTTGTCTTTGGTGTCAAGAAAGAGATTTCAAGAAAAAGTTGCTTTCTCTAATCTCTTAAGCCTTTTGAGGATCTTTCCGTCCTCAGAAAAAATGCACACAGTTTTAGAAGTTCACAGACCTTCTGATACCCATGAATGTACCATCTTCAAATTATGAACCCTGCCTGCTCTAGTGTCCTAGAGGCATATGGGTTCTGAACTAGTAGGAAGGCGAAAATAGTGAGTGTGGCTTTTGAGAAGCAATAAACTGATTTCCTCTCAATTTTCCATTATTTCCATAAGCACTTTCAGCATCCTATATTTAAAGTTCCGGAAGTACTGTGCCCTATGGCATGGGAAAGACATAATTAATTTTCAGTTTGCTATTGTATTTTCTTAGAACGTCAATACCCTACACTGTTATTTCATAATATTTTTTAGGGGGATTGAAGCTCTTAAATTCCTCATCCATTGCGTGTGGCAGTAAAGTGACCTCTAGTGGACTTTCCTGGTAGTTTCCAGGAAATTCTGGAAT
Organism: Cnephaeus nilssonii; assembly: GCF_951640355.1. Lineage (NCBI taxonomy): Eukaryota > Metazoa > Chordata > Mammalia > Chiroptera > Vespertilionidae > Cnephaeus > Cnephaeus nilssonii. The sequence goes on along the minus strand of NC_137077.1, from coordinate 18,780,767 downwards.
AAGAAGAATTGCTTGGAGGAATAAAATTAGATTAGTGATTCAGCCACCTAGTGCCCTGGTTTCACTGAAGTGTGGTCAGATTCAGTACCAAGGGTGGGGCAGGTGAGGAAGGTAAATGTGGATGAAAATTTATCACTGGTTAAAAGTGACTTGAAGAGACCTTGAGTCCCCTGGAACCAAGGTTTCTCTAGAGAAGGACCAAGGTTATGATCAGTGGATCAGGACTAACCCACTGGACTGATTTTAGAAAGAAAAAAAAAAAAATCTCTTTTAAATAACCATTTGAAGTTATGATTGTCCTTGTTGGCAAAGTGAGGGAGTATGTATTCCACATTTTATGTTCTGAGTGTTGGGATTTTTTGGTGGGAGGAAGAGAAGGAAACGAACATTTTAAAAGTTCCAACTCAAGGCTAAATAATCTCTCAGTCTCCCAGTCTCTGTCTCTATCACCTGGTACCTTTTATCCAGCCCTCCTCAACAGCCAAAAAAAGACAAGTCCCATTTACAGTGATTGCCCAGGGCCCATCCTGACTCCTTTTCTGGCTCTAGGTCATGTTTCCTGCCCACTGGACCTACATTGACCTTTATTATCTGGTTTGTTCCTTGGAACTTTTTAAGAACGTTTACTTGGACTTACCTCTCAGCATGTGCCCACTCCTATACCCTGGCAGCAACTGGCCCACTCTTATGGTGGAGAACAGCTGGTTTGAACATTTGGTTTGGGTCTTTTGTTTAATAATAATCTCTTTTGCCCGTACCCCCTCTGACCTGGTATTAGTCTTGTAACTGTGAGCCCATTTCTCAAGTCAGCAACTCTTGGTTTGGGTCGCATGCTTAATACCTAACTATGTAAGGCTCAGGCTTCCTTAGTTAGGCCTGAACTTTTTGGAACCCTGTAATGATGGGATTTATATTGCCCTTTTAGGATAAGAAGATTGTAGAGACTCAATATCAATATTATTCTCTGGATTATCATTTAAAGAAACTCTAAAATCATAGGTTTAAATTTAAATGTCTTTTTCTAATGTTTAATACAAGAACACAGAAATTTATTCTTAATACGTGCAGAACATTTGAAAAGTGTAAAATAATGGGTTAAAAATAATGTGAAACAGAAGTTATGTGAAAATTTCCTGTTATGATAAATTATTACAAACATTTGCCTGCTTGGGTCAGAATTATTAATCTCATTTCTTGTCTTTCCAGCTGCAGCAAAAACCCTCCAGAGAACCATGTTTACAGCTGTAGCCATTCATGATCTTAACAATAGGAATCAATGATCCGGTTTAGTGAATAACAGCTCTTATGAATGCTCAGAATACAAATTGGCTATGAAGTTGGCACCCAAGAGGAGTTCAGAGGTTAGTGAGTGTGAATGGTTTAATGAAAAATTACACTTCACAAAATACTTAAAGTCCAGCTGGTGGTAGAAGAAATCCATCTGGGAATTAAGCACATCAGGAGTATAAAAGCTGGGTTAGTTTAGGTTTGCTATGGTTGAATGAATCTCAAGTGTAGGGTTCTATGTTCTAGCATAAAATAAATTAATTTTTGAAGTAGTAAATAAGTCTACTTATAAGTGAACGGAAACTATTTTTTTTGACTGTCAAGGTGATTTCTAATTTCCATTAAAAAATGGAGACAAGGTCTTAAGAATGGAAAAGTAAGAACTATCTCCTTATATTGAAGACTTGAAATATATATTTTTTTTACTTTTTCCATGGAAGCACTTTCTTTAGTGCATTTTGCCATAAGGGGGTGCTCTGGGATAATACTTTTCTGCAAAGCAGCTGTCTTTTCTGCTCTGCTACCCAAAAATGAGCAAACATTTAGATTTGTTCTACTTCCCATCCAGATTCACTAAGCTTTGAAAGGTGTCAATTTAAATAAAAAATATGAAAACTACTTAAACTGTAAATAACCAGTGTCTGACTCTGAAGGAAAAGACAAACATTAAAAAATATTTTGTGTAGATCCTTGGTTCACTTTTTAGACTTTAGAATTGCAATAAACTGAAGCTGCACCAGAATTCTGCTGGGTAAGGAGCTGAAAACCATATCTTAGGGGCTAGCATTTGCTTTTACTTTAGCTCTTGCTCTTTTTTTTTTTTTTTTTTTGTAGCATTACTTTCACTATATCTTTGGCCAATGCTGTGGGATACATTAGAGTTGAAATTGCTTTTTTTCTTTACAAAGTTTTATCCTTAATGGCAGGGGTTAGGAACCAAGAATTCCACAGTAGTTTCACTGTCACCCCTGCCACATTTATTGATCAGTTCTTAGGTTCTATTTTTGCCTCCCTAAGTATAAGAGATGAGGCAGTGGGGAGGAAACTCAATTCTGTTTGCACAGACTGGAAGCGAGAATCAGAAGCAATCATAGTGGCTACTTCAAGCACAGAGTGCTGTGAAAGGACAACTAACTGGTCAAGGTCACCAACAGGACATTTAGAGAGATGGCTACAATACAGGTGGCCAGAACAGAGGGTTCTCATTGTTTTGGTTAAAAGAGCTCACGGAGTTCCACTGCAGGATATCTGAAGGTGTTGTCTCCTTCCTGCCTGGGTGGCAAATGGTTCTGGTATAGCAGAAGGGTAGAGACAAATGTTACACCTTCGTTTGCAAAAAGAGTAGTTCTCTCTCTATATTCCTAAACTTACCTCCTTTGGCAAAACTAGGTGAGACTTTATTAGTCATATTTATGACCATTTAACTCTGTACACAAGAGGGAATTTTGGCTGAAGGTTTATATAGCATAACTTGGGAGATTTTATTTGAGAATAATGTCTAGTAATCACTCTTCAGTTTTCTGTTTCTGCATGGCATTAATTAAAAAACAAGATATATTTATACCAACACTATATTTTAAAAATACATTTTCCTTAAATATGTGTTAGGTTCCACTTCCCAGAATTAGTTACCTTTATGGATTTTTTTTCTAGAGGTGACACAGAAAAAAAGAGGAAAAGAAAGAGTTCTGGTGCCCTAACCGGTTTGGAGAACACGGGAGAGGCAGACATTCATGTGGAACTGTTTTAAAACAGAGTTCTTGTGTATCCTGGACTGGGGTGGGGGGAGGGGGAGGTGGAGCTCACTGGTACCCCTTGGGATATGAGATAATGGAATTTTGCTAGGCATAATTGAGTTTTTTGGATTATCAGTCATAATTCTTTAAAAAGAAATAGAACTCAACTATTGAAAAAAAGAGTAATTCAAAATTATAACTGGCTATGTTAGAAAAAAACCTAAGGGGGCAAAGTGTTGTCTCACTCACATGTAGAAAACTGTGAGTAGGCAGAGACAACATTTTCTTGCCCCACTTAAAAAATAAAAAAGGAATAGTGAAGAAAACAAGTGACCAAAAATCTCTACCTTTACATGTTGAAGAGTGAAATATAAAACTCTCTTAGATACATGTTTTACTAGAATTGGTTCTATTTCCTCTCAAAAAAAAATGTGTGTGTGTGTGTGTGTGTGTGTGTGTGTGTGTGTGTGTGTTTGTGTTTTAAACCATTTGGTTTCATCTATAAGTACATAAGCAACATAATTGGGGTTATTTTTAAAGAATTAAATAAAATAGCCCTGGCGTGGTAGCTCATTTGATTAGTGCATTGCCCCCATACTCTGAGATTGTGGGTTTGAGCCCTGGTCAAAGCACATACAAGAATCAACCAATGCATGTTTCTGAGATAATCCCTGAAGGTGTTGGCTGACAGCTGAAGGATGATTGAGGCAATGCCTAAAAGGTGTGAGTGCAGGGCAAGGCTGTCTGCCACCTAGCAACTTGGGCACAAGTCCTTCATTGAAGTTGGGAGGGACCAGGCCTGCAAGGGAGGACAGTTGGGGGGGACCAGGCCTGCAGGGGAGGGCAGTTGGGGGTGACCAGGCCTACAGGAGAGGGCAGTTGGGGGTGACCAGGCCTGCAGGGGAGGGCAGTTGGGGGCAACCGGGCTGGCAGGGGAGGGCAGTTGGGGGCAATCGGGCCGGCAGGGGAGCAGTTAGGCATCTATCAGGTTGGCAGGGGAGTGGTTAGGGGGTGATCAGGCTGGCAGGCAGAAGCAGTTAGGGACAATCAGGCAGGCAGGCAGGCGAGCGGTTGGGAGCCAGCAGTCCCGGATTGTGAGAGGGATGTCCGACTGCCGGTGTAGGCCCGATCCCACAGGCAGCCGGACATCCCCCGAGGGGTCCCAGGTTGGAGAGGGTGCAGACTAGGCTGAAGGACCCCCCCCCCCCCACCGAGTGCACGAATTTCATGCACCAGGCCTCTAGTAATGTATAATGTTGCATACATTATATCAAGTTGATCCTGAAAAGTTCCAAATTTTAGGTTGTTTCCTATGTTATGAGAACTAATCCCTTTTCACATGATAAAGGGAATTTTATTCTTCCCATGCTTTTATAAGATATGATTCAGTGTTTTCAATGATTCCTAAGAAACTCTATTCCCTGGTTTATTAAGAGAAAAACAAGACCCAGATATTAAATTCATCCCCTTGACAGATGTAATCCCATCATAAATCATAACAATAAATGAAAAGCTGTATTCTCCTCTAGGAAAAAATATTCATTTGGGACTATTGTGTTAATACTGTTGACATTTGGGTTTGTACATTTGACTGTTATGCTAATGAAAAATATCTGTTAACTGGGGAAAAATAATAGAGGCTAATAGTTACTGAGCACTCTACAAAATATTTCACCTTCTATATCTTATTTAAGTATCATATCAGTCTTGTGAAGAAGATACTGTTGTTGTTTCCCTTTTTACAGATGATAAAACTAAGGCTCAGAGGAGTTGATTAACATCAAACATGTAATTAAGTGAAAAGGCAGAAATTAGAACCCAGCTTAATTGGATTGCAAGATTCATCCTTATAAACAATTCCACTTTACTGACATAAAGGATTGATTTGAGTCCTCAATTAATCATTTATTGAAAGCATATTGTTTTTTCTAGCACAACTCTTCTTGTGGGGAATAAAAAATTATAAGCCTTTACATTCTAGCTCAGGGATTTTAAGACAATCAAGGGGAGTGTTTCCTAAACTTTAATTATTCTTTGACTAGAGGCCCAGTGCATGAATTCGTGCAATGGTGGGGTCCCTCGGCCTGGCCTGCGAGGATCGGGCTGAAATCAGCTCTCTGACATCCCCTGAGGGGTCCCAGATTGCGAGAGAGTGGTTCTTGGGTGACGCACCCCAGAATTGGGCTCCCTCCTCTCTGGTTCCAGGTGTGTCACCTGAGAACCACAGCTGCCAAGTAACCACAGCTTGGCAGCTCCTGCATTGAATGTCTGCCCCCTGGTGGTCATTGCGTGTCATAGCTACTGGTTGGATGGTCGCTTAGGCTTTTATATATATAGATAATTTTCCCTTGTTGTCATGTGTATAAGAGAACTCTCTTGTCTTCTGAACTTGACTTGTACACTCAAATCTCTCAACTGTGTTTTTAAAAAAGCTTTAAAAAAAGACTTAAAAATAGTTTTTCCTATATCTTTTATACCTTATTGAAAGATGATTTAGCCCTGGCCACATGGCTCAGTTGGTTTAAATGTCGTCTCCTATACCAAAAGGTTGTGGGCTTGATTATTGGTCAGGGCACATACCTAGGTTGCGGGTTCAATCCCCAGTCAGAATGCATGTGGGAGTCAATTATTGGATGTTTCTCTCTCTCTTTCTCTTTCTTTCTCTCTCTCTAAAATCAATAAAAACATCCTCAAGTGAGAATGAAAAAAAAAAAAAGATGATTTAATATTTCGGTCAGTTCAATAAGAAACTGAAGAATGACCCTAGCTGGTTTGGCTCAGTGGATAGAGCATAGGCCTGTGGACTGAAGGGTCCCGGGTTTGATTCCGGTCAAGGGCACATGCCTGGGTTGCAGGCTCGATCCCCAGTAGGGGTGTGCAGGAGGCAGCTAATCAGATTCTCATCATTCATGTTCCTATCTCTCTCCCCCTCTCCTTTCCGCTCTGAAATCAATAAAAATATATTTTAAAAAAAGAAACTGAGGAATGATATATTAGTGGTGATATGTTTCACTATTGCACATGTTTTAAGGTAATTCTCTCATTTTCTTATTATTTTAGTTTTTTTTAAAAAATCAGTTGAGAATAATTGGTTAGTAAAGATGAACTAGTCTGAAGATGGTGAAATAGCAAAAGTATTTCAAGATGTAAGAAAAATAAGATCACTAAGATACTATAATTTATCTTAGATTTTTATAAGGGTCTAATGAACCTGTATAGTAATTGCAAAATAGAATGAGTTTTACCCTATACAAATTAAAACAACAAAATTTCTTGTTTTTTTGAAGACCTCTAAAATAAAATAGTCTTCTTAGAGGAAGACCTCCATGAAAAATAAATCCTTACAAATATTTAGAACTGCTCAAAAAGTAAATTAAAACACCAAAAAATTAGTCCAATGAACACTGACATTATACCAAAGGTTATATTTTGAAACACTTTTATGAGATATATACCATTATTCCCATTTTATAGATAACAAATTTAGTGTTCAAATTGTTAAGAAACTTGCAGTCAGTCTAACTCTAGAATCTGTGCTCATAACACTATTCCATTTCCCCAGATCAGTAGTCCCCATATTTTAATCTCTCATATCATCCTATAGTTTTCCTTTAAAAATGATATATATCTTCTTCTTATGCTATAAGGGCAGAAACTATGTATGTTTTGCTCTATCACAACACTGTTTTGCTCTATCACAGTATGTCATTGCATATCATATAGTGCCTGGCACAAAATCAGTAGAATTGAATTAATGGACAATTATTTAATCAATGTGCTTAGCATCCTAGAAGTTCGCATGGGCAAAGAAATACTTTATGTATTGAGCACATATTCTGTTAAGAGCAAGTTGTAAGCTCTGGGATCAGGAGATTAAAACATAATGCCTGTCCTCAAGGAACCTTTGATCTAGGACATATAGGTGGGCTATAGGGCAATGTGCAAGGACAGGGGCATAGGATTAATAATGCCGATGGGAAGTATAGGTAGTTGATCTATAGAGAGCTTCACCATTCTCTAGGAGTGTCATAGGAGGGAGTCATTATGGAGGATTCTTGTTCCAGAGAAGACTTTTCCATATATTTAAATGTCACCTCACTTAAGGATTTTTAGAAAGAAAATTTTATGTTTCCTTTTTCTAATTAATCATACACTGAGTGGCCAGATTATTCTGATCTCTGAACGCATAATAATCTGGCCACTCAGTGTATATCCTACCTAAAAATATGTAAATTGACTGTACCTTCGCTATGCCCACAGCCAATCAGAGTGAGTGAGTATGCAAATTAACCCACCAAAGATGGCAATTAATTTGCATACGAAGGCAGGGCGGGGCAGCACCATGGCCTGCTTCTGGGGGTACGGGTCCATTGGGGGCGGAGGAGGCCCTGTGGGCAGCGCCAGACACTGCCCACAAGGTACCAGTCATCGGCTGGGGAGGCAGTGGGGTGGGCAGTGCCAGACGGCACAGGAGGGGTCCGGGTTCATCACAGGTCCCAGGAGGGGCAGCGGCCTGCCTAGCCGCTCCCGGGGGTCCCTGGGAACATTGCCGCCCCGGGGAGGGGAGGCTGGACCCGCCTAGCCGCTCCCATGGGGCTTTGGGAACAGTGCCGCCCCGGGGAGGCGAGGCTGGGCCTGCCTAACCACTCCGGGGGGGTCCCTGGGAACATTGCAGGCATGGTGTTGCTGAAACCCAGACCAGGTTTCTGGCCACAGATTCATAGCTTTGGGGAGACTGAGGGCAGGGATCTGCCTCATCTGCAGAGAGACAGAGGTTCTGCAGTGGCCCCAAGACGCGGGTAGGCCCAGCCAGGGATCAAGGGGCATGGAAGGACTCCTGGGTGGAGGGGCAAGGATCCTCACCCCTGAGGCGGGGGTTGAGGCGTGATGCCACCTCAGTGGAGGGGTGCTGCACTGCAGGGTACTGGACTGACTGATGTGATTCAGAGAAGCTCCCAGTGCTAACGGGCCTCGCTCAGGCGGCCTTCACACTTCAGAGGCAGTGACTCCTGCTCCTGCCTTGACCCAAAAGCAAGCCCGCGGTGCCCTGCCCCATGGCAGAGCATGCCTAGGCAGTGAGTGCGAAGCCTTCCACCTGCTCTGAAGAAGCAGGGGCAGTAAAGAATGGGGGGCAGGGGACGGGGAGAGGAAAGAATGTGGAGCATCCGCAATAAAGAGGTGCTTGAGAAAGAGGCTCGGAAGCCTGACTGGAAGGTTTGTTCTGTTTGCTTAGGAAGCTCAAAGAGCATGGCTCTGAGGGCTTCCTGTGTGCTGAGTCAAGTTCCACAGCCAACTGGAATTGGCCTCAGTTTCCTGGTCTGTAAAATGAATGAAGTGTTTCCCAGTGCCTTCACTGAGCTTTGATGGCCAATTGAGATACTATATAAAGAAAATGAGTGAAGAAGTGAGAAAGAAAAGGAAGGACGAGCAACACAAAAGAAAAACTGAAAGGAACCTGTAAACCCATTGTCACTTAAATAGGGAATATAGTCAATAGTGTTGTATGGTATGATGCCAGGTGGGTACTAGAAATATTGGGGAACACGTTGTAAAGTATATGATTGTCTAACCACTATTCTGTAACTAATATAAAACCTTAAACCAATACAAAATAATATTGAATGTAAAGAAATGAAAATTGGAGTGAAATTTTTATAAATTTCAAAGTTTAAATAAAAGCTGTAAAGGAAGGAAGGGGAGAATAAAAATAGTGTTTTTCATTTTACCATTTCATTAAAAAGACAGTTGTCTTTATATGGTGCTTTTATACTTTTATACTTTTCTAAGTCATTATCTCATTTTAATTTCCGGGCAACCTAAAGACAAGATAATTATTCCCTCCTCTATTCAAAGAAAGGAAATCTTGGTGTCTGGTCCTAATGATTCAATCATCAAGCCCTTATTGTAAAGCAGGGTTAGTAAAATTTTCTGTGCAGGGTCATATCTATACTAATAAAAGCCTTGGGGGCAATCAGGCCCGCAGAGGAGCAGTTAGGTGTCAATCAGGCCAGCAAGGGAGCAGTTAGGGGGCAATCAAGCAGGCAGGTGAGCGGTTAGGAGCCAGCAGTCCCAGATTGTGAGAGGGATGTCCCATATTGGAGATGGTGCAGGCTGGGCTGAGGGACACCCTTCCCAGTGCACGAATTTTGTGCACCGGGCCTCTAGTCCTATATAATAAAAGGCTAATATGCAAATTGTCCCCTCGACCAGCAGTTTGACGAGCAGGCAGGCCGGCCAACTGCCCATGTCCCCTCCCCCTGGCCAGGCTGTCCGGACCCCACCCATGCATGAATTCATGCACCGGGCCTCTAATATATATGTAGATATACACTGAGTGGCCAGATTATTATGCGTTCAGAGATCAGAATAATCTGGCCACTCAGTGTATATTCCAGGAATATCTTTCAATCTAAGTCTTACATGATCTATTTAGCTAGATATCCTTTTTTTATTTTTTTCTTGGAGAATAGGAATTAGTGGTGAAAATTTATATTTAGGTTTTGAGGATCATTATTAAGTCAGTCTCCAGTCTTCTTTTCTTCAGGCTATATAATTTCATTTTTAAAAAGCTTTCATCATAAATTTATTTTCCTGACCTCCAGTCATAATTACTACTTACCTCTGACCTATATCCAAAATTTCCAGGTTTCTTTTAAGTGGTGAAACTGAGATTTGACCACATTCCTTAAAATAGGAACATTAGAAGAGGTTAATGGGGGGAAAAGGAGGACCTATGTAATACTTTTAACAATAGAATCTCTAATTATTGAGGAAGAGTTGCCTGAACTTACATTTTTTTCTTCAGATGGTTCAAACAAACAATAAATGTATGTGTGTTTGTGTTGTATGCATTAAATATTGATTAAATATAGAATGAATTAAAAAAAATAAAATGGGACCATTATTTTACTACTAGAGGCCCCGTGCATGAAATTCGTGCCCTGGGGGGGGATGGTGTCCCTCAGCCCAGCCTGCACCCTCTCCAATCGGGGACCCCTCAAGGGATGTCCGACTGCTGTTTTAGGCCCCATCCCTGGATCAGGCCTAAACCAACAGTTGGACATCCCTCTCACAATCCGGGACCGGTGGCTCCTAACCACTTGCCTGCCTGCCTGCTTGATTGCCCCTAACCACTCTGCCTGCCAGCCTGATAGCCCCCTAACTGCTCCCCTGCTGGCCTGATTGACACCTAACTGCTTCTCTGCTGGCCTGATCACCCCCAACTGCCCTCCCCTGCAGGCATGGTCCCCCCCCCCCCCCCCGCAACTGCCCTCCCCTGTAGACCATCTTGTGAAAATATGGGGGTGGCCATCTTTGGTGCCCATCTTGTGATGGCGTGGGGGTGGCCATCTTGTGACATGAGGGTGTGAGGGTCAATTTGCATATTACCTCTTTATTATATAGGATTTCAGCCTATTTTCCTTTTTCTCTCCTTTTTTTTTCTATATTGTCTACACAAAACAATTATATTATTTTCTGTTTTATAGACATATTAGCATCAAATTTTCCTCTAATTGATAATAGCAATAGGTAACTTTACACAAGTCATGTTTCTGTGATAAATTGAACCATGCCTTTTGATATTCATGCTCTTGTGTGGTGTTCTCCTCTTGAATCTTGGCTGGCCCTGAGACCTGCTTTAACCAACAGAATTCAGAAGTGCCATTGTACTTGTTACAAACTTAAACCTTAAGAAGACATAGCAGCTTTCAGAGGGGAAGCCAGCTGCCATGTAATATGTCTATCCTGAGACTGCCATGCTGAGAGCAGTTGTTCTCCACATGGCCTCTTCATGAGCCCAAACTAGCCACATGGAGAGGCCATCTGGAAGTCAACCAAATCCCTGGCCAACAGCCCTCGCTGATCTAACCAACTATATGGACTACACTAACTTGCTCCCCTGTGAGTGAGTCCATTTTGGAAGTAGATTCTCTAATCATAGTTGCATCATCCTATCTGATGCCATGTGGAGTAGGGACAAACTATCCTTGCCAAACCTTGCCCAAGTTGCAGAATTGTGTGCAAATAAACAGCTTTTTAAAAATGCACTAGTTTTTGGTATAATTTATTAAATGGCAACAGACCATTGAAACACCCTCTCTGGGCAAGACTTATTTTTCATCTGTAAAATGAATTACTAGTTGGATGAGATAATCTCTATTGATTATAAACTATTAGTGTATCGTTCACCTTGTTCTATTGTTGTTCAACTTCTGTCTACAGACCTATGTTATTCCTATAGCTTCTTACTTCACACCAATCTGTGACCTGTCCTGTTGAAACCTTTTTCTGTTCTCTTTTCTCTTCTTTCTTTTTCTTTCCCTTCCCTTTTCCCCCTTGGCCCCTTCCCCTTCCCCTTCCCCTTCCCTTTCCCCTTTCCTTTCTTTTCCTTTCTTCTTAGACCCAAGTCTCTAACTTGCCAGAATCATTCTAAATGCTAACTTTGTCATCCAGTGTGCTAATACCGCTCTCAGCTTGGTGGTATGTACATTTTATGAGCTTGCCTTCTGCTTTATCATTTCCTTCAGCAATCTCACAGCTGCATTCTCACAGCTGGATTGGCTGATTCACTGTCATATTTTTTTCCCCTTAGAAAATTCTACTGGCATAGTTTCTAAGATTTAGAATCCTGAAACTGCCTTTCCCACCATTTTGCTGTTTTTGGCTCAAGCATACTACTAAATGGGTCACTTTTCCAAGACATAGCATGCCCATTTCTATGAATTTCTTGTGAATAATATGTGCTATTATAAAGTTAATGAGAAAATTACTTCTCTTTTTTGGTGGAGTCTTGGCTCAGAATATTTCTGAAGCAATCATCATCAATTAATTATGCCTCAAGAGTTCCGTGATAAGGATGCGAAACCAGTAATTCTTGTTTTTACATCACTTTGCATTCGTGTCTCAGAGTATTACAGTACATCTGCTCTCCTTGAGCTGAAGTCATTCCAGAAGACTATGTTTCTTAGTAAACATTGTCCAGTCATTTTTGAAGGAAAGCTTGGAGAGTATTAAAGTAATTGATTCTCAGCATTTTAAAAACTACTTTTAATTTTAGTCGCTGCTGGTCATCTGTTTATTCACTTCAGAAAGAGTTCCAAACATAGCCTAGAGTCATCATGAGTAATCTTAACAGGCTCACTGGAGCATATGCTATAACCCCAGTATTCCCAGAATTTCAAAGTATTTTAGAAAAAAACCGCATGCTATATTAGGGCCCACTTATCCTGTCTTATAGATGATATAGTCAGAATATCTAAGAGCTAAATATGTTATCTGAGGTAACAGCACAATTAATGAGTTGATATATGGGACAGGTAGGCTGTAAGGTTAACACAACACAAATTCCCATGATGCAATACTACTAGTTCCAGGGCAGAAGGCTACTGTTTCCCCTCTCCACTAATCCTCTCAAATTGGAAGAGCACTAATTGTCACAGGTCCCTTAAATACATGCCTAAAAACATTCTAGGGTAATATGACTTACCTGATGTTATGCTTTCCTATATATATTTTCTATCCAGCATCCCTCTGTATAGAAACTTCCTCTCCTCCACTTCCTGTGATTCTGATGGACAACATTTCCCAGGGCCTCACTTTTTCTGCCCTAGTAATGGCACATGAAACAGGCTTGTCTGATCCATAGTAACTTCTTCCTCTAGCTTTCAGCGGGGAAGCCAGATGAAATTGATTCCGAAGTGGGTTATTGATCCAAGCAGGACTAATCAGAGACCTTCACTGATCTGATAAATGGATGATGGTAGAGAGGATTCCTTCTGCAGAAGTTGCTAGATGAGGATGGTAATCTTCTTAAGCTTCATAGAATTTGTCATATATTAAGAGAAAACTAACAGAGGAGCTAAGTGGAAAAAGACAGAAAATGAAAGGTGCCACTATTGGTTTGGTCCTTGGATACAGCTATATTTGAACTTCCCAGACAACCCACAATAGTCCCCTTATCTGCGATTTCACTTTTTGCAGTTTCAGTTACCTGTGGTCAACTGTGGTTGGAAAACATTAAATGAAAAATTCTAGAAATAATTCATACAGTTTAAATTGTATACCATCCTGAGTAATGGTATTCTTGTGCTGCCCCAGGGGAGTCTTGGAACATATTCCCCACTGATAAGTGGGGTCTAAGACTGTCATTTGCTCTTTTGCTTAAACTCATTTAAATTGTATATGTTTCATTTGCCATCAAGAGTTATAAAATAGGAACCTATTTTTTTAAAAAATATATATATTTTATTGATTTTTTACAGAGAGGAGGGGAGAGGATAGAGAGTTAGAAACATCGATGAGAGAGAAACATTGATCAGCTGCCTCCTGCACACCCCTTACTGGGGATGTGCCTGCAACCAAGGTACATGCCCTTGACTGGAATCGAACCCGGGACCCTTGAGTCCACAGGCCGTCGCTCTAGCTACTGAGCCAAACCGGTTAGGGCAGGAACCTATTTTTTAAAAAAATATATCTTTTTATTGACTTCAGAGAGGAAAGGAGAGGGAGAGAGAGATACAAACATCAATGATGAGAATCATTAACCAGCTGCCTCTTGCACGGCCCCTACTGGGGATGGAGCCTGCAACCCAGGCATGTATCCTTGACTGGAATCGAACCTGGGACACTTCAGTCCACAGGCCGACGCTCTATCCACTGAGCCAAACCAGCTAGGGCAGGACCCTGTTATTTAAGGAAAATGTATGCAACCTTCATAATAGCCTTTTATCCAGCAATCTCACTTCTGGGTCTATACCTAAAGGAAATAAAACCAATATTGTGAAGAGCTATCTATACACCCATGTTCACTGCAGCATTATCCACAATAGTTGAGGTATGGAAACAACCTAAGTGTCTATCAACAGATGAATGGGTTACGAAAATGTGACACACAGACACACACACACACTGAAATATTATTCAGTCTTAGAGAACAAGGAAATCTTGTCATTTGCAAAAACATGGATGAACTTGGAGGGCATTATGCTAAATGAAATAAACCAGACAGAGAAAGACAAATAGTGCTGGTATCACTGATTTGTGGAATCTAAGGGGGATAAAAAGTCAAACTCATAGAAACAGAGTAGAAAATTGGTTATTAGAAGGGTGGAGAAAATAGGTAGAGGTTGGTAAAAGGGTTTAAACTTGCAGTTATATAAAAAATACTGTAGCTTTCTTTTTGGAAATGTAAATTACAGTTGAAATTTTGGAACAGAATTTTCATATAATTTGGTAATTTTTCAGAAGGTAAGAGTGCCAGAGCTGGAAATGTTTTTCTTAATCTAGACAGGTAGAGCCTTATTTGACAAGATTCTCCACCCTAATCATCTTTCAAAAAAATGTACTGCTCCCTCCTGGGAGACTTTAGACAAAGGGGTATAGTTACTGTTTTACTCTAGCCTGAAATATTAAGACTGTAGAACCCAGAGGTATAATTGGCATTAAGGAACTCTAGCTCATGTACCTCTTTATGAATGCTTTTGGGGATAGGCAATATTGATTTCAAGATGTGATGATGATGTGATGAACCCACTGAGCATAAGCTATTTTCTGATGGGTGTGTCAGAAGCAGTGGAAATGACAGTTCTAAGCAAAGATGATCAGAAAATGTGTTTTTAGTTCATCTCTAACTGCCACCTTTGTAATTGCATGTTTTTAATCTTTACAAAGAAAATTGACATAATCCTCTAATATTTTTCAAGTTTAAGAACGTCTCATTTTGTCTTCTTCCCTTTCCACTTTTTTTTAACTTGGATTGTTGGTTAAATTGGATTATTTTATTTTGACAGATAAACATTGTACATATTTAAGGTGCACAACATGGTTTTGATATATGTGTAAACTGTGAAATGATAAGTGTGATCAAACTAACATATCCATCAACTCCTATAGTTTCCACTTTTTTTGTGTGGTGAGAACACGAGATCTACTCTCTTAGCAAATTTCAAGTATACAATACATTATTATTAACTATTAGAGGCCTGGTGCACGAAATGCATGCACTCTGGGGGGTCCCCTCAGCCTGGCCTGCGCCCTCTTAAGTCCAGGAGCCCTCAGGGGATGTCTGAATGCCGGCTTAGGCCCGCTCTCCGTGAGAGGCTCCAGCCATCGCTGCTGCGCTTGCCAGCCGTGAGCCCAGCTTCTGGCTGAGCGGTGCTTCCCCTGTGGTAGTGCACTGACCACCAGGGGGCATCTCCTGCATCGAGCATCTGCCGCCTGGTGGTCAGTGCGTGTCATAGTGACCAGTCGTTCCACCATTCGGTCGATTTGCATATTAGCCTTTTATTATATAGGATAGTCACTATATTATACTGTATATTACATTTCCACTCTCTGTTACTATAAGAGTTTGACTTTTTAAAAAAGATTATAAATATAGCCTGGCCAGCGTGGCTCTGTGGTTGAGGGTCGACATATGAACCAGGAGTCACAGTTTAATTCCCAGACACATGTCCAGGTTGCGGGCTCGATCCCTAGTGTAGGGTGTGCAGGAAGCAGCTGATCAATGATTCTCTCTCATCATTGATGTTTCTATCTCTCTCTCTCCTTTCCTCTATGAAATCAATAAAAATATATTTAAAAAGATTACAAATATAACTGAGATCATACAATATTTGTCTTCTGTGTCTGGCTTATTTAATTTAGCATGTCTTCCAAGTTCAACCATGTCATTGCAAATAGCAGGATTTCCGTTTTTTTAAAGGCTGAATAATATTCCATTGTGTTATGTGTATTTTTCTTCATGCATTCATGTCTATGGACAATTAAGTTATTTCCATAGTTTGACTACTGTCAATAATGCTACAATGAACATAGGAATGTAGGTACTTCTTAGAGATAGTGATTTAAAATTTTTATTTATTTGTTGATTATTAGAGAGAGAGAAATGTGGGTTTGTTGTTCTACTTATTTATGCATTCATTGATTGCTTTCTTGTATGTGCCCTGACTTAGGAACCCACAGTCTTGGCACATCAGGACAACACTCCAACCAACTTAGCCACCTGGCCAGAGAAAGATAGTGATTTCATTTTCTTTAGGTACATACTACAAAGTGGGATTGCTGGATCATATGGTAGCTCTATTTTTAATTTTTGAGGAATCTCCAAACTGTTTTCCATAATGGCTATACCAATTTATATTCCCACCAGGGTTGAGTTCTCTTTCTCCACATTCTTTCCCATATTTATTACTTTTCAACTTTTTAAAAAAATATATTTTTATTGATTTCAGAGAGGAAGGGAGAGGGAAAGTGAGATAGAAACATCAATGATGAGAGAGGATCATTGATTGGCTGCCTCCTGCATGCCCCCTATTGGGGATCAAGCCCACAACCAAGGCATATGCCCTTGACCAGAATCAAACCTGGGACCCTTCAGTCTGCAGGCTGACACTCTATCCACTGAGCCAAACCAGTTAGGGCTACTTTTCAACTTTTTGATAACAGGAGTGCAGTGATATCTCACTGTGGTTTTAATTTGCATTTCCCTGATGATTATTGATGCTGAGCATCTTTTCATTTACCTGTTGGCCATTTGTATGTCTTCTTTGGAAAAATATCTGTTCAGGTGTGTCTGTATTTTATATTTTAAGATACCTTAAACACATTTTGAAAGTACAACAGATACAAACATATACATACTAAACAGGGCTGGAGATTTTGGGCACAGTAGGAGGAAATATTAATGGAAATGTGCATTGCATTATGATTCAATCTTATCACCTAAAAAATTAAGAAGCATGTTAAAGAACTTAGTAAAATGATCCTTTTAATAAGTACTTAAATTAATCAAATATTGAACACCTATGTACAATGAATCATACCAAATATTGAGAATGGGAAGAAGAAAACAATTTGATTCTTTGCCCTAAAGAAATCTCTAGTAAAGGAGATTCACTTGATTTCCCAGACAAACAAAACTAATACTTCTGCCGGAACTGGTTTGGCTCAGTGGATAGAGCGTCGGCCTGCGGACTGAAAGGTCCCAGGTTCGATTCCGGTCAAGGGCATGTACCTTGGTTGCGGGCACATCCCCAGTAGGGGATGTTTCTAACTCTCTATCCCTCTCTCTTCCTCTCTGTAAAAAAATCAATAAAATATATTTTAAAAACAAAACAAACACAAAACAAAACAAAACCTAATACTTCTTCTGTTAGGCTCTCATTTCGCTTATCTCTATTACAGCACATATTATAATTATTTCTTTAGGGATCCATGTCCTCGTTTTGAATAAAAACTCAACAGTAGGCCAATTGACAATCTTATTCATTTTTATATTCTCAATAGTGGCCCAGGCACAGTAGGTATTTAATCAAAGCTTGATGTTGATGTAATGCATGGATTATGCAACTCTAACTTAAAAAATGAGGAAGTGTGTTGTTCACATAAGAGGAATGCTAGTGACGGTGTGGATCCAGTGGTTTCATTATGTCATCACAGAGGTTTTTTTTATATTGCTCAGTTCTATGGAATGGGGGTGGGGAGGACAGGGGGAAAAGAGAGCTAGAAATAGAGAGATAGAGACAGAGACAGAGAGAGAGAGAGAGAGAGAGAGAGAGAGAGAGAGAGAGAGAGAGAAAGAAAGGGAAAGAGAAAGAGAAAGAGAAAGAGAGAGAGAGAGAGAGAGCAAGAGAGAGAGAGAGACCTGTGCTTTGAAGCATCTAGAAAATCTCATCTCACATCTTATTGGTTAGAATAGGGTCATATACCATTCCTCCTCATAAAAGGGATGGGATTCCTTTTAGATCAGAATTTCTTAACCTTGGCACTATTGGCATTTTGGATTGAATAATTCTTTGTTGTGGGGGCAGTCCTGTGCATTGTAGGATGTTTAGCAGCATCCCTGTCTTTTATTCACTAGATGCCAGTAACATTCTCTTTCCAATTGCAACAACCAAAATGACTCCAAACATTGCCAAATGTTCCCTGGGAGGCAAATTGCCCTGATTGAAAACAACTGATTTAGATAATTTAGGATTACTCCAGAAGCTGAGGGTAGATCATCTCTTTGTAAGGCAGATGGGGATATATGCTTGAACCAATCAGGGTTCTGTTAGGAAGGTTAGGATAATGGATCTTGGGTAGGTAACTAACAATGTTCATTATGTTTGTTGAAGATAGAGGCATGACAGATTCAGTGTGCAACTAAAATATTAATTTTTCCTCTGTCTTACATCTTCTCAAAACCTAATTTCTTCACAGTTCAGTGAAGTTAGAATCGAAAAATGAACTTATGTTAAAGAGATTGGTTCTTGTCTCTTAGTAGTTTCTTACAAAATGAAACTGAGTTAGGACACATTTAGTTGGAAATTACAGAAACCCAGCCCAAACTGTTTATGCAAAAATGGAATTCACTGACTCATAATAATGGTCAAATTTTATTAACAGGAAGTACTCTAAATACTTTCCAAATATTAAAAGATCTAATTCTCATAACAATTATTTCTATGAAATCTTTACTATTATTTCCACTAGGAAACTAAGTCATAGAGAGGTTAAGTAACTAGTAACCAATCCATAAATGATTACAATTTGTAAGTGCTGTTGGAGCCCTAAGGAACAATTGATCTATAATAAGAAGATCTCATAGAGGGGGCATTTTTACTTTGCTTGAAAGGATGGTAAAATATTTATATAATTGTCATGTCATCGTATTGAGGGTGGGGAATAGAGACGGACAAAATGTTCCCGCCCTCTGGTTAATGCTCATTTAGGGGTGTACTCTGGCAAAAGCTCTTTAGATTCCAAAAGGTAGAACTCTACTCAATTTATAAACTCCCAGCCATTTCTTCCACAGGCACAATCACAGTTCTGTTGTGGCTGGTTCAGAGTGGATTCTGATATTAGCTGCTAAGTAATTGGAGGCCGAACTCTGACTTTCAACCATCCGTGAGAAGCTTAGCTCACTGGTCTAGACTCCTGCCTTCACATTGAGTGTCTTCTAAGGCTTCTAAGTAAGTCTCCTTGCCCTCTTGTAATCTGACTTCAGTCAGGATTAGGATCATCACACACAGTTTTGCAGGTTGTGCACTATACAACTCCAGGGGCACCATTCACAGAAACCTATTAAATGTTTGCAAGAAACCATAAACATGATTTTTTAACCCCAATTTAACCCCTGAGCCCACGTCAGCAGGATACAGGCTAAGAAAAATTCTAATTTCCAAGAAGGACATAGTCTCCAATAGCAACTTCACATGTGGCCATGATACCATTGCAATTAACTAGTTATTAATAATGGGAAAGGAGCAAAAGGGAGGCTAGACATTATAGACATTTCCATTTGGCAGCTTCACCAGGAAGCTGCAATTTCACACTCCCAGGGAACCACTGGCCCATCCCCCACAGGTTACTGGGGGAAGGGACTGGACAAAGGGGAAGATAGGTTCATGCCCTGTAAAGTTGGGGTGACATAAGGAAGATGCTGCCAGTCAAATCTGGAGACAGAGATCATTGGCCAGAGGGGCAGGGCCAATGCAAGCCTGTGAAAATTTGGGAATACATAATCCTCTAGGCAAAGAAGCTTGGTCTCTTGGCGCTCTTGGCTCTGGCACTCTAATTCCTTTGGCTTTGCTCCTGCCCATGTTCTCTCTATAGCAATGTGGCCATGCGAACCCCACACACAATGGACTGATGTACTACAGCTGGGAACAGAAACTAAGCTAGCTGATGTTGAATTGAATTGCTCCAACATGGAGCTGAAACTCTGGACATTGGCTTTGCTCTTAGCCCTGCTGAAGGCAAAATGGGACTTCTTCCTTGGTGGGACAAAGGGAAATGGGACCTTGGAAATTCAGGGATGTAATTCTATAGGAATAAAGCTTTCTGCAATACCTCATCCTCCCATGGGGGCCTCTGGAAATTCTTATTAAAGTCCACTCCCACCAGTAACCAGTGTCGTTGGGGAGCTCTCCTCACCTATAACAGACACAGGATAATGAGTATGAAAGAATCTCCCAGAGAGCAGGGGTGATCAGGTGGACCAGCCAAGGGACTTACTCTCTCTGCTAGGGCAGGGAATCTTTGCAGTACCTGCTTATTAGAATTTGACAGTGATTATGTACCAGTGCTTACTATGTATTTCCCATTTTGCCCTTTTCTGACTTGGAGTTTTTATTATGGTTATCCTGTCTTTGCCACACCACTGAATATTGGATGTCTTAGTTTAGGAGTCACTGCTCCACAAGGAGTCATATCCAAACTTAACAGAGAGGACTGCCTAGCACTCAGTGATCTTTGACTCTGAGATGGATTTGGTAACTGGGTGGGATGTTGTATTGGTTCCCTGAGGGAGGAGGTGAATGTGTTCTTATGTATCAGAAGAGTATGTATTGATGCTTGGGCAGCCAGACAGGTGGTTTCTAGAAGAGCTTCCATAATTGGCCTCTGATATTCATTCTCTCAATCTTGCTTTTATTAATAGACCCTCCAATTTTTAGTACATCGTCATCAAGCTAAAAAACACACATATTTTTTCAGTTGTCTGGTGGACCATATGATTAAGCTCTGGCTAATAGATGTAAAAGGGGATTAATGGGGGCCTTAACAAGATATCTTCACTTATCTTTCTACCCTTTCACACAGGCTGCAAGGTGGTCCAGCTTTGCCTGTACAGTTGAGAGCTTCATTTAGTAAATTTTCTTGCAGGAGTTGGTAAATTTTCTTAAAGGGCCTGATAGGAAGTACTTTGACTTGTAGGTCATAGAGTCTTTGTTACAACTACTCAATTCTGGCATTATAGCCCCAAAGCAGCCACAGACAAAACTTGCACAATTGAGCAAGGCTGTATTCCAATAAAACTTTATTGACAAAAACAGGCAACCAAACTACTGACCATAGATAGTTTCTTTACCCCTGCTCTCGTGGAATTTCATAGGTGAAATCTGGGTCCCTGAATGACCTCATGGAAGAAAGCCACTCTACACTTCTCATCATCTACCAGCTTAGACTTATGTGAAGGAGCAATAATTCTTCATTCTTATTTAAGTGACTGTTATGTTGAATTCTGTTAAGGTGTTCAAATCAATATTTTAATACAACTTATTTTATTGTGACAAACCCCTAAATATTTATAATCATGATCCACTGTAAATATTATTACTTTATTTTAATTACTAGTTTATTTCGTTATAAAAAGAACAATGGTAGGGAAAGTAAGTTTCTCAAAATCTCGTGGCAAGTCTGAGGTACTGAGAAATGCTCCTATTTCCTTTGATTCTGAAGTTGCCAATTAGAAGTAGCAACTGAGGATTAAGTTTGTTTTTGTTTTTTTCATTTTGTCTTTAAACTCAAATCATGATGAAAGTGGTTGGGAGATGTCAAATGACCTGAGTCACTCATTAGTAGTAAAGATACTATAATGAATAACGTATCATTAAATGCATATTAGTTGCAGGTTCCTGCCTGCAATTCTAGTTAAACATAAATATCTTAAAGGCAACATACTTATAAAGGAAAATCCAATATGTTGCATAATATAGTCACATTTTACCCATCGTTCAAGGCATTATATGTACTATCATCAACTAACTTAATCACCTTTTAAATGAATGATCAATATGAAATTGAGAACAACAGTGAAAAACTTCCTTTCATGTTGCTGACAACACACCGTTTTCTGAAGAGCAAGGTAATCAAAACAAAATAATTGGTCATTTGGAAAAAGGAAATGTATACATGAAGGAGGCAGTTGAAGGGAATGGGCTATTAATTATTTTTGAGAAAGTTATGCATCAATTTTTCATATTAAAAAGTAGATCTTTATTCTTTTCTCTGTTTTGCTTTCTATCTTTAGTGAAGGCTTCTGTATGGTCTCTCCTTATGTTGTTATTTCTGTAGTAAATACATTTGTTCATTTAAAAATTTCATCTTTGGCTTCATAGTTTTAAAAGTGCAAAGTGATATTTATATTACCAGTTTAGAGTTTTGTAATGGTAGGTGTGGTTGCCTTGTAAAAGCTCTTTTGGTATAGCAAATGTCATGTTCCTTATTTGTGTGTTATTCTCTAAAGATATTCGAGGCAGCACCCCCAGAGACAGCTGTGACAATAATGCCCCACCATGACAACAGAGGAACAGTGCCAGTGCTCAGCAAAACAAAATTTATTTGGCAGGGGAGAGAGAATAGAGGCTTTTCACAGCTCTTTGGAAATGCTAATAAGATCTCAACCTTGAACCATGTTTGCTTTTTATCTGGGAAACCCTTTCCAGTTATGATACCATCTGTATAAGTAGAAGGAAGAGATTCCAAGTTGTAATTTTATATAGTAGCAGATTTGTGAGTAGGGCCAGCCCCAAATTCAGGTGCTTTCTTTTCACCTGGGAGAACACAGTGCATCTGGGGACATTTAAAAACCCATAGTCAACTTCTTTGGATCCTTAAACTTAAGATAGTCTCAAGCTTGGCAGGCATCACCACCAGTGGTGGTGTGTTAAAGTGGATGAAATGCATTTGCAATGTGTAAACAGTTGACTCAGAGCTCAAGTTTTGTTCTCATGAATAGCTCTTTAAGCTTCCCTGTCCCATTTTTTTGTCCTATGTTGGATAGTTGAAGAAAAATATTATTTGATAGCTCAATTTAAAGATCCACACTAAACCAACTAAACTCAGCCTTCACACTCACACTCTTTTCCAGCATCTGGCACTAATCTTTTAAATAGCTTGTCAGAGGAATTCTGTTTTGTGGTATGTTAAATTGGTCATGCTGTTATGTCCCAACAACACATGAAGTCTTAAAGCTGAGTTGCTGGGTGGAAGTGCTTCCCTCCCTTTCTCTGTCTCATCCTCATTGGAATAATTAGATGGATGGTGCCTTTCTTCTGTGATTTATCTGCGTTTTCAATGGCATTAATCTCATAAAGAGAAGGGCCATTAGGAATTCCAAAAGTGAACACTTGAGAATATCTTTTTGAAAATTTCTGTTCCTTCTTTGTTATAGCTGAACGTCTTAGAACTTTGAAGAGTTATATAAAATAAGCTGTAACTCTCCTTTTGATCATTTTTTGATTTAATAATTTATGGCTCAAAGAATTATATAAGGTGACACTGTTTAATATAAGGACAGATAATTCAGGATTATGGGAAACCTGAGTTGTGTCATTGCATAGCAAAAGTCATCTATTGATTCTGATGAACTGTCTTAAAATTTATCTTTTCCAACAGAAGAAATAGTATTATTATTAGCAGGTGCCTTTAAATGCTTATTGACATTTAAATGCTTTAGTACTAGATGTCAGATTATATTTTTGTCTTTATTATTTTCACATATGCTCAAATAATAAGAAAAGCAGGTGAAATAAAAACAATATCGGAATATTATTTATATGTCTATACAAACAAATAAGACTTAAATAAACATTTTATGATAATTAAGTTAGTAATATGAATAATAATATGTACATACTGAGTAATCTCTGTTATAAACTGTTGAAAGTTATGGTTGCACTGATTTAAATTAAAGTGACTTAGGGTCCAAGTCACTTTTTAGATTCTCTTTTTATTATTTTCATAATAAAATAATTTTTTAGTGTTCTAACCTACCAAAATATATGTGTGTATCTGTATAAAGTTAAAAAAAATGTTTATTATAAAAAATTTGGGGAAACTTTCACTGAAATTTTATCAGAGATAATTACAAATATTTTGTTATATATCTGTTCAGTCTTTTAAGAAAAATGCACACAAGCATTTTTTCTTTTACAAAATGGATATAAAAATTTGTAGAAATCCAATAGTGTTTTACTATTTGCTTTTTCTCTCACCATGTGATATTTTACTCTTTCTTTAAATATTATTCATTAACATGATTTTAAAGGTTAATAAAATGAACATACCACAATTTATTTAACACAATTTCTATTGTTGGACATTTAGAGTGTGGCTCAATTTTTTCTTTCTTTCTTTCTTTCTTTCTTTCTTTCTTTCTTTCTTTCTTTCTTTCTTTCTTTCTTTCATTCTTTCTTTTTTTTTAAAATATATTTTATTGAATTTTTACAGAGAGGAAGGGAGAGGGACAGAGAGCTAGAAACATCGATGAGAGAGAAACATCGACCAGCTGCCTCCTGCATACCCCCTACCATGGATGTGCCCGCAACCAATGTACATGCCCTTGACCGGAATCGAACCTGGGACCTTTCAGTCCGCAGACCGACGCTCTATCCACTGAGCCAAACCGGTTTCGGCTCTTTCTTTCTTTTTAAAAAAAATCCTCACCCAAGGATGTGCTTTTATTGATTTTTAGAGAGAGGAGAAGGAAGAGAGGGAGCGAGAGAGAGAGACACATCTATGTGAGAGAGAAACATCAATCCATTGCCTCTCATACACACCCCAACCAGAGATTGAACCTGCAATCTTTTGGTGTACAGACAATGTCCCAACCAACTGAGCCACCCAGCCAGGGCAATTTTTCCTTTTTTATAGTAACATTCAGCAGAATACCATTGAATGTAAATCTTTGGATGCATCTTGATATTCCTTAGGATAAATTTCTAAATCTAAGATTAATGAGTTCAAAGTTATAGTCACCTCAATTTCAGTGGGTAAAATAAGTTAAAAAACTTATTTTCAAGTCTAGTTTTTTTCAGGTTTCATAGGTCAAAAATGAATTCTCTAAGAAAGTAATATATTTTTTAAATGGGAAAGAGAGTTTTGGCTTGTTCCACAAGTGAAACTTTATGAGTAGCTATGTACATGTGTTTTTGTGGGCATTGCAACTGTATTTGGGGGACAAAATGGCTTGGAGTCCCCTTCTACCATGAGTACTCCATTGTTCCATTCACAGCAATCCACCTACAGCTAGCTATAGGCCTGATATTATCATTCCTATCATTTGGACAGGTGTTTCTGGAGGGTGGAGATGGAAACAAAGACTAGTGACCAAAGAGAGATTAAAAATTAATACCAAATCAGGCAAGAAGGACTTAAGTAAATGGTGAGGCTGGTCAAAGTGGGTCAGAGAACCAGAGTAAATACTTTAATCTATTTTAATGAATGCTAATCAGCTAGCTTAGTGAAAATCTCCTCTTGATACATTATAACACAATGGCTTATGCAAACATTTGATAAACCATACTTGAGTGTGGATATAGTATAGTCGTTAAGATGAGGCCCTGGGAACAGATTACAGGTTATATTCTCCTCAGTTATTTTCAGCACACACACACACACACACACACACACACACACACAAATGTAGCTGTGGGAATAAAATTAAATATGGGTAGTGAACAAGAAATAATTAAAGGCTTTAAGGCTTTTCTGCATTGAGACCAGCTGGAAGCTCTAAGAGCTATTTTGTGCTTGCATTGCTACTATGGGAAGAAGGGAGAACTTACCTTAAAAGGGATAGTCTGTTACCCAGGGCAGTCTCCCTATGGATAAAAATCCCTTGGAAACACTTCCATGTGAAACCAAACAATTGGGATAAGCAGTCTCTCAGAAGAATACAGTAATTGAAATCTTATCAATCAGAATTTGTCAGAGAGATGAGATGGTCAGGAATTAGCCCAGTTAAGGAGAGGCGTTAATATTAGGCATTGTCATCATTGACTCTGTGGTCCTTTGGCCAGGGTTGGTCTCTTAGAGCAGTGGTTTCCATATCTGAGCATCAGCCACAATGAGTATTAACATTTTCTAAGTCAGAATCTTTGGGAGTAGGGCTTAAGATTCTTTCTCTCTCTTTTTTTTTTAGATTCTCTTTTAGAAAAGTTTTTCAACTCAGCCAGGTTAGAAGTTGCTTCTTGGAAATGTATAATTTTTAAATTGTGAGATTGCTGACTGGCCATTGGGCCTGTTGAGAGTTTTCTAGAGATATCTATAAAGCAGAGATGTTGAAAAAATATTAGAAACATTTATATATTTATCTTGAAAATCTAATTTTAAAAGAGTTAAACTTTTTTCATGTTTTATGAAATGCATGATATATAAGTACACATTACATGATATAATTTATAAATAAGTATCCATACAGAGGACTTGTGCTCAAATGTTTTACTGATTGGGTTGAGTAGTCAAAACAAAATTTGGGAACCACTGCTGTAGATATTGCCAAATTGCTGTGTTATGCAAATTATAGTGCATTAATGTTCCTATTTTTTCCACCTTTTCAATATCACTGGGTATTATCAGACTTCTTAATTTATATCAACCTGATGTTCTCATTCATTGTTTATATTTTTCTGGTTACTAGTGAGGTTGAACATCTCTTCAGATGCTTATTGATTATTCTTTTAAATCCTGTATTTTTTTCTGAGAGTGTTAAAGTTTTCTGTATATGTCATTTTTCTGAGAGTTAAAGTTTTGCATTTTATACTTAAATCTTTAAACTTTCTGGAACTGATATTTTGTATGTGTGTGTGTATGGTGTGAGGTTGTTTTTTGTGTGTATTTTTTTAAATGTAAAACTACTTGTTCTCTGTGTTAAAAAAAGAAATAGATCCTTTATAGTAAAGGTAGAGTTGTATCTTTGCAGGGTTTTTTCCTCCCTTTTTACATTTTAATGACTGAAATTGCCTACTGCCCATAAGAATTATGCATCAAAAGAAACTTTTACATGGTTACCATTTTATGCGTACATAGAAATTTAGCCCTGTATAGAAATTTATATAATCTGATTGTCACTTTGGTTGAGTTATTTTCAGAGTACCATAAACATTTATATTTAAACTAGAGGCCGATGCACGAAGATTCGTGCAAGAATAGGCCTTCCTTCCCCTGGCTGCCACACCCACCGCCTTCGCTCTGGCCCGGAGCCGCCTTTCCACCTCTCACTTTGTCACGTCAATTTGCATATTCCCTCCTTACTGGCTGTGGGCGCCGCCATCTTTGTTGTGGAGTTATGGTCAATTTGCATATTCAGTCTTTATTAGATAGGGTTTGAGTCTGTTAGATTAACTTAAAATAACTTCAAAAAGATTACACTTTAATGTAAAATTGAAAAGAAAAGTTACTGTGTATTAAAAAAGGCATGAAAACTGATCTATGAGATACTAGTATAAGTTTTTATGAGGGAACAAAAGTTTGTTATTCTAAAACTAGATTATTGTCCCTATTTTTAATTTTATTGTTGACAGTATTACAGATGTATCTCATTTTCTCCCTTTTTGCTCCCCTCCACCCAGCCCCACCCCTGTCCCTATTTTCTTGCTTAGCAAAAAACACATGATTTACCAGGTTCCAAGAAGGAAAGTCAGCACAAATGCTTCATTTCATTTTTTTCACTGTGTCATAGGCCTGGCAATGCAGTTAAGGGCATTGGAAATTCCTAAATACAGGAGAGATTGATATGACTAATTTACACATCATGAAAGATTTAGGCACTAAATATATGTAAACATTTTCTGGATAAAATTCAAGGAAAACTGTCTGACTTCCAGTCTTATGTAATTCAACTAAGAAAATAACAAATACAAAGTTCAGAACACATCCTGGTATTCTTTAATTAATATGCTTTGAAATTGTCTTGTTAATCCTTAAAGTGATAAAGAGGATCATCAAGTGTTATGCCAAACAGAGGTCACTGTTTGATGCTCCATATCATGCTGTTTGTAAGAAGTAATTTGAAAGTTTAAGAATAGGAAAAGTTTCAAACTTTGATTGTAATACTGCATAACAAAGTATAATATAATTATATGAATAAATATATGCTGTTGTTGATTATGAAAACACTAGAGGCCTGATGCACAAAATTTGTGCAAGGGACTAGGCCCTTGCAGCCCCGGCTGCCTAGGGGCCCCGTGGCGCCCCCCCCCCCCGCCCCCCCTCCCCCGCCCACTGGTTGTTCTAGAAGGTCGTTCCGGAAGGTTGTTCCACCATCCGGTCTAATTAGCATATTAGCTCTTTATTATATAGGATTTTTGTGCACATTTGGTATATTGTTCTTTTTTGAAAAAACAAACAACAACAAAAAAAAAAAACCCACACACTGCATTATATTTATAGTCTGTCTGACAATTGATGGCATTTTAGAATCAAAGAATTTACAATGCCTCTTTAAAAAATATATATTTTTTTATTTCAGAGAGAAAGGGAGAGAGAGAGAGAGATCGAAACATCAATGATGAGACAGAATCATTGATTGGCTGCCTCCTGCACGCCCCCAACCGGGGATCGAGCCCGCAGCCCTTGACAGGAATTGAACCTAGGACCCTTCAGACCAAAGGCTGACGCTCTATCTGCTGAGCCAAATGGGCTGGGGCTGCGATGCCTCTTTTTGTGGTATGAATCAAGATTCCTCTGTTTGCTACCTCTTGCTTATTCTTAGGAAGATCTGTTGTGTTCTAGGTAAGCAGGATTGACCATATAGTCTAAGCCAGGACCCAGAGAACTACAGGAAAGAGGCAGAGGCATTATCTTTCTCTTAAGATAGAGGAGAGACTGTAAAAAGAATTAGACTGGAGTTGGTCAAGTTCAGCTTGGGCTGTTAATGCCTGAGCCATGGTGTTATTTGGGAAAGGAATGCCCCAGGTTTTTGGAAATGTATTGAAGTGATTATCATTGAGACTCAGAGCAAAATCATACCTTTGTGGGTCGGGGATGGGGTGGTTTTCATGATGACAGTGGGAATTCCCCTGCCAGTCATCTCAGAAAATGTAGTTCCTAGGACTGAAAATAAGGCTGGACTAGGGTAAGTCTTAGACTGAGGACCAGGGGAAAACTCTTTTGTCTCAATGGACCTTTTGACATTTTGTCTGTGTTTTGCTGCATGGACATGCCAGTACATTACCAGTGGTGGGGGTGAGTCAATGCTTGCCATATGAGTGTAGGTTGAAATTTAGGCATGGAGATGACCTGACGGTACCTAGTGTTGGTTCCTGGTCCTATAGGCTGGCTCTTAGAGGAGTCTTATCTTATAGGAGATGTAAATTCCCATGCCAGTAATTCAAATATTGGTGTGCATATATATCTCCTGGAGAGTGTATCATAGAGGTTGGAGCAAAAGTAGGTTTAACATTTGTTCCTATGGAAAATAATACAATAATAAATAAATAACAATACAAGAATAAACTTTTGGGTACTCACAACTGTAACCCTACTTTTTTTTTTTTTTGAGTTTCCTAACCCTTTATTTTATTTATTTATTTTTGTTTCTTTTTTTTTTTGTAACCCTACTTTTGCCCCACCCTGAAATGCAGATTTGAGACCCACTTCTAGAAACTCTAAGCGTTAAGTGGGGCCCTTAACTTTGTTTGTAATAAACACTCAGATAATTCTAATGCATTTGGTGTACCTTTTAGGAGATAATCTCACGCTGCCTTCCAGTTGGTTACTTTTGATCCTTTGTTAAAGTCTTGTTATAGGTGGTAGTCTGCTGTGATGCATTTTGGGAAGGGCCTGTTGCATGCTTTAGAAGGTTTGGCAAAGGGGAAGATGATGCCATACCCCTAAGGTCAGAGCAGTGGGAGCAATGGTGGTAACCAAGCTGAAGATAGTTGTACTTAGTAGAATAGCTATCTCAGTAGGGACATCATGAGAGGCAGCAGCCTTAGGCAGGCTGCTGGGGAGGCAGCAAAGTTGAAGTCTACAAGGGCTTTTCAGGGGAAGAAATCAGAGGAAATAATTTTGGAGTTAAGAATCCAGACAATTTAGGATAAAAGGGCTCAAGAGCACAGAGTGATTTCCAAAGAAGGAAAGTCAACCCTTTCTCCCTCCCCATTCTACCCCATAGATGTTAAGTAGCCAGTAAAGACTAACTTCAATTTCCTACAAGGGTGACAAACAGGAAGAAAAGAGAGAGCCTGACACTACTGCTCTTGGGGACCGTTCTTATCAACCAGGGCTTTCTTGACAGCTCCCAGTGGTGCTGGTGGTTTGGGGGACTTTCTCAGGTTTGTGTGTTTGATTAACCTCTTCCCAACTTCCCATTCTCAAGCCAGCACAATGACTGGAAACCTAAGTATCACCTCTAGAGGGCGCTTGAGTCTCTACCAAAATGCTGAGGGGCTTTATTGGTTTGGGATGCCAGTTATCTTCCAAAAAATTCATTTTTTAAGATTACACAACAGAGGCAGTGAGCCTGTGGAGTCCTCATCAGTATCCTGCATTCTCTGTCTTCTTCAGTATTTAGGGCTCAGGGCAAGCTTCCCTCTCTCTCCTTAGGTCAGGACACATTCTTGTACTTTCCACAGGAACTTCCTTCCCAGTGCTCCCCATACAATTCAGGGTATTAATGGCAGAGCTCATCACTTTCCCCTGGCAAGACTCATTCTCAGGGATCTAAAGGTTTTGGCAATAGCCTTAATTACCTGTTTCCATGTTGCTCCAAGTGGGGTATAGGACCATAGAGGCAGACTGGACTCAGGTGCTCCTGTAGGGATGGATCACAAAGAAGGTACATTGCAAACTAAACCTTGAAAATCATTCCCAAGAAACAGCAATAACATCAATTTCCAGGAAAGAATAATTGAAAGAATTTCTTCTATATCAACCCCAAAGAATGGGAGCTTTGACCTT
The DNA here is from genome assembly GCF_951640355.1 of Cnephaeus nilssonii. Taxonomy (NCBI): domain Eukaryota; kingdom Metazoa; phylum Chordata; class Mammalia; order Chiroptera; family Vespertilionidae; genus Cnephaeus; species Cnephaeus nilssonii. The sequence continues at coordinate 18,750,297 of NC_137077.1, read as the reverse complement.
TTGTCCTCAATAGATTGTTTGCTTGAAGTAAAAAAATGTTCACCTGGAATAGCTGTCATTAATATGGGTGACCAAAAGGTTAATATAGCCCAGAACATACTTTTCATTGTTCTGTATTGTTTATTTCCCTTTTGTGAAATTCTGTGGCCAGGGAACTGCATAGTTCCAGTATGTGGTCCAATAGCACATTACTAATTGCATTCTTTAAAATACAGATTTATGTTGGTTTGTTTGGCCATACCAGGAGAGAAGCCAATGTAGGGGGTTATAAAGCGTCAAGGTTATAAACTTCATGGTGCTTTCAGGCAAATGAGGAATTTTTATTAATTCTTTAAATGCAAATGCCCAGTAATGTCTCCACTTGTCATACCCCCCTGCAGCGCTCCAGGTAAGAAAGGATTGCAATCTGCTCAGTTGGGGGCCAAGTTGGAGAAAAATAATCTGATTATTCGGTGGCTCTCTGTTGTCAAATAGTATAGTTGAATATAAAAGACCCTCTTTCTCCTCGAAGATAGCATGTATCAAATACAGATGCAATACAGAGGAATCTCTCTCTTTTGTGGTTCCTGGCAGTACACATATTAGAATGAAATCAGCAAGTTTCTTGGCAGGCACCCAAGATATCGGGTAAATTGTTAACTATCTGACTATTCTTTTACAACACCAAAATTGAGTGTGATATTAAAGCAAAATCTCTTTGTAAGCTAGTGGTTCATAGTCCTATTTTTTTTTCATAGTCCTATTTTAGATGCCCTTAAATAATCCTTTCTAAGAACTTTAAAAGTGTGCCTTTCTTTTCCCCTTTTGTAGAGTAGGCACAAAAGTTCAAACCTAGAATGACAAATCAATTTGTATCATTCACCTTCATATTTCAATCAAGGGCATATTGGGTTAACATGAAAAGGATACTAAACCTGTCTTCTTGTGAACAAGTCAGCATAGGATGAACTTTTCATACTTTACCACATTACCTGTAGATAAGTATTATTCCTGACCCATGTTTGTATTTATAATGCATACAATAGAGGTATGATGATTAAAGAGGGAAGAGATTGCTTTATATTGGTGCTTGACCTGTGGGCTGAGGACTCCTGAGAAACTGGAGAATTAGAGACAGGGTTTCCAATTGGCATGTAAAACAACATGTCGATCAATAAATAACAAGTCTTGCATATATATTTGTTTTATGAGGTCAGGTGTCATATTAGTTTTTACTCACTGTTTTATCTTCAGAGCTTGCCTCAGTGCCTGGGTCATATTAGGCATTCTGTAAAAATAATAAATAAAGGAATAAAGGAAATAATGAATGTGATTTTCCTAACATATAATAATTAAAATAAAAATTTATTTTAAAAAACATTACAAAATTTATATTTTGTCATCATGGTGTCTTTTAAAAAAATATATTTTATTGATTTTTTACAGAGAGGAAGGGAGAGGGATAGAGAGTTAGAAACATCGATGAGAGAGAAACATCGATCAGCTGCCTTCTGCACACTCCCCACTGGGTATGTGCCCACAATCAAAGTACATGCCCTTGACCGGAATTGAACCTGGGATCCTTGAGTCCACAGGCCGATGCTCTATCCACCGAGCCAAACCAGTTAGGGCCATGGTGACTTTTTTATTGTGGTAAACTATTCCTAACATAACATTTAACCATTTTAACCATTTTAAGTGCACAGCTCTGTGGCATTAGTCACAATGGTTTCTTTTTATTTAATTTAATTTTTTTTTATTAATCCTTACCTGAGGATATTTTTCCATTGATTTTTAGAGAGAGTGGAATGGAGGGGGAGAAACATCGATGTGAAAGAGTCACTTCAATTGGTTGCCTCCCACATAGCCCAACCAGGGCCAGAGATGGAGCTTGCAACAGAAGTACATGTCCTTGACTAGAATTGAACCGGGGACAATTCAGTCCGCCAGCCAACACTCTGTCCACTGAACCAAACTGGCCAGGGCACAATGATTTCTTAATAAATACTAAGAGTACAAATACTAACTTGGGGTGGGATTATAACTAAACCTAAAAGGGTCCTCATTCATACAAAGCTTGAAAACCACTTGTATTCCATTTCCCTGATGTGAAGTCAGCTAATCTTGACTATTTCCAGTGTCATACAGCTCACCTCCTCAAGGGGTGGTGGTATGTTTCATGACTGGGCCAATAAAAGGTGTTAAAAAGTTATTCCTCGTATTGAGTTGAAATCTATCAATTTATATTTTCCCATTGATCTGATTCTAGTTTGAAGAAACAGAATCAATACATTATGCCTTCTTCCAAGGAACAGCTCTTATCAGTTGCCAGCTTTTTTTGTTTGTTTTTAAAGCAACTTATTATAGAGAGTCTTTGTCAAATCTAACCAAAATTCCTCCTATTGAAATATAAAATTGACAAATTAAAAAAATTTTGCTTCTTTCTACAATTCTGGACCTTAAAAAACATGGAAAGGAATATAAAAAGCATATGTAGGTTGAATGGGCTGGGTATGTCTTCTCCATGTCCCAAAGACCAAGCCCCAGTGGTACAACTCAGGCCATAGCTTGTGCAGGAGAGACTTTACCCAAGACAAACTTACTTACTCCTCACTTACTCCTTTTGTCATTAGTACCAATGAAGCATATACTGTGCCACCCTTGATCTCTGCCACTCTTCGCCACAGCCAGGAGATTTGAAGTTTCCCACACACAATCCTGTGTGTGTCAACTTTTAGAAACATTTTTGAACCAAAAACTATCATTATATTTTCTTTTCCTTCATTCTTGCCCCCCCCTTTCTTCTATTTTCCTTTTAATCAGATATTTGAGATAGTAAAACACAAAACAAAACAAAGTTCTTTCTTTCTTCTCCTATCACTCTCTTTTCTCTCCACCATTCTGCCTTGTGACACAGAGACCACTGGTTTCCTTCTGTGATTGTTTGCCAACAATAATGTCTTTCTGAATTATCCATCTTAATTAAAAGTGGATGTCAGCATTAAACCAAACTCCTGGCTTCACATTTTGATGAAGAATTATTATAGTCAGAACATATTGGACCTAGTGGTAGGTCACACTCTAATAAATGCTGAAGGAAGGTTCATTATTTTGTGAAAGACAAAATAACAAAACAAGCTAGTTGGAGCTGCCAGTCCATACTTGGCTGCCTCCTGTGTTCCCTGATTACTAGAGCCAGAATTAGCTATGAGTGGGAGACCATGCTTTTTTTTCCCAACTCCCACCTCATGTTGACTCACATGGACATTTCAAAAGGATCCCCAAGTATAAAATAATTTGCAATAAATAAAAATGCTTCATTTATAATTTAGGCCTTTTATTAAGGTCTATAAAGGAATTTTATACATTTGTTACTTAGCTAAATGAAGTATATGGGAACCAATATCTAAATTTAAGTTTATGACTTGCTTCTAGAAGTCATTTCTTGGACAAGATCTTGAAAATTTTGCTCCTCAGTAGTTATTTCTACAAGTGATTCTTTGGCAAAACTTACTCATATCAGGATATGAAATCAACAGGGGCTACCTTTACCTGCTTTTCTTTTTTCTCATCTTAAAACAAAAACAAAAACTTCTGCTCAATCAGAATTTATCAGTCTCCTATTAATGCTTTTGGATCTTGTCCTAATTATCTAAGAGAACTAATGAATGCCAACTAGCTCGAGCTATGATGCTAGAGTTGAATTTAGCTAAACCAGTGGTCGGCAAACTGTGGCTCGCGAGCCACATGCGGCTCTTTGGCCCCTTGAGTGTGGCTCTTCCACAAAATACCACAGCCTGGGCGAGTCTATTTTGAAGAAGTGGCGTTAGAAGAAGTTTAAGTTTAAAAAATTTGTCTCTCAAAAGAAATTTCAATTGTTGTACTGTTGATATTTGGCTCTGTTGACTAATGAGTTTGCCGACAGCTGAGCTAAACCAACCCAATTGGGCCATCAGTTCTAAGGGCAAGAGGCCTTCTATCAGTATAGCAATACCTGACTTGTCCTTTTTCACGAGGACAGGAAATGCTCTTGTCATTTCTTACTAGCAAGGAAAAATTTCTGATTTCTCTTTAACAGAAAACAACAAATTCTGCTGGTTGTTATCCCATGGTGATTATCTAATGATAAGTTCCCGCAAATTCGAGGACTGGAAGAAAGCCTTCAGGTAATATGGTCTGTTTCCAAGACAGTCCTTTATGTTCATGTTAAGGAGTCTAAGTCTGCTGTTGGCTATTTCCTCACCATAGTGTGGCATTTTCTCTACAAGAGTTGGTAGTGTTGATCTCTTCTCTTGGAAGCAGAAAGTATCTCTCTTATTCCTCTCTGAAAGTACTTGGAGTGTATCTTTAGTACAATATGGAGGGAACATTACTAACCTGCCATTAATAGAGCATATCCTTCAAATGACAATTTCTTAAAAAACAGAAGTCATGGGGTGGTGGTGGCAGAGAGAAGGTGGTGGCAGGTAAAAGGAGACTTGAGAGCCATATCAACCCACTGCAATCCTATGAGCCTGGTTTAGATCCTGATTTAAGCATACAATTATGAAAAGATACTTTCAGACAACTGGGAAATTTAATCATTAACTGGGCACTATGTGATATTAATAAATGATTGTTAGTTTTGTTAGATATGATCATATATTGGGCTTATGTTATATAAAAAAAGTCCTTTTCTGTTAGGTATACAAACTGAAATATTTATAGTTGAAATAATAATATATTTGGAATTTGCTTTAAATATTTCAGAAAAAAAGTTGAAATAAGGTTGGATAAATACTAATTATTGACACTGTGTTCATGGAGAGTCATTAGATTACTTGCTTTAATTTTGTATATATTTGAAAATTTCCCAAAATACAAAACTTTTTAAAGTGAGAGAAAGAGCACATCCTTTATTATCCCCACTATTAATTTGTTATTACACTAGTAACAGTGAAAAAATATTCAAACCAGGTCTTGCCTATATTATTTGTAATACTCATAAAATAATCCAATAATTAATTACTAAATTAAATAGCTATAATGACTGTTTATTTATTAAATCCTCACCTGATGATATATTTTTTCTTTCATTTTGAAATATATTTTTTATTGTTGATAGTCTGATATGTTTATTGATTTTTATTTTATTTTTTTTTGAGAGAGAGAGAGAAAAAAAAAAAAAAACAAGCATCAAGGTGAGAGAGAAACATCGATTGGTTGCAACCTAGGTATGTGTCCTGACCAGGATGACATTCCAGCCAACAGAGCCACACCAGCCAGGGCATGGTTATTTTTATATTTGCTAACTACTATATTTCATGTGTTTTACAAATATTTCATTAATAACTCTGTAGAATAGGTTATATTATTCTCCTTTTGCAGTTGAGGAAACTGAGGTCCAGAGAGCTTAAATAACTAATGTAAGGCTAATAAAGCCAACAGATGATGTAGCCTGCGGTTTGGACACAGAGCTGTCTAATTTCAAAGCCCATGCTCTTTGCCATGACTTGTGCCTCTTATTCTTTTTGTAGTTTGGGGCCTTGCTGACTGGTGGAGTCAAGTCAACTGGCTAATTAAGTGATTCTCTTAAAGCAAACCAGAGAATGTTATTCTTTACTGAAAATCTCCCAAAGACTTCCATCTTATATAAACTTAATTCTAAAATGTTTACAGAATCTACAGGGCCCTCATGATCACCTCCCCCCTGCCAATTCCACACCTCATCTCTTTCAACTCTTCCCTTTGCTTACACTGCTGCAGTCATGCTGGCATCCTCATTGCTTTTCCTTAAATGGACGGAGCGTCCTGCTTAGGCCCTTTACTTGGTTTTCCTTATGCCTGGGATGCTCTTTCCCCAGATATCACATGGTTCACTTTCTTTTCTCTCCCCTCATTTTCTTCAGTTGGCTGAAATGTCTTCCTTATCGGAGAGGATTTTCTTGTACATCAAAATAGAATAGCACCACCACTGAAATTTTCTCTTTTCTTCCTTACCTTTTTAAATTTTTCTTCATAGAGCTTATTATTCCCAGATGTTATTATGCACATTTTGTGGGGGGGGGGCGGGTCTGTTTTTCTCCATAGAATGTAAACTCAGTGAAGACAGGGACTTTGTTAATCTATTCATAGCTATATCCCTAGTGCCTGGAATAGTGCCTGGCACTTTGGAATTGCTCAATAATATTTGTTGAATCACTGATGACTCTGGGCCTCATCAGCACAGTGATCTGGTTACATACTAGTATGTCATGCCCAGACTAGGCAACATATGGGGCTGAAAAGAGTCATTGAGAAAGGCCTGCAGCGCCCTCTGATATCCAGATCCATCATTTCCTAGCTGCCTGCCTATGAACAAGTTTTTCAACTCCTTTTAGTCTTACTTTCCTCACCTGTAAAATGTGATCATTATTAGGTAAGTACATGCTTATTAGATTCTTAGGTAGAATACTGAGCAAGCTGTCCAGTTCAAGTCTTCTTTTTATGGTAAATCAGAAGTTTCTCCCTCAGCTCCAAAAACTTTCTTTGCTTTCATAATTCCAGACATGTAATCAGGCAGCCAAGAGATTTTGAAAGGCCTTTGGCTGGAAACTGAGGATTTATTAAAGATGGGCTCTTCCTCTTGTTTGAGCATGTAGATGACATGGAATAACCCCTCTGATTTATTGAATTAGCTTTTCCAGTGTTGTTTATGCCGCCAGATGATCACTTCCCAATTTGATAAAAATCACGTCATAATGAGGATTAGATGGCACAAAAATGACAGTCATCTCTGCTGGATCTGTTACATTCTTTTCTTTCTTTCTTTTTTTATAAACCAAAAATCCCTAGCATGCTAAAAGTTTGCACAAAGACTAATTGTTGTTATAATTTTCCAGGACTTAATAAATTAGCCATTGTTATGAGATAACCTCAAAACATTAAGAGATCCAGGCTAGGAGGTAAAAGAAATAATTTTAAAATGGAGCAAAAGTATGGACACATTAGTTAGACATTTTTCTTAACCCCACATAGTATTTTTTCAAACTTGAGTGGAAAGTGGTATAACCACAGGAATGTACATTAACAAAAGCAATAAGCTAATTAAATAACACACAAATGCTGTATTGTTTGGGTATTAATGCTTGAAGGTCATGTCTTAGTTTATAATTGTGAAGAGAATTTATTGAGGGAGGATTATTTAACAGGAATATTTTTGTCCTACAAGTTATGTGCAGGTTAAGATAATCAACACTTGTGGTGTGTGTGTGTGTGTGTGTGTGTGTGTGTGTGTGTGTGTGTGTTTCTGAGTAGAATCATAAAGAAGAGAACTCTCTGCATCATATACTTCTTGCTTATTACATGGTTGGTGCTTAGCTCACAGGATCTTGGGAAGAGAAGGAAAAAGAAGAGGAGAAGAGGAAAACTGACACTTTAAGCTGGGGTTAGTGTTCTAGTCAGTTGGCTATAGTAAGGGAGACAGACTGGTACAGGTTCCTGGGGTTTAATACCTAACAGAGCAGGAAACAAATGAGCACTGAGCCATGTGGCACCTTTTTCCTGCCATCTCTAAACAAACATAGCAACAGTTCAAAAGCACAAAGGTGGGTCTGGCACATGAAACTGGGTTTCCTGGTGGCTTTATCTCTGTCTTGGCATTTGGTCTGTGTTTACAGTTTAAGGAACAGATAATGATGTAATGAAGCAGAGGAGGGAAGTACAAAATAATGACCATAACATAAAGGTATTGTTTACTCTGTGCTTTTTGGATGATAGAGAAGGGATGAAGGAGTCAGCTGTATTGTTTCTGCCTTTGGTTCATCTGTGGCCCAGGCTTACTCCACTCAACAATCCAGTTAGCCAATATTTCACCATAGCTACTGGAGGGCAATGAAGGTTGTGAAAAGCATGTGATGTAATCATACTTTCAGGGAAACCTGTCAGGACTAGTGATAATAGATGGCTGCCAAGAACTCCTTGCGATCAAGCATAAAGAAAGTGCTCAATAAATATTTGAAGAGACTCGACTGACTCAGGCTCTAGTAATATACTCTATTCCTTTACCAATGTAACCTATGTATTGCAGGTCTATGTTGGGGAAGCTAACAAAGACTCAAAGCTAGTTTTGCTTATGTGTCCCTGTTTCATCTTGGGGCAATACTAGGGGTCGAAATCATGGAAGAAAGGTCAAGAACACTAAAGGTCTGAGGCTAAAAGAGAGTCAGTGGGCCCATGTCCTACCTTGAAGATCTAAATGACAGTGTCAAGTGGCAGCTTTGAGTGCGACTGTCTTGTGTTCTTTTGGCTAACTTCTCTACTATAATTTTTTTAGGGCCTTACACAAGTTTAATTCAAAAAAGTCTTTTGGAAAGAGGCATGAGATACCATTTATGCGAGCAATATGGAATACTCAGTGGAAAAACTGATATGAGCTCCCTTTGACAAAGGTTTTACAGAGTCACTCTAAGAAGTGCAACTAACTTGTGAGGCAGCAAGGGACATCAGAGTGTTTGAGAGCTTTGCCATTGGGGGAGCATGGTGGAAGGGAGTAGCATGGAGCATCAGACTAAAGAGACTGATCTCTACCAGAGAAGAGTAATTCATTATGGATATCACAAAATCTGAAATAAATAAAATAACGGAATAGTCTGAATAAAAAACCAGAGTTAATGTAATATGAGAATAAGGCATCTCTGAATGGCTCTATCATCAGGTGGATAGCATAGTTGCCTTATGTGCAGAGCAAAGAATGAAGGAAGAGGCAGAGACCACACAAGGATTCTGTGGCAAGGATATACAATTAGAACCCAGGAATGGTGGAATTCGAGAGTTTATTTGCCACTGGAAATTTCCCAGTGAGAACCACAGCCAAACGGAGTACTACTGAGTTCATGGAAACAAATTTTTACTAACTGGTAGTGACCTGGAAGAGTTAAAAAATCTCTGATTTGGCCAAATTCAATTCTTTGTAAATAGTGTAAACCAGGGTTAAAACAGAATATTCATTTTCACCTTGTCTTTTTGTGATGTCATTGATTCCTAATTTCTAGTTTTCTGACTTTCTGCATTCCCCACTAAGACCAACCAGCTAAAAAATATTTGGCTAGCAGAAAACAGGAAAATACTATGAATAGCAACTGGAAAGTTTTGTGTTATAAAAAACATCATGGTCCTATGAAATCAACAAGGAAATCCTACACATATCTAATAATGGCTTCTCATTTTTAACTGTAGCTCATGTCAAGTAACCCTTGTGGTCTAGTAACAACACATTTTCATTTTTCTGTTTATCTGTTGAAACAGGTGTGAGAATATAGGGAAATTTCTTCAGGTCAAACTACTATGCAATACTAAGAGTAATATTTCACTGTGTGAGACATTTGTTGGTGTATTTGCCTTTTAAGCTCTTTGAAAAATGTTGCAAATTAAGCCAAATAGTGGACAGAGTGGCTGCTTTCAGGATCATTACTTGATCACATCTTCTTTCCTTCTCAGTTCCTTGCTAAGAGCCATTAGATGGGCCAAGTGGGACTGTAAGTAGGAATAGTATTGCATAAGGTGGAATCTCTAAGATGTAAAGCCTGAGGTGATGAGGACTACAGAAGGAAAAATAGAGCCTTGACCAGCAAGTTGGGGCTATCTCCATGTTCTGAACTCCATGAACTTTTGGTGTATGGAGTACTCTGGTAGAATGGACAGCGGAGGGCTAGGGGAAGAAGAGAGCAGGAATTGGGGACAAGTCTGAGCAGCAGCCTGAAATTATGAACCTGGTTTAACAGGCCCGCTTGTGGATCCCACACTGCTAGTTGTTCAAGCTAAAAAAGCTAGTCATTATTAATTCTCCTTTCCTTACACCTTCCACAATAAATCCATTAGCAAGCTCTGTGGGATTTCCTACAGAGAACTGCAAATAAATACAGCCACTATTTTCTATCTTCACCCATATACCATCTCTTGTTTGGAAAACATCAATAACCTTTTAATTGGTCTCTCTGCTTTCACCTTTGTCCTTTTTAACCCTTTCCCACATATCAGCCAGAAGGAATTTTTAAAAGAATAAATCAGCCCAGCCAGCATGACTCAGTGGTTGAGTGTTGACCTATGAACTAGGAGGTCACGGTTTGATTCCGGTCAGGGCATATGTACAGGTTGCGGGCTCAATCCCCAGTTGGGGGTGTGCAGGACGCAGCCGATCAATGATTCTCTCTCATCATTGATGTTCCTATCTCTTTCTCCCTCTCCCTTTATCTCTCTAAAATTAATAAAATAGCTACCTAATAAAAGAGTAACATGCTAATTGACCATACCTTCATGACACCCACCAGCCAAGCAGGAGCAAGTATGCAAATTAACCCTCAAAAAATGGTGGGTTAATTTGCATATGCAGGTGCTGAGCGGCTGGGGGTGGGGCTGGACGCAGGCATTCTGCACTGCCCCCGGCCACTCAGGGCCTCTGGGCAGCGTGGGAAGGTGGAAAGGCGGCTCTGGCCAGAGCGAAGCTGGTGCCGGCAGCCAGGGAAACGAAGGCCCATTCTGGCACAAATCTTTGTGCATCGGGCTTCTAGTTTATTTATAAAAAGAGTAAATCAGATCCTGCCATCCTATTTATCATTTTCTAGAATAAAATTCAGACTCCTGCAAGGTTCTGATGTTCTGGTTGCCCGCCTGCCTCTTCAGACCAGTCTTGGGCATCACTGTTCTTGCACTTTGAATACTCCCAACTTGGTTTGACCTGGTGGACACTGTACTGGTTATATCCTTTAATAAGAAGGCTTTCTCCCATCTATTCATATGTCTGCTGCCTCCTCACCATTTAGTTATCAGCCTAAATATTACCTCCTCAGAAAGACCTTCCATGTCCACTTTATTTTATGTAGTGACCCACCCCACCATCATATTTGCTAGTTGGAATGCATACTGTGTTGTGCTGCCCTATCTCTCTTCAGCAGAAGCCCTCCCTGCTGCCCCTGCTGCCCTGAGTGCTTGTTGGCAGATAGTCTTCAGATGTCAGCCCCTTGAAGGTCTGCTTCAGCGCAGAGAGCAAGGCTGTGCCCCTTCCTAGGGTGGCCCACAATCAGTGGAGTATATGAACTTCTGACCACCTCAGCCCCACTCAGGACAACCCTGAAGGGTCATTCTATTCCTCATGGGGTGGGCTGAGGCTGTCATTGGGCCTGCTTTGCAGTGTGACTTCTTCATCTGCCCACTCTGGTTCCTTTTCCTCCCATGCACAGATGTTGATCCCCAGCACCCTCCTTAGTAAACATTCTGCATACTAAATTCCCCCCTCAGTGTTGGTTTCTCTATGTTATTTCCTTTATAGCATTTAAAATTATTTGAAATCATTTTACTGATTTCTTTGTAGGCTTAGTGTTTCTCTTAACTAGAATGTAAGTTACATACACACCTGCCTGACTTCTTCACTATTGTATTCCCAGTGTCCTGAAACCTTGTACACCATCATCATCATAATAGCAAACACCTAGTATTTATTATATACCAGGTGCTGTCTGTCTTTAATGTTTTAATATATTTTTTATTGATTTCAGAGAGGAAGGGAGAGGAAGAGATAGAAACATCAATGATGAGAGAGAATCATTGATTGGCTGCCTCCTGCATGCCCCCCACTGGGGGTTAAGCCCGCAACCTGGGTATGTGCCTTTGACCGAAATCAAACCCGGGACCCTTCAGTCTGCAGGCGGACGCTCTGTCCACTGAGCCAGACTGGCTAGGGGCAGGTGCTATTCTAATACTTTACCCACGTTAATCCACTTTGTCCTCGCAACTCTGTAAGGGAGATACTGTTATTTCCCCCATTTCTCAGACTGGGAAACTGAAATACAGAAAAGTTAGTCTGCTAGCCCAGGGTCACACAGCTGGTAAGTGACAAGAGCCAGTATTTGGATCCAGATAATTAGAGTCTAGATTCTGTGTACTTAACCACTCCTTTATGCTGTTGGTTTATTTTTTTGGCAGCAATTGTTCAATAATTGTTGAATGATTAAATAAAGAAAAGGGAATAGTTAGATAGGCTTTTCTAATTTGGGGATATCACGTATTTATTCATTTACCAAATATTTTCTGGGAACTTACTATATGCCAGGCACTCTGGTATACAAAGGGAATACAGTGTGAAAAACAAAATAGATGTTATCCCTGCCTTCAAAAAGCTTGTACAAATTATGAATTGTCACTTTCTCTCCTAAGATGGTGGTCTAGAAGTGAAACCACTATCATTGCTATTCATGATGTTTGGTTTCCTTTTCAGGTAATCAGAGTACCACTCATACCTGTTCTGCAGAGTATACTATTAGGTAATGGGACTGTGATGACAGTATTTCCTACACTCAATGATTTATTTTTTTCAAGATTGTACCGCAGTCATCATCTATCACTCTTAGTAGGGAAAAGAGAATGATGATGCTGAAGCTCCTATTGATGATGGTGTTTAGCTGTAGGAAGTTACCCAATTCATTGTCTCAGGACTCCATTCCAATTAGAGTCTGTCCCCTTTACCTAACAGACTTCAAAATTTGAGAAGCTGTTGATTGATCCAGTTCAAATCACCTTCTCTGTGTCTTACACAACCTCTCATTCAGGGCTTCCTCAGCATTACTAATTTGTAATTCATTAATAACACTTCTCCCAGTGTGACATACTATTGCTTGTTTGTATTGTTTTTCCAACTAGACCTTTTTAAAAAATATATATTTTTATTGATTTTTTACAGAGAGGAAGGGAGAGGGATAGAGAGTTAGAAACATCGATGAGAGAGAAACATAGATCAGCTGCCTCCTGCACACCCCCTACTGGGGATGTGCCCACAACCAAAGAACATGCCCTTGACCGGAATGAAACCCGGACCCTTCAGTCCGCAGGCCGGCGCTCTATCCACTGAGCCAAACCAGTCAGGGCAAGACCTTTTTTTAAATATAAAAAAGTAAAAATTAGGTATTTGCTAGTGTTTGGGTTGTATTAGTGGTCTCCCTATTCCACCTCTCAATTATTAGAATGAGGACATATGCAGTCTATATTGAAGAAAATAAATGCTGAGTCTGTGGCATAGTGAAGAAATGGTTTCTCTTTTCTGGGTGTAATAATTACACCAGCTGTGTTATCAAGGTCATAGTTTTTTACTCCTGGTAAGAGCAGCCTAAATTTTTATTAGTTGAAACTGCTCTGGGACACACTTTAATAATGTGAGATTTTTTTATTTTATTTTTTTTTACTTCAAGAAAAATTGGAGCAGTTTCTTTTGTTTTTCTGTTTATACTTCTTCCTTCACATGGGGAAGAAATAGGCAAAAAAGAGTTAGGAGGTAAGCAAGAAGGGAGTCTTCATAAATAGAATCAAAGGTAAGAATGAATTTTGCAGGGGAGATTCAAATAGAGGTGATTTGAAGGATGCACCTAGGCCTAGCAAAGGACACAAAAAACATTACACTTCCTGGATCCTGAAAAAAGTGGAGACTTCTCTTTACAACAACCATAAGTAGTCATGGATGTGGATTTCCAATGCTTAGGGAATAAATATTCTGCAAAATATCCAGGTCACAAATGATTGGCTGAGTCCTCTGGAATAGCAATTCTTTATGTTGTAAATCTTCAAGTCTTTGAAATCTGTTATTGCCCAAAGCCTGAGTATAATTCACCAAATCCCAGATTGACCTCGCTATGGAATCAGCTTGTTCATGATAAAAAAAAGGCAGGGAAAGAATTTGTAGAGTGAATTACTAGGTCCTGGTCTATTAAATGTACAAAGCACAGAAGGATGGTACTGGAGCTTTGACATGAGAGGAGGGACTTGAATTCTTTTGTAGCAGGAATGTGCTCGAACTTCCCAACGGCTTGAAAGAATGCCTAGAATTTCTTTTACTATTTTGGTCACTGCTATTTCACACAGAGGCAAGTGAATCTTCCAGAGCTAGCATGACTCGAGTAGGTGAGCCCCTAGCAAGCTTGTGGAGAGCAGAGTTGGCCAGTGCTCCATGGCTTGGGCATGGGGGAATTCCTGTGTTTCTCACGCATGGGTGTCAGAGAGAGCCGTTGTAAATCTTTAAAGGCAACAGGAAAATTAATGAGCACTGCACAGAACAGGACCTTGTCAGCTCCATAATGGGCAGTGGGAGGAAGAATTCTGCTGTTTTTCCTCCAGGCATTTAGTGTAACTCAAAAATGCCTGCTTTGTGGTCATTAGCCAATTATAACAGCTTTCCACTCTGAAGAATTTAGTCATTTATTGCTTTTAATTCATTTGGAGGAAAATAGTATTCAGTACAATCAAGATGATGGGGTCTATTACATTGAATTTTCCCTTTAGTGATGGAAAAGGAATATTTCTCTTAAATCATTTAGGACATTGAATGCTTGATAACGAAGCCCTACAATCTGGATAAAGAGCAGGGGTCATTATAGCTATCTTCTGAAGGTCCTTCCCCATTAGACTGTGAGCTCTATGAGACTAGTGATTTTGTTTTGTTCACAACTATATCCTCTGGGTCCAGAAGAAGTACCCATCAGATAGGAGGGTCATAAGAAATATCTGTTAAATTCATGAAGATCTACAATCCAACAAATGATGTTGAGAAAGGAGCGCAGAGCTTTAAAATAGCATTGTGCAGTTGATAGAGCATAAGATTTGAAATAAGACAGATCCCTATTTTGAATATTTGGCTCAGCTAGTTACTAGCTAGTTACTGGCCCTGGGCAAGTTATTTCACTCCTGTTAATATCACATTCTCCATCTGTAAAATGAGGTAATAGTGCCTACTTCAAAAGGTTGTTCTGAGGATTATTTGAGATAATGATTGTGATGATGTTTGGTGTTCCAAAAATGCTGGTCCTACCCCTGCCTTTCCATAAATTATGTTGCTTCAGTAAGGAATTTACATAGTGGACTACCTATTCAATGGGAGAAAAAGAGAAAGCAAGCATCTATTACCATAAAATCGATTATACTAGTAAAGAACTCTTCATGTTGTAAGGTATTTATTGTTTTGTTTATACATGTTATTTTATTTTCTGCTTAAGAAAGGAAAACCTATTTCATAAAAATATTGGAGTCCTGAAAAATCATCTGTTGCCAAATATGAGGCTTTAAATACCCCTTCTCAATAGTTTTCACCTATTCCTAGTAGGATACCATATGGGAGGCAATTGAAAAACTTGGAGGGGTCTTTTCTAAAGTTAATGTTCTTTATTGAGGCATTTGGTGAAATCTGTTAAATTTTGCAGGATACTAATTAAGTGTACTTATAAGTACTGCTTTAAAAAATGTATTCACTGTTTTTATTTCAAACTGCTTAGTATAACATTCATCAAAGGCAGAGAACACATTAATAAAAATATCCAGTTGTACATTCCCAATTGTTATAAAAAGCTCTCTAGGTTGCTGAAGGTCACTGCTGGGCAAGTCTCCATGGGTAAGAGGTTGGAACACATAAGTGTGTGTAACATGAGTGTATCTGAGGTTAAGGAATTCCATTTGCTGTGATGCAAGTTGTGTACTTTTCCTTAATTTTTCTCCCCATACCTATCAAGGAAAATGTTAGCCTGGATTTTATTTTTCATTTACAGGACTGGGAAAAAATGTGAAGTCTGTGTGGATTATTATCATTTTTTGTGGCTTGAATCCTCATTTCTGTGAGACAGTATGTTAGGCAGTTACCCATATTTTCCTTTCCCAATGTCAATGCTTTTTCACCTTCCTCCTTATTTTTTAAGCCTCTCAGTGGGGGTACAACCGAGTGTATGAGTAGGACTGGCACTACCTAAAGGGAAATTAGGAAGCTACCTAAGCAGCCTGATTTATGAGGCATTGAAAGGCACAGCTGACCAAAAATATCTCCATCACTGGCCTGCCATCAGTGCCTAAAATTCTCATGATAAAAATCACTCATTAAAAGTTTCCTGCAGACACGCATGGCTTATTTGGGTCAATAAAGCATTGTGTTAGGGAGAAAAAGGGAAGTGAGAAACCGGGAAAGTATCTCATTAGAATGATTTATTTCATCTTATCAATCTATCAGTCTTTTGGTGAATAGTAGCATCTTGACAAGTATGTACAGATACTGTTCAAGGCTGGAGGGAAAGTTGGGAGTTTAGAGTTTTGTGTAGTGTCTTCACGGAGACTCTGACAAGTATGAAGCCAGTGAGCTCCTGGAAGGAGATCGCCCAAAGTGGATTGAGGAGATATCAAAGACAAATTTAGGTATTTCACAAATCTGTTTAGGCCAGGTTAGGAAGTAGTAGGGTACATAAAAGCTGGAGGGGTCTCCTTTAAACTCCCCTTTTCCACCATCTTAGTTCTTGGATAGCTATAATAAAACTAATGATTCTGCTATTCATAAAATAACATTTGTGATGAAAGCCAAGTAGACTTATGACTAGAAGAAGGATGTCCAGCTAACAGCTTAGGCCTGCTCCCCAGGGGATTGAGCCTAAGCCTACAGGTAGACATCCCCCGAGGGCTCCTGGGCTGTGAGAGAGCACAGGCCGGGCTGAGGGACCCCTCCGGGTGCACAAATTTTCATGCACCGGGCCCCTAGTATTTCAATATAAGGCAAAATCAATTGGTTTCCTGATTTTTTTCTTTTGTTAATCCTCACCCGAGGGAGGATATTTTTCCATTGATTTTTTTAGAGAGAATGGAGGGAGGGGGGAAAACAGGAAGAGAAACATCAATGTGAGAAAGACGCATCAATTGGTTGCCTCTGCAGGCACCCCATCCAGGGTCAGGGATCGAGCCTGCAACCGAGGTATGTGCCCTTGACCAGAATTGAACCCAGGACCCTTTAGTCTGCAGGCTGATGCTCTTAACTAAGTTAAACCATCTAGGGCCTAATTTCTTAATTATTATTACCTAAGGTTTCTCTGTTGCTTTATCTTCTTTAGCTTTTCTAGCTCCTTAAACACATATAGTAGTAAGAGAGTTCAATGGGAAAATTTTGTAGAAGGTATTTGGAAGTATCTCACATAGGTCCTGGTATGTAGCAATGGAAGCAGTGGTTGCTTTCTTTTATTCTCTTATATCTTATTTTATTTTATTTATTTATTTTTTATAAATCTTTATTGTTCAGATTATTACAGGTGTTCCTCTTCCCGCCCCCATAGCTCCCCTCCACCTGATTCCCCACCCCACCCCATACCCTTACCCCCCCGCCACTGTCTTCATCCATAGGTGTAAGATTTTTGTCCTATCTCTTCCTGTACCCCTCAGACCCCCTTCCCCCTGAGAATTGTCTGTCGCCTCCCTTTCTATGTCCCTGATTCTATTATATTCACCAGTCCATTCTGTTCTTCAGATTTTTTTATTCACTTGATTTTTAGATTCACTTGTTGGTAGGTATGTATTTGATGTCTTTTTGTTGTTCATAATTTTTACCTTTACCTTTTTTTTCTTCTTCCTCTTCTTAAAGAATACCCTTCAGCATTTCATGTAATCCTGGTTTGGTGGTGATGAGCTCCTTTAGCTTTTTCTTGTCTGTGAAGCTCTTCGTCTGACCTTCAATTCTGAATGATAGCTTTGCTGGATAGAGTAATCTTGGTTGTAGGTTCTTGCTGTTCATCACTTTGAATATTTCTTGCCACTCCCGCCTGGCCTGCATAGTTTCTGTTGAGAAATCAGCTGACAGTCGTATGGGTACTCCCTTGTAGGTAACTAACTGTTTTTCTCTTGCTGCTTTCAAGATTCTCTCTTCGTCTTTTGCCCTTGGCATTTTAATTATGATGTGTCTTGGTGTGGTCCTCTTTGGTTTCCTCTTGTTTGGGGTTCTGTGCGCTTCCTGGACTTGTAAGTCTATTTCTTTCACCAGGTGGGGGGAAGTTTTCTGTCATTATTTCTTCAAATAGGTTTTCAGTATCTTGCTCTCTTTCTTCTTCTGGCACCCCAAAAATTCGGATGTTGGTACGCTTAAAGCAGTCCCAGAGGCTCCTTACGCTATCCTCACACTTTTGGATTCTTCTTACTTTCTGCCTCTCTGGTTGGGTGTTTTTTGCTTCCTCATGTTCCAGATCTTTGGTTTGACTCTTGGGGTATGGTGATCTACAGTTGAGTTTCTGTATATTCTTTATTTCAGACAGTGTATGCATAATTTCTGACTGGTCCTTTGCCACTTTTTTTGGTATTCTCATTAAGGTCCTTGATGGTCTCTTCAAGTTTATCAGCGGTTTTTAGAAGATTCTTGAGTAACCTTATAAATGTGGTTCTGAACACTGTGTCATCCATTAGTTTACTTTCCTCCATCTCTTCTATTCGTGACCTGCTTCGGTGTTTCCACATTTTGGCTGCTTCCCTGTGTTGATGGAGTGGCTTTGTGTGGTCAGTGACCTATAGGGGCCGGTAGCTCAGCTTCCCCAATCTCCCTAGGTGGTCACTCTTGGTACCCCCCTTTGTGGGCTGAGTGCAAAGTCTTGGTGTTGTTAAGCCTTGATTGCTGTTGGTACACTGGGAGGATTTGACCTCCAGGCCAATTGGCTGTGAGGATCAGCTGTGTCTACGCCAGGAGACAGCCTTATTCAACTAGACTTGCAAAATTGTAAAAGCCTCTGTGCTCAGCTTGGATGGGGCGGAGTTTCAGGGTGGAGCCTACAGCCTTGGCTTCCCATCAGCCCCGCCCTATGAGGTTCCTGGGTCTCAGTGTCCCTCAGTGTCCCTCTGTACTCCCTGCAAACACCTCTGAGAGAAAGGCGCCCTGGAGTTTCGCCCGCTGCCAAACAGTCTAGTCTCTCCCCCAATGAATCTGGATTCCTAGATTCTCACCTGGAACTGGGTTTCAGTGCAGTCGGAACTGGGGCTCAGCGCAGTCCGGAGCTTTTGTCTCCTTCCCGCTAAGGCAATTCAGCAGCACAGTCAACAGTCCGTCCTCTGCGCGCATTCACGTGCGCGCCTCTGGAGTTCTGCCTTTTGCCGCTCCCCTGAGTTTCCGCCTTACAGCCCAGATTCCCCCAGTATGAGCCTGGGTCCCCAGGGTCTCACCCGGAACTGGGGTTCAGTGCAGTTGGAACTGGGGTTCAGTGCAGTCGGAGCTGGGGTTCAGCACAGTCCGTAGCTTTTGTCTCCTTCCCGCTAGGGCAATTCAGTGGCACAGTCAACAGTCTGTCCTCTGCGCGCATTCACGTGCGCGCCTCCAGAGCTCTGCCTTTCGCTGCTCCCCTGAGTTTCTGCCTTACAGCCCAGATTCCCCCAGTATGAGCCTGGGTCCCCAGGGTCTCGCCCGGAACTGGGGTTCAGTGCAGTCGGAGCTGGGGTTCAGCGCAATCTGGAGCTTTTATCTCCTTCCTGCTAGAGAACGCTGGCCAGGCACTCAGCCGCCCCATCCTCTCCGGCTCCATCCTCCCCGCACGCGTGCGCCCCCGTTTCTCTGCCTGTGTCTCCGTACCTCAGGCTTTTATGGCTCCTCTGATTTTCCTTGTGGTTTTCTCTTTCCTTCTAGTTGTGGGCGTTTCAGTCAGCCAGCTTTCCTGTGGTTCTGGATGATGTCCGTTTTGACTTTTAGTTGTATTTTTGAAATTGTTGTGCGAGGCTGCAGATTAGGTGTTTACCTATGCTGCCATCTTGGTTTCTCCTCTCTTATATCTTTATCCCTTGTTTTCTGCCTCTTGCTCTCCCTTCTTGATTAACAAAGTGTCTACATTTTTAAAAAATATGTTTTTATTGATTTAAAAAAAAAGAGAATAGAAGGGAGAGAGAGATAGAAACATTGATGAGAGGGGAACGTCATCAACTGGCTGCTTCCTGCATGCCCCCTCCTGGGGATCGAGCCCACAACCCAGGCATGTGCCCCGACCAGGAATTGAACCAGGGACCTCTTGATTCCTGGGGCAACGCTCAAGTATTGAGCCACACCAGCTGGGCAAATGTCTACATTTTTATTTCCTGTCTCTCTCTGGTGTAATTACTTCTAATTCATCTTGCAAGCAGGATTGCTCTACATAACAAAAGTCAGAGCAGACAGAATTGATTTGAAATGGAATGCAGTTGAATTTTACAGCTTATTCAGGGTCATTATTGATAAATGCAAGAGTGGGCCTTATGGCCATAGCTGGTTTGGCTCAGTGGATAGAGCGTCAGCCTGTGGACTGAAGGGTCCCAGGTTTGATTCCGGTCAAGGGCACGTGCCAGGGTTGCAGGCTTGATCCCCAGTAGGGGGCGTGCAGGAGGCAGCCAATCAATGATTCTCATCATTGATATTTCCATCTCTCTCCCTCTCCCTTCCTCTCTGAAATCAATAAAAAAATATTTTTTAAAAAAGGAGTGGACCTTATGTCTACACAAAGCTCAGAAAACTAGACCAAGAGCAAAAGAGCAGAGGTAAGAAATGGACTCTGACTATTTCATCTTAGTATAAATTATGGTAAGCAGTATTACCCTAATGACAATGTAACAAAGAGAAAGGTATTAGAAAATTATGTAATCACAGAATGGAATATTAGGATACATTATAATATGCAGTATGGAGAAGAAAAATGGGAAACATGTTGACCATTAGTGGACTTCCATCAATTAGGATCTAAAAGAAACAGCCAATGAGGAAAATGGTGCAGTTGGCATCACCTCACATGGATTCCTTTCTCAATGCCAGATCTCAGTTTAGTGTTTGAAATGTGAACTCTGAGAGTTAGAATGCCTAAGTTCAAATCCATTTTCCACAGTCAGTATTAGCTGAGAATCCTTGGACAATTTAGTTAGTCTCTCTGTGCCTCAATTTCCTTATCTGGGAAATGGATATAATAATAGCGTGCACTTCAGGGGTGCTTAGGAAGAGTAAATAAGAATAACACATAAAACACTTAGAAAAGTGCCTAGCTTGTGGTAAATTCTTAAGTATTAATTCCTTTTAATGTTATTATCTTATTATTTTTTATTCACTGAGTTTGAAATCCGTGGCGGTGTCCTGGCTGAGAAGGATGTGTTCAGGGAGTTTCTGGGCAGACCATTTGCTCATATTGTGAAAATTTGCTGACAGTGGCTATTTTTCTTTCAGGAAAGCAAGGTTCTCTGCCTGGCTGCCATTCTCATCTACTCAAATAAATGCACTATAATTTGGTCATTCCTAATACATCTTGGATATTCTTGCATTTATAAATTAATTCATTACTAGTGATCACACTTTGGAATATGGCCACTCACCTGTGAGAATATATTAATAAACTAGAGTTAAATTCAGCATTTACTAACACCCTCTTTTTACAGAACATACATTTCAAATTTTCAAAATACCTATTTGGCCCAGTGCATATTTCTTTCTTTCTCATGACTAACACTCTGCTTTTTTCATTATTCGGTATATGTGAGCTGACTAATAATAAATCTGATAATTTTTTCATTAAAAACGTTGCGGTTCTCAAACAGTTATTAACGCTCAAAAAGTAGAGAAATGACTAAATCACTTTGGTGAAAGTGTAGGAAAGCAAGGACAAGGGCATCATTTAAAAAAAAAGTATTCTCAGATAAATCATTCTTCGAGAGACTTAAAAAAACATGTCATGCAAGGCACACCCCTTTGCTTTTATTCCATTTTTATCATACCAATCTCCCTTGCAAAATTGAGGTTGTTCATAAATATTTTCCTTCCAGGCTGTGGGAAATAAGTCTTGAGTAACTTTGGCTCTTTGATAAAATTAGGTTAGGAGACTGCTTATCACTGAAACAATGAACACAAAAGCAATTCAGTCCTGGGGCCTCTGAAAAACTCCTTAGCAGCCCAGGCGGTGCTCCTGCTCCTTGTTCTCAGGCATTCCAGGGGCGTGGCCAAGGGACAGCCAGCACAAGGAATTTTCAAGGTTCTTTTTCCCACCCTTTAGAGTTGATAAGTCTCTGATCATTCAGAAAAGGATTTATTTGGCAAGAATCCAAAGTATCCCGAAGAACTATGTTTGTCCATAAGAGGCCTTGCTCTCTGTTTAATATAGCCAGAGGGACATTGCTTTTTGGACTCCTGGTCACATCCCCACAGATTTGACCTCATTTAGTGGACACTATTAAAAGATTATCATATTACTGAGAATTTCCATTGCATCAAATACTAAATATTAGTAACATTCTTCTCTGGGGAAAATGATGTAATAACAGGGCATAGACTAGGTTGACCTCAGGCAAATTATACAGAGGTATGTGGAGATTATGCAACTAATCTGCTAACAACCCCACAGTATAGAGAGAGACTTTCCCAGTACTTCTTGAAGGAAGTGTTCAGGTTCATCTGAAGCCATAGATGGAGATTTTATTAGAATCTGTTGCCTTGGTATCGAGATCATTATTTTGAAAGATGCCATGGAGGAGAAAGTGTACATAGAAGCGTGGCAGAATGATGGAAGGATAGAATGGGAATGGGGTCATGGGCCGGCTAGCTTACGCTCCATTTTGTTGTTTACTTTTACAAATGGGGAACACAGGGTTTTCTTTTTTCTTTCCCTTTTTCCACTTTGGAAGCCAAATGATGCTCATAAGAAATTAAAACTGCAGCTAAAGTGCTGCAAGTGATTGAGAATCAAAACCTTAAGAAATAATTATACCAATGACCTAATTTTTGGAATGTTGCCAGAAAAGGTGCTCAAAAGAGCATCTAAGACAGAGAGGACTGGGAATACATATTTAGGCTGAAACAATATGGCAAACAATCAAAATTAAATATTTAGTTATACTTTTCCTTGAACTTGCTTTTAAAACAATTGATTACATTTTAATTGTTTTTTAAAAAAACAAATTACACATGTAGTACATGATCAACAGAAGAAAGTAAAACAGTATAGATATAAGCAAAATAAAAAGGGAAAATCTTCCTCCTTCTATCCCCTACAAGGGCAAATACTGCTATAACCCTGCTATCTTTTAGACCTTTTAAAACACTGTATGTATTATAAATGTGTTTTGGAGTGGGGGCTAATACAATATGTATTGTTCTGCAAATTTTTTCACTCAAGAATATAGACATATTTCTATTCTTTTAAAAAATAGACAATTGTGTTTTTTAAAATGGTTAGTTATTTTAAATAAAGTGAAATGAAAAAGAAGGCAACTTGGCAATTTTGAAACTTAAGCAAGTTTTATATTTGATGTATTTAAAATATTTTTCTTGGTATGAATTACTTACCAACATATTTTATAAGTTGCTTGTAAATGATATCATACTAGATAGTGTTCCACCTACTAACATAAGATAGGAGTAGGAAAGCAGCTGAGGCATGCTACAGGTGATAAATGTAGATATCATTAGAAAATGTATAGTATAATTACAATTCTATAAAAGATATGTATACTAGGATGCATAAAAACAATCTAGTAGTATAGAAACTAAAAGCCAACAGCTGTTATCACAGGATGGTTGAAATATAGGTATTTTTCCTTATTATAGTTTTCTGTATTTTCAACAATGAACTTTTATTACTTTTAGAATTAGTTAAAAAGCAAATGCAATATAAAAATGCAATGCATCTGATAAAAATTTATGTCTAAGCACTCACTACAGAAGCTAAACTCATCTGAATTAACATCCACTCCATCCCCAAATTCCATAGTAACAGAGTACAAACACTAGGCCCTGGTTTGATTTTCTTAGTTTAAGGAATTAGATTTGAGTTCCCTCATTAGAGGAGGCAATCTTTAGCATCATTCAGAGTTGATCAGAAAATGAGACAAAAATCAGGAGATAATATTTCTTTATTACATATTAAAAAATTAACAAAGCAATATATATATACATATATATTTTGCAAGTCCACAGGACCTCAGGAAAAATATATGTTCTGTATGTGAAATTAATGTTGTGGTACTGTGGTTCATGTTTCGTATATTCAAATACAGAAGAAACTATATGTAGAGTGATTATACATGGGTACAGAAGATGAATAATAATAAAAAACTGTAATTTTGTGAACTATCACATACATTGTGTCAAAAAAATGAGTAAATACAAATGACCATATACTGTTAATAAAGAAAAGGAGGAAACTGTTTCAATATTCACGTTTAAATACTAAAACACAAAAATAAAACAAATTCTGTGTCTATAAGAATTTTTGAAGTGTATACAGTGCATTGCAAATAAATGAGCCCTTTAAAATTTAAAGTCCATTTTCTCTTTACCAAAGCCTATTTTTATACTTATGATTTCTTTCTCTTATTTTAAAGTCTCTTTTTGTTTATAAAAATGTTTCATCATGGCCGATATCTCTGGAATCTAATCTCTAGCCTGAAGCCGAGACTTCATGCAAACATATTCTCCTTTAAGGTTGCATCTTCACATATTTTCTCCAAGTATTCAGAGTCAAATAGTACAACTTCCTTTATCTGGTCATGTTTGCCCACATTTAGTGGCAGTGCTTCTGTTTCAGTAGGCTTTCTTACACATGCCCTTTTCTTTTTTTGCTGTTAACAGCGTCTCCCAACTCACACAACACAAGTGATAGGTAGTAAAGTGCTTTATACAGAGAAATACTATATAAATGTGGAGAGGTTCCTCTTAACACGCCACAGGCCAAAGTTCACACACATCACACAAGAGAAGGCTCTTTTTAAGAGACACCTTTTCTGATAGAAGGGTTGGGATTCCTTAAAATCTTATTAATTAATGTAAGTAACATCCAAAGCTGGGAGAAGTCCTTGTTACATGTATTGCCCTTAATGGATTATTGTTAAATATCATACTGCTATTAAAAGATTCTTAATAGCTATGAATTTCAGAATAAATTCTATAGAAAACAGGTATCAGCATAGATTTTTTTTTCATTTCTCTTTATGAAACAAAGTGTATTTAAACATGGGCCCAAAAGAGATAGACAAGGCCCATGCATTGGAACATTTCTATACATTTTGGCACTTAAAAATATTCCAGTTTCATTAATGAGTTCTCCTTTCCATTAAGCTTGTGTTTTATCCATAGAGAAGTGCCATTATGTGCCATACACCTTTATTGCTACTTGCACTCTCTTTTTAAAATATCCATGACTTTTCTTCCAAGAGATGGTTTCCAGCGCTGGACAAAACTTTTCATATTCACAATTAGTTTGCCTGTTCTTACATCCTCATGTCCTGCTACAAGGTACTCCAAACCTAAAAGAGAACAAAAGGAGCTATATAGTATCATAATTTATTGAAGGGGAGATGTGACTTCAGCAGTTTTATGTATGCATAGTTAATGGTTTTATATATTCAAGGTTGGAATTGGGAATAATCCTATATAATAAAAGCCTAATATGCTAAGTGTCTGGTTATCTGGTCATCCGTTCAACCAATCAAAGCGTAATATGCTAATGATACACTAAGGCCGCTCAACTGCCCGCTATGACGTGCACTGACCACCAGAGGGCAGACAGTGGACCGGTCAACCAGTCGTTATGACGTGCACTGACAACCAGGGGGCAGGCGCTTTGACTGGTAGGTTAACTTGGTGCTGAGGTCCGGCCAATTGGGACTGAGTGAGATGGGCTGGACACGCCCTGGAGCCCTCCCGCGGTTCCTCCGCAGCTGGCCAACCTCCTGTGTCCCTCCCCGGCCCCGATCATGCACCAGTGGGGTCCCTCGGCCTGGCCTGTGCCCTCTCACAATCCAGGACCTCTTGGGGGATGTCAGAGAGCCGGTTTTGGCCCGATCTCGCAGGCCAGGCCAAGGGACCCCACTGGTGCACGAATTCATGCATCGGGCCTCAAGTAGACAATAATAGCTGACATGTAAGAAGCATTTATTAAGTGCTTTACATGTATTATCTCATTAATCTTGAAAATCACCTTATAAGTAGATATTATTTTTCTTCTTGTTTTACAAATGAGGAAATGGAGGCTTGGCATGATCAAGAATGTATTCTGTGTCTCTCAGTGGTAGCAGCATTTTGACTTAAGCTTAGGTCTGTCTGATTACAGAACTATTTGCTCTATACAATACCACCCTCTATGGCAGTGATGGCGAACCTATGACACGCATGTCAGCACTGACACGCGTAGCCATTTCTGATGACACGTGGCCACATGCCGAGGATGAAACATCTGCTGCTCCTGAGGATGAAACATTTGCGACTAGAGTCTTGGAGTTAGTTTTTTCCTCAAAGTGACACACTACCCGAGTTATGCTCAGTTTTTTGGCGAAGTTTGACACACCAAGCTCAAAAGGTTGCCCATCACTGCTCTATGGTAAAGAAATAAGATGCCGAAACCGGTTTGGCTCAGTGGATAGAGCATCAGCCTGCGGACTGAAAGGTCCCGGGTTCGATTCTGGTCAGGGCATGTACCTTGGTTGTGGGCACATCCCCAGTAGGGGGTGTGCAGGAGGCAGCTGATCGATGTTTCTAACTCTCTACTCTCTCCCTTCCTCTCTGTAAAAAATCAATAAAATATATTTTTAAAAAAAGAAATAAGATTCCATGGGCACGTAACATACTGCTATAAATCAGTATTTCTTGGGGACTCACTATGTGTGGTAGTGTATAGTAAGGAGAATTTAATGAAAGTTTAAAAACCATTTGGGAAAACATATCAGAAGAGAGCTATGGGTTATACAAAATTGCACATATTTCCTAGATAAAGTCGATGTGCTTTTGGAATATAGGAGGTTTGTTTGTTATACATTTTAAAAAAGATTTTGTTGTTGTTGTTAATCTTCACTTGAGGATATTTTTCCATTGATTTTTAAGGAGAGTGGAAAAGTGAGGGAAAGACAGAGAGAAACATAATGTAAGAGAAACACATTGATTGGTTGCTTCCTGCATGAGCCCTGACCAGGGCCCAGGCCAGGGAGGAGCCTACAACCAAGGTATGTGCCCTTGACTGGAATCAAACCTGGGACTCTTTGTTCCGCAGGCCGAAGCTCTATCCACTGAACCAAACCAGCTAGGGCTAAAAAAGATATTTTTATTGATTTCAGAGAGGCAGGGAGAGACAGATAGAACATCAATGATGAGGAGAGAATCATTGATTGGCTTCCTGCATTCCCCCTACTGGGGATTGAGCCCACAACCTGGGCATGTACCCTGACTGGGAATTGAACCATGACCTCCTGGTTCATGGTTGATGCTAAAGCACTGAGTGACACTGGCCAGGCTATTTGTTATACATTTTTTTAAAAATGGTGAGAACTGACCAGACCTAGAGCTGACTTTGTAATTCAAAATTCTTCTCAGGCTAACAAATGCATACATAAAAAAAAAAAAGACAGTCTCATTATCTATATGTTAATAAAAAGAAATATGACAATCTCCCTCAGTAGACATTTGTTGTAATATCAATATTGGTATTTTTCATTAATATTATAGAACACAGCAAATAAGTAATTATATTTATAAAAGAAAAATTTCCAGCCCAGCCAGCATGGCACAGTGGTTGAGGTCTACCTATGAACCAGGAGGTCACAGTTCAATATCTGATCAGGGCATATGCTCGTGTTGCAGGCTTGATCCCCAGAAAGGGGTGTGCAGGAGGCAGCCAATTGATGTTTTTCTCTCATCGATGTTTCTATCTCTCTAAAATCAATAAAAATATATTAAAAACACACACAATCTCAGCTCTAGCTGTTTTGACTCAGTGGATAGAGCATCGACCTGTGGACTGAAGGGTCCCCAGTTCAATTCTGGTCAAGGGCACGTGCCCAGGTTGCAAGTTCGATCCCCAGTAGGGGGCATGCAGGAGGCTGCCAAGCAATGATTCTCTCTCATCATTGATGTTTCTATCTCTCTCTCCCTCTCCCTTCCTCTCTGAAATCAATAAAACAAACAAACTTCAAATTAAGGGAAAATACTAGATGTTAAAACTCAATTGAAAATTTCAATTTAAACTCATGGTTTTAAAAAATATATATGTATACTTGTTTATTCACAGAAATAACCTAGAAAAATGTCACTCAGTGAAATTATTGGTTCAGGAAGGGATTACCAATTGGTGTTTAAATCATTAAATGAATGGTTAATGGGACACTTGATATTTGTATAGTGATTAAATAACACCACATGCATTATTTTTTAGTCTCAAAAGGGAAAACAGCTCTGGTCAGTGGCCCAGTTAGTTGAGTGTGGTCCCATGTACCCAAAGGTTGCCAGTTTGGTTCCAAGTCAGGGCATATACCCAGGTTGCAGGTTCCATCCCTGTCGGAGTGTGCACTGGAGGCAACCATCAATGTTTCTCTCTCAAATCAATGTTTCTATTTCTCCCTCTTCCTTCCTCTCTCTAAAATCAATAAAAACCTTTTTTTTTTTTTTTTGAAAAAGGAAAAACAAAATAGCCCAATGGAGAGATCAGACTGTTACCACTCTCACTCAAGTGTCAGTGTAGCAACACTGATGGTGGGTCCTCAGGTCCTATGTGTCTTCTGATGTTATTTGACACAAAGTACCCAACATGAAGTATATAACACAAAGTGTAATGAATTCAAGCCAAAATGTTTATCTTGACTCTATCAAGCTTTTCTTTAAAGGTTACAGAAAATATTGGAGGTATAGGGACAAGCTAAATGACACCACAAGGAACCAACTAGACAAACGTAGAAGGGTAGGGTAGTCTCCAGGACAGCTGGCCTGGTTTCTTAAACAATAACAATTTTTTTCAACAACAATAAAAAGAAACTGTACTTGAATAAAAGAGACTTGAGGGACTTAAAAGCCAGATAGTATGTGACCCTTGCAAGTACAAACCACCTCAAAAGGACATTTTGGGATTTGTTGGGAAATCGGAATATGGTCTGAGTATTAGATTATATGAAAATAAACTAAAATTGAAGATAAAGATCATTAACTGAATAAAGTGGGCTACATATATTATGATTTTATTTTGGTTAAAAAATATGGCATGTATGTGTACAAAGAAAGATCTGGAAGGATTTTCACTGAGATATTAACAGAGATTATCTCTGGAGGGCAGAAATGTGAAATTTAAAATTTTCCCCTAAATTCTATACCTGTAATGTATCTATATATTGCTTCTATAACAATAAAAGGATTATTTAAAAAGTTTATTAAAACAAGTCAATCCTAAGTTAAAGATAGCTATGATGGTGTTTTCACAAAAGAGAAATAAAAGGAAAATAATGACATAGAAAGGTTTAGACATTGGGGAGCACAAATGAATGATGGATTAGAAGGTATTTAAATTCTTTAAAGGGTTACCTTAGCTTTTGCATGAGAAAGAATCCCAATCCTGCAGGACACTCAACCAATTGAGAGCCACACTGGCCAGGGCTTAAGTGCTAGTTTTGACATTCTAAAACATGATTAATGAATGACTACAAGTATATATGAATATAGGAATGGATGAATTTGCAGGGATGCCCAATTAGATTGCTCTTTTTCAAAAGTAGCAAAGGAAGCAAGTTGGCCTGTTAAGGTTTCAGAATTTTCTTATCAGCTTTCTTTGCGCTTAGCTATTGAACTTGTAAAAATGGAAAAACAAAGTGAAATGAAAGAGTGTCTGGTTTTGCTTTGGCAAGTTCCAGTCTTTTCTTCAAAGTGAGTAAACATGTTTTCAAGAATTCTTTGAATAATTGTGCTTATGTTTTCAATTGTGATGAACTCAGTTGATTCTTTGACTGTTTGGCAGAAATCTGATTAGGAAGTATAGTTCACTTCCTGGAGAGTGGCTCAGATGGTCAAAGCTTTTGTTTTCAACGTCTGGCTAAAAAACTGAGTGGATTATTTTTTTCTTCCTTTGCCATGATAGTAGAAAGTGCTTATGGGAAGAGCCCCTGTGCCTAAATTGTTGGGAAATAGGACACAGATTAATGACTCTTCATTTCCTGTATTAAAAAATCCAAGATTCTGGTTACTTAATTTGTTCTTTGAAACAATATTTATTTATTTAAAATGTTTTCTTTTTCCATTTTTAAAAATTTAAATTAATTTAAATGAAATACTGAAGGTGTAAAAAAGGTGTGAGCGGCTATTTAACAGTAGAAATATAGTCAAGAATTGTATATCATTGTTTAGATGGTTTGGGTTGAGGTAGATATTTTATTGATAGTTTCTCTCTCTCAGTTATGTTTGTTTCCCTCAAATTTATGTGTTAAAGATCACAAAAGACTTCTTATTAATATAACTGTGGTTTCCTGGACTTATACTTGGAAGGAATTATATCTGGAAGAGAAATTATGCACTTGTTTCAACAGTGCATTTGAGACACAGAGGGCAACTACACAAACGGAAATACAGAGGATTTAAAAAAAAATTATTTGTGCTCTGGCTGGTGTGGCTCAGTTGGTTGAGCATTGTCCCGTGCATCGAAAGGTCGCTGGTTCGATTCCCAGTTGGGGCACATGCCCAGGTTGCAGATTCAGTCCCCGGTGGGGGTGCAGAAGGGAGGAAACCAACTAATTGATGTTTCTCTCTCTCTTTCCCTCATGCTCTAAAAACATTTAAAATCAATAAAAATATTTTAAAAGTTATTTGTGCTCTGTCCAGTGCTGTGCAGTGGTTAGAGAGTCAGCCATTGCACCAAAGGTCTTGGGTTCGAGATCTGGTCAAGGGCACGTATCTGGGTTGCAGGTTTGATCCTCAATTGACATGTCTCTCTTATATTGATGTTTCTCTCTCCCTCCTCCTCTCTCTCCTCACCCCTTCCTTTTCACTCTCTCTAAAAATTAATAGAAAAATATCCTGGGGTGAGGATTAACACCACCAACAAAAAAAAGTTATTTGTTTTTCTAGAATTTACTATCTGGAAACTATGTTACTATTATTGAGGTACTAATGGTAGGTAATGGGGACACTATGATAAAAAAAATCTAAATCCTGTCCTCAAACTTAATGAGGGAGACAGTAAAATAAGCAGTTTATGACACAGTATGACAAATGTACTTATAGAGTGTAACGGTATGAATCCCTGCAAATTCCACTGCACTTCAAGTTTCTCTAAGATTTTACAAGGTTTGTTTGTCTATTTGTTTGCTTGCTTGTTTATTTCTGCTGTTTCTAGTTTAAAACCAGAATGATCATTTAATGAAAAATAAGATGCTAACTTGAGAGTTGTTTTCTATCCAGGAGAAACAGATGCTTCTCATGCAGTAGTAGAAATGAATTCAATATTATTTGCACAGATGGAATTTTGCATTTGAACTTCCTTTGGGAGCAAGTTCTACCCAGGGCATCGTAATAGGACCTAGCTTTCAGATAAAGTGTTAGTAGCAGATAAATTCATGAAAGTGTTTTCTATGCTACTGACACCTGGAACCAATCTGAGACTTCTCTTTTAGGGCAGAGAATATTATATTGCTGGATTTTAAAGTATTATACTTTAATACAGCACCTGGAAGAGAAATCGTTTTTTGATGTCAGTTCAAAGAATTCCATTTGGGCTTTCCCCAGAATTCAGATGTGAAAAGAAGAGATGCTTTTTGCAGAGTTTATTTAGGTTGTGGTTCAGAGAATGTAAGACAAACAGCAATTCAGCAGAGAGAAAGTAGAAAAAAATCTAATGCTCACCAGGATTGAGGATTGGACAAGTGCAGCCTCTGTTAGTCCATGATTCTGGATATAATGTTCGCTTTCCTCGTAAAATTTTCAATTTGGTAGATTTTAAGACTTTTTTAATCTTCACACTGACCTCAGCATGAGATCCTTTATCATGAGCTGATAAAATCTTTATTTTTAGCACTGTAACAACACAATTTCCAAAGTCAAAATGCATAAAATTTCATGTCATCTTTTGAGTTTTGAACAACAACTTAAATATGCACTTCAGAGTATAATGGAAAAGTGAATGAATGATGTATCATTAGGCTCAGCAATTTGCTACTGGCTTCATCTCATTTATATCAACTATACTCTTCCTTCTTAGACATTTACAACTGCTACTCATTCCCATATCACTACTCTAAAAGAATATCAGCCATTTGCCTACTGCAAGTATAATCTTAAACACATTCAGCTATCAACTAAATAGAAAGATGTGTAGGAGGTAGAATTGTTATCCTGGTTTTAATTTAGATTCTAATTATATTATACTCTTCTGGTTGATTATGTATAAAGTTATGACAAAGAGCAAATGTTACTACCGGGTTTTATTTTAAGTATTCTAAAGAGATTAAATAATATTATTATTTAATCATCTTCCTCTGGTGTAAAATGCAAGCTGACTGGGGTTAAGGAGGCTGTCCTATATGATGGCAGAGCTCCAGTATTTTATATGACTCATGATTGCATTATGCTCTAAGATCTATGAAATAGATGGGGGAGGTGTTAAGTAATGAAATAAGTTGGGGTGGGGGAGAAAGTAAACCAAAGGAACAGTGGATGCAATCCTACCTAATAATAGACAAATATGCAAATTGACCATACCTCCAACACACCCACAAACCATGCCCACAAGCCACACCCACCATCCAATCAGAGCGAGTATGCAAATTAACCCATCCAAGATGGCTACAGCCACAGAGAGCAAGGTTTCCCAGGCAACAGAGGGAAGTAAGCTTTCTGCCAGTCGTTGCAGGCCTAAGCCTCCACTCAAGCTAAAAAGTTTCAATTATAGAAGGTAAACAAATTCAAACAGAAATGGCGTCAGAATGGAGCTTGAGAGATCAGGCCAGGGTTGCCACCGGCAACAGGGGAAACAAAGCTTTCTGCACACCCTGTCCGGGCCCAGCCTCCGCTTAAGGCTACAAAGTTTCAATTATAACCCCAACAGAAATGGCTGCCGGCCTCAGAGGGAGCCCCAGGCTTGGCTCCACTCCAGGCTACAAGGTTTCAATTGTAGAAGGAAAATAAATTCCAGATACCAGGGCCTCAGCTTGGGTTGCCAGGAGGCGTGGCCGGCCTGCAAACCACCACAGGTCTCTCACTCAGGCCACCACACGCCCCAAGGAAACCCCACCCTGATCCGGGACACCCTTCAGGGCAAACCAGCTGGCCCCCACCCCTGTACCAGGCCTCTATCCTACCTAATAAAATGGTACCATCACTCCGCTATGCCCAGGATTGGGCCAGAGGGAGGCGCAGGGGGCAGGACTCGGGGTGGCCGGGGTAGCCGATTGGGCCGGCGGGACGCTGAGCTCGTGTTGCCAGTGGTGGCGCGAGCTCAGTGTCTGCACGAGCTTAGTGTCTGCGCCATGGCTGTGCTGTGGAGCAGAAGGGGCCTCTGGGGCAGCGAGCTCACGTCCTGCTGCAGACCATCAAAAGCGGGGGAGCTGGGTGCCTATCTGCTCCGGCACCAGGCCTTTCGGAAGCCTCCGCCCCGCCGGAGGCTTCTGAAAGGCCTGGTGCACCAGCGGACAGGCACCCAGCTCCACTGCGATCAAAAGCGAAAGTGTGTAGGGGACCCTACACGTGCATGATTCAATCATGCACTGGGCCTCTAGTATTCTATATTATTAGAGAGTTCTTGCTAGCTCATCTATATTTTGATGAAAGATTGTGTGTAATGAGAGAATCCTATCCTGGCTGGTCCCATATCCATACGACTATTAGAGAGCTGTCTTTTTAGAATCACCAAGTTTTAGACTTTGAAGGGGTCTTAAGAGCTCATCCAATTTTGTTTTATGTATTAGGAAGCAAGTTTTAAGAAATTAAGTGAACTGCTCATGTTTGCATGATTTGTTGGTTAGAGGTAGAGTTTGGACTAGAATCCTGATGGGATAATTGCATGAAAGGTACATAGCATAGTGCCTCACACATAGCCGTGCTCAATGGCTATTTTTGGCATTTTGGGGTATTTTTTCACTAGACTGCAAACTTAGGGAATTTGTCTATTCACAACAGTAGCTCAATAAATATTTGCTAAAGGAATGATCAAATAAATCAAGTTTTCCCCCATTAAGGTAGAGAATGGGGTGGAACCATTCCTCTCCCTTCCCCAAGACTATAGGTGTATAGTACTTAATAAGATCAAGGTATTTCATTACATCATTAAAACCATTCAAATTCTCCTAAGCAGAAAGTAATACAGTTGTATTAAAAGATGCCAATGTGGTTGTTTGTAAATTCAGTCAGAGAGCTACTGAATCTATGTGATAATGAAAACCAGTTGATATTTCCACTGAACTGACTGACTTTGAACTAAATGCTCATTTTTTTTCTTTTAATAGTAAATACAATTCCTTCTAAGTAAATACTTTTCCTTATTAGGCACTATATATTTCAAAAGTTTTATTCTATTATTTAGTCAAGTTGGCCGATGAAAGGGGAGAAATATGCATGTAATTTTAGATAAGATTTATGAGGTTTTTAACATTTACTTTTTTATCTCTTATGAGATTAAATACAATGTTATCAAGAACTTAAACACTTGGTTTCAGAAATCATGACTTAAATTTTTCTCTTCATTGTAATGCACATTTCAGGCCCTATAAGTTATGGAACAATAAAAAGCCCAGACACTAAAGATATATTGGCAAGCCCTAGCCATTTTGGCTCACTGGATATAGCGTTGACCTGTGGACTGAAGAGTCCTGGGTTCAATTCCAGTTAAGGGCACCCATGCCTGGGTTGCAGGCTTGGGTTGTGGGCTCGATCCCCCATAGGGGGTGTTTCTTTCTTTTCTTTTCTTCTTCTTTTTTTTTTTTCATTTCAGAGAGGAAGGGAGAGGGAGAGAGAAATAGAAACAACAACGATGAGAGAGAATCATTGATTGGCTGCTTCCTGCACATCCCCCAACCCCCACTAGGGATTGAGCCCACAACCTAGGCATAATCCCTGACCAGGAATTGAACCATGACCTTCTGGTTCATAGGTTGGCGCTCAACCACTGAGCCATGCCAGCTGGGCTAAGCATTGATGTTTCTATCTCTCTCTCCTCTCCCTTCCTCTCTGAAATCAATAAAAAAATAAAATAAGCCAAAACCGGTTTGGCTCAGTGGATAGAGCATCGGCCAGTGGACTGAAAGGTCCCAGGTTCGATTCCGGTCAAGGGCATGTACCTTGGTTGTGGGCACATCCCCAGTAGGGGTTGTGCAAGAGGCAGCTGATCGATGTTTCTCTCTCATCGATGTTTCTAACTCTCTACCTCTTTCTTCCTCTCTGTAAAAAATCAATAAAATATATTTTAAAAAATAAAATAAAAAAATAAAAAGAATATGTTGGCAAGATCAGATATCCTTAATATTTAATATTTATATTTAATATTTAATGGTAAACATAAAGTTATTTAGAATTAGAAGGTAGTAACAGTCAGTATTTAGGGCAGTGACATTTTCTTTATATGCTACATTTTCCTGGTATTTGAAAGATAGAGAAACATAGAATATACATAGAAAGTAGGGCAAAAAACCTCAGGCAGTCAGCTCATCTCAGCATATATATCCTCTTACTCTTCAGAAATATATATTCTCTTCCTCCTCCCTACCATTTACTGAGCATCTAGTAAGTGCAAGTTAATATGCTTTTCAAAAATCTCATTTCATGGGGAAGGTGGCATCATCTCTATTTTATAGATGAGGAAATCTGTAGAGGTTAAGTTACCCACCCCATAAACTAGAAATGAAACCTATATAGGTCTGAACCCAATGTCTGAGCTCTTGAAATACTGCTTTATGAAATACTGCTTCAAATTGAGTTCTGCTTTATATTACCTATAAACTGCTACAGGAATTGTCCAAGTGGCTAGAGACTTCCCTTTTAGATTACTAAAACAGGAAGCATTCATAAGAAAGGATTATGTGTCATTTTTTTTTCTTTTTTTTCTTTGCTTCTTCTCCTTATAATATGACTAGAGGCCCAATGCACGAAATCGTGCAAGAGTAGGCCTTCCTTCCCCCCGGTTGCTGGTACCGGCTTCCCTCTGGTACCTGGGACTCGGGCTTCCCTCGCAGAGGGAGGCTCTGCCCACTCACCGCAGCCTGCCAGTTGGTGGCCTGGGCCTCTCTCTGCGGGGTGATCATGGGGTGATGGCCGGGCCCCTGACCATAGTGGGTGTCATAGTGTGGTCCCAGATGGTCGTATGGATGGTCATCCGGAAGGTTGTTCCACTGTTCAGCCATCTGGTCTAATTAGCATATTACACTTTTATTGTTATAGATAACCTTGCCTTTGCTCTATAAGCCTCTTGCCCTCACCAGGGCATTTGACACCATCTCTATTAGGAAAATCAAGGCCAAGACCAGAATACTGTGCTTAATATCCTATATAATAAAAGCCTAATATGCTAAGTGTCCAATTGTTCGGTCGGCCGTTCAACCAATCAAAGTGTAATATGCTAATGATATGTTAGGCCACTCAACCACTCACTATGACTTGCACTGACCACCAGGGGGCAGACACTCCGACCAGTAGGTTAGCTTGCTGCTGGGATCCAGCTGATCAGGACTGAGCGAGAAGGGCCGGACATGCTCTGGAGCCCTCCCGTAGTCCCTCCCCAGCTGGCCAACCTCCTGCATCCCTCCCCGACCCTGATTGTGCACTGGTGGGGTCCCTTGGCCTGGCCTGTGCCCTCTTGCAATCCGGGACCCCTCAGGGGATGTCAGAGAGTCGGTTTTGGCTGGATCCAGCTCAATGCAGGAGCTGTTCCCTGGTGGTCAGTGCTCTCCCACAGAGGGAAGCGCTGCTCAGCCAGAAGCCGGGCTCACGGCTGGTGAGTGCAGCAGTGGTGGCAGGAGCCTCTCCCGCCTCTGCGGCAGCGCTAACGATGTCTGACTGCTGACTTAGGCCCGCTCCCTGTGGGGAACGGGCCTAAGCCAGCAGTCAGACATCCCCTGAGGGCTCCTGGACTGCGAGAGGGTGCAGGCCTGGCTGAGGGATGCCCATCCCCCCACCCTCACCGAGCGCATGAATTTTGTGCACTGGGCCTCTAGTTATTATATAAGACTAATGTTTTAACATATTGAGAATGTCATATGCCAGGCCTCCCATTTTCTAGGAAACTCTTCATACTTAGTTTGAATAGACTCTCAGAAACATTCAAGGACTTTAGACTCACCATATGAATATTTCATTCCACAGAATGCCTTGGAGTTTCCCAAAACCTGTTCCTTACATTCACATTTACCTACAGAAATAAAATGAGAAATGATGTTAGTTAGAAACAGAGAGAAAAAAAATCATCAAGTAAATCCAGGTAACATAACTCTTTATGACTTGAGTGATTCATACAATATCATCCACAAATACTAAGAAACCATGAAAAGTCATTCAAGAGAAATAGTCACTGCCTTGTCCTGTGTGGCTCAGTTGGTTGAGCATTGACCCCTACATGGAAATGTCACCGGTTTTATTTGGGTCAGGGCACATGCCTGGGGTTGTGGGCTCGAGCCCCAGCAGGGGGCGTGCAGGAGGCAGCTGATTGATATTTCTCTCTCTCCCTCTCCCTTCCTCTGTTTCTCTAAAATCAATAAAAATACATTAAAAAGATAGAGAGAAATAGTCACTCTCTGAATTGAATTCACTGTTATCCAGTGAAGTATTGACCTAAGAAAAATACAGAAATGTAGAAATACTGATATATTTTAATGCTTGCAATTAATGAGATACTAGTAAATATAGTCCATGCTAATGGAATGGAACAACTAATGGACAACCTATAGAAAAACAATTATCTATATATATAAAAGCCTAAGCGACTGACCGACTGAACAACCAGTCGACCAGTCACTATGACACTCACTGACCACCAGGGGGCAGATGCTCAATGCAGGAGCTGCCCCCTGGTGGTCAGTACGCTCCCACAGCGGGAGTGCCACTCAGCTGACCAATGGGCAGCAGACACCGGGCTCATAGCTGTAAAGTGCAGCTGTGGTGACACGAGCCTCTCCTGCCTCCGCGTCAGTGCTACTGAATAGCAGCGGCAGCAGGGGCAGCGGGGCCAGGATGAGTGGGAGT
This sequence comes from Cnephaeus nilssonii, assembly GCF_951640355.1. NCBI lineage: Eukaryota > Metazoa > Chordata > Mammalia > Chiroptera > Vespertilionidae > Cnephaeus > Cnephaeus nilssonii. The sequence goes on along the minus strand of NC_137077.1, from coordinate 18,712,646 downwards.
GGTGTGGTGCCTGGACCAGGCTCAGGCTCCTCCCCGGCCGCCTGCTGCTTCGTGCACTACTACATCCCTTGGAGGATGTTGGACTGCCGGTTTAAACCCTACAATCCCTGGGGATTGGGCCAAAACTGGCATTGAACATTCCCCAAGGGGTCCCGGATTGTGAGAGGGTGCAGGACAGGCTGAGGTACCCCACCGGTGCACAAATCCATGCACTGGGCCTCTAGTATTTTTATAATTAATGTTCACCACAACAAAAGTCAAATGAAATAAAATAGTAGGGCAGTTCTTTGAAGGTAATGCCATGAAATTAAAAGACTTTATTGAGCCTCTATTGTAAGCAGGACATGGTGCTATAAACATCAGAGTATATAAATATGAGCAAGGCACGATTCTTGCCTTAAGACTTGCAACTCAGTAAGGTGAATAAAGCAAGTATATTAACAGTAATAAGTGTTCTAAGATGGGTACAATATGCTTGGTTGGGAGGTCACATGTTTGAGGAGATGGAAAAGGCTTCATGGCTGAAGAAGGATTTGAAATGGACTTTGATGAATAAGTAGGATGTTTTCTACCAACAATTAAAATTATGTATTGCAATTATGTGTGAGAGATTTGCCAGACCCTGTGGAAGACTTTCAAAATGTCTTTGTACATAGTCTACTCAGTATGTATGGCATTCTCATACTTATTTATGTATCTGTTTCCTCTCTAGACCGTAATCCTTGAGGACAGTGGTTATGTCTTATTCATCTTTATATTCCTAGATCCAGAATGGATAGGATTTTCATTCTTACTGATTTTTCACAAATAGATATAATTTTACCCCCCCTCTTGCCCTCATGTATTGCATTTCATAGGCATTGAGTGGTAATAACAGCAGGTAGCATTTACTGAGGAGAACTTACTATGTAAGGTACTATTGTAAGTGTTTTACATTTATTTACTCATATAAGATTCTAACATATAGAAATTTGACAGGAATATAGAGATAAAAGGGTGAGCAAAAAAATGTTAGGAGAGATAGGACAGAGTGTGTTCATGGAAAAGTCAGTGGCTCTGTTTATCCTGGGTACAGATTGAGTAGAGAATAATAGATGGTATCATGGAGGACCTTGACTGATATGCAATTAAGGCCTGAATTTAATTTGTTAGCTAAACAAATTAAAGAAGTTATTTGAATTTAAAAATATATATATGAAAATTAATTTGGCATTATCATATCAAAAATATTAGAATGGATATAAAATGAAGGCAGAACCAATTAGAAGCTAGTGAAATTGATTATTACAACAGTAATTAATTTGAGTGCCAGCTATAGGCCATAAACTATATAGGAGAGTAGGATTCTGATGAGACACATAGTGATATTGACTAATTGTCTCTAAAGCTTCTCTAGGAATCTGGGAATGAGATTTGCAAATCACAGTGGAATTAAATAGTGAGAAAGAGAAATCAGAGGTGCTTAAAATGAGCTGTTGTGATTTTTAAATAATAATTGCTTTTAATCTAAACCTAGCAGAGAGGATTATTCATTTAGAAATTATAGTAACTTAAGAGAAGAGCCCACAGCTTTTGATAATTCCACCAAAGCAGGACAGTATGGAAAGTACCATGTTATAAAACCTAAAAGAACTCCAAATGGCATATATTATTCCTCAACATAATGTTCTTCTCTTCAGTCCTTCAGCCTATCTATATATATAAAACCCTAATATGTGAATAGACCGGGTGGCAGAACAACCGAACAACCGGTCGCTATGACATGCGCTGACCACCAGGGGGTGCGCGCGGAACATGGCGGGTGTTGGCAGCAGGTGGCAGAGTGCGGAACATGGTAGGCATCTGCTGTGGCGGGATAGTGGAACAGGTGAGCAGGGGCGCCAGACCAAGGTGGGGCACCAGTTGCTGTCATTGGGGCGAGCCTCTGGTGGTTACTGAAAATTCTTTGCTCCCATGAACCACGGTCCCGCCAGGCACTCGCAACTGCTGCCAGCATCAGCCCCGCTCACACCCGCTGCCGGCACCTAGCACCGGCCCCGATCGCTTGGCGCCATCAGTGGGTGCGAGCGGCAGCTGCTGGCCCTGATTGCCCCTCAGGGCTTCTCCACCTCCCCCTGCTCCTGAGGGACAATCAGGACTGGAAGCTGCCTCTTGCACCCACTGCCGGTGCCGGAGCCACCGCTCACACCCACTGCCAGGGCCCAGCACTGGCCACAATCCCTCTGCGCTGTCAGCAGTGCGAGCAGGGCCAGCACCATCAGCGCGTGGGAGCGGGAGTGGGGCTGCCGGCAGACAGGGTACCGGGGCCGTAGCGGAAGGGGCCAGGTGGGGGTGCAGAGGATGGGCCGAGACCTGCCCCTGTGCCCACCTCAGCCTCGCGGCCCACATTTCCTTTCAAGGTGCACGAATTTGTGCACTGGGCCCCTAGTAAGAACATATGTAAGTCTGTTATTTAAAGACTAGAAGCCCGGTGCACAAAATTTGTGCATGGAGGGGGGTTGTCCCTCAGCCCAGCCTGTACCCTCTTTAATCTGGGACCCCTCGAGGGATGTCCGACTGCCCGTTTAGGCCCGATCCCAGTGGGATCGGGCCTAAACGGGCAATCGGAAACCCCTCTCACAATCCAGGACTGCTGGCTCCCAACTGCTTGCCTGCCTGCCTTCCTGATTGCCCCTAACTGCTTCTGCCTGCCAGCCTGATCACCCCCTAACCACTCCACTGCCAGCCTGGTTGATGCTTAACTGCTCCCCTGCCAGCCTGTTTGCCCCAACTTCCCTCCTCTGCTGGCCTGGTCACCCCTAACTGCCCTCCCCTGCAGGGTTGATCACCTCCAACTGCCCTCCCTTGCAAGCCTGGTCCCTCTCAACTGCCCTCCCTTGCAGGCCTGGTCCCTCTCAACTGCCCTCCCTTGCAGGCCGGGTGCCTCCCAACTGCCCTCTCCTGCTGGCCATCTTGTAGTGGCCATCTTGTGTCCACATGGGGGCAGGATCTTTGACCACATGGGGGCAGACATATTGTGTGTTGGAGTGATGGTAAATCTGCATATTACTCTTTTATTAGATAGGATAGAGGCCTGGTGCAGGAGTGGGGGCCAGCTGGTTTGCCCTGAAGGGTGTCCCAGATCAGGGTGGGGGTTCCCTTGGGGCGTGGGGTGGCCTGAGCGAGGGGCCTGTGGTCGTTTGCAGGCCAGCCATGCCCCCCCGCCTGGCTACCCAAGCGGAGGCCCTGGTATCTGGAATTTATTTTCCTTCTACAGTTGAAACTTTGTAGCCTGGAGGGGAGCCAAGCCTGCTGCTCCCTCCACGGCCAGCAGCCATTTCTGTGGCAGTTAATTCACCTTCTATAATTGAAACTTTATAGCCTTAAGCGGGTGGGCCCGGACAGGGTGTGCGGAAAGCTTTTCTTCCCCTGTTGCCGCTGGCAACCCTGGCTTGCTCTCTCAAGCTTTGTTCTGCCGCCATTTCTGTTTGAATTTGTTTACCTTCTATAATTGAAACTTTGTAGCTTGAGTGGAGGCTTAGGCCTGCAACAGCTCGCGGAAAGCTTGGCTTGCTCTGTTACCTGGGAAACCTTGCTCTCTGTGGCTGTAGCCATCTTGGTTGGGTTAATTTGCATACTTGCTCTGATTGGCTGGTGGGTGTGGCTTGTGGGTGTGTCGATGGTATGGTCAATTTGCATATTACCTTTTTATTAGGTAGGATCTTTCTTTGGCTGCTTTCCAATACTCTCATTTCATACATTAAGATATCAGACATTAAAATTTGCTTTTGAATGAATCTTTGTTGATCAGGCTTCAGCCTTAGTTTTCTTAAAAGAAATCTGGAAAGGGATTAAAACCTGTTTAGATACACTCGATATCAGAATGTTAAAGGGAGGTTGGGAGAGAGAACATTGCTTATAGTTCTTTGGTACTAAAGGCAGTTTTGTTGTACAGAAAGTGAAATTTTACATCTGATGTTCTCTACCTCAAAAGAAGTGGTAGAAGTTAAAAGTGTCTTTTTGGTATAGGACATTACATTCCTAGTTATGGAAACTCATGATAGGTAAATAGGTAGGTAGGCACATATATTTGAGAATAAATCACAGTGCTTAGGAAACTGATGATCACTTTTGTACTGAAAAAAGGTGCCCAAGAGTACTATTCTATACCCAAGTGGAATATTGCTGTTTAGCAGGAAACTGAACAATGTCTTCTGCAATCTGGAGTTCATCCAGATGAATTTCAGAGGCTCTCTGGGGACATCATAGAACTAACAGCTGTTGTGAACACTAGAGTCTGGAGTCATTCTAATGCCAGCATGCTATGCGCTTAATTAGTGTGCTGCCAGCTCCCTAGTAACAAGATGACTGGCTTAATGAATGTCCTAAAAACTTGACTTTTATAGATTGGCTTAGCAAAGTTGGAGAATTATGAAAATCATTGTGTTAGAAAAATAGCAGGAAACTTTCAAAAGTGGTTATTAAAATCAGAATTCAGACTATGTAGCATTAAGGCAAAAAATTGGAAAGATTTTTTTCTTTTTCAAATGCGAAAAGATAAATATGACAACATATTACCCTGTCCTTCCACCTTCTTCCCTCTTGTGAATTAAAATGAAACCATTAGGAAAATGATCATAAGATTATGTTAAGTGAAAAAAAACCATGATATGGAATTACAAATACCAGTGTTTCTCAAATTTGGGTTTTTGATTTTTAAAGGGCTCATAAGTTCTTTTTTTTTTTTTTAATATATGTTCTTGTAAACTAATGACATTTGGGGCATGTATAACTGTAACCATAACCTTCTCTTTAAAAAATATGTTTTTATTGACTTTTAGAGAGGGGGGGGGGAGGGAAAGAGAGATAGAAACATCAATGAGAGAGAAACATCATTGATTGGCTGCCTCCTGCACACCCCTATTGGGGATTGAGCACAAAACCTGGGCATGTGCCCTGACTGGGAATTGAACCCTGACCTCTTAGTTTCTAGGTCGACATTCAACCACTGAACCAGACTGGCCAGGCCATAAGTTCTTTATAAGAATATATTGAAATTGTAGTTTCTAACTCTACTTCAGCCATACTGGCCTGTTGCTATTTCCAGAGTTAGCCAGGCCTAGTCCCACTTGCTGTGTCTTCTACATAAATGTTTTCCCCTCTGTTATCTGTATAGTTGGTCCCCTTACCTCCTTCAGGTTTTCCCCCCTTAAATGTCACCTTTCATAGGACTTCCCCTGACAACCCTATTTAAAAGTATGCCCTTCCCAAGCACTTCTTACCCCAATCTGTTTTATTTTTCTATTATACTAAACATCATTATATTAAACTAGAGGCCTGGTGCACAAAATTCGTGCATGGGTGGGGTCCCTAGGCCTGGCCAATCAGGGCCAATCAGGTTCCCGGTTTCCCCGCCTCCTCCTTCCCTCACCACCTGTGTCTGCCACCAACTACCCTTGGTTTCCCATCCCAGCCCCAATCAGGCGATCGTGACTTCCCAGCCGGGGGGACGGACCAGAAGGGTGGCCAGCAGGCCCCATCGGCAATCAGGGCCAGCAGGCTGGGGGCAGCTCCTGCATTGAGCGTCTGCCCCCTGGTGGTCAGTGCGTGTCAGAGTGACTGGTCGTTCCATTGTAATGGTCACTTAGGCTTTTATATATAGAGATATTTTATTTATTTATTAGCTGTCATCCTCTACAAGAATAAAGGCTCCTTAGAGGCTGGGATTTTTGTCTGTTTTGCTCAATTACTATAATTACAATATTTGTACATAGTATGGGTACTCAATAAACACTTGTTGAATGAAGGATGAATTTATAAATAACTTCTACAAATTGGTAAGAAAATTGCAAATAGGAAATTTGCAGAAAAAGAAACCTAAGTGACCAAGAAACCATGAAAAGTTACCAAACCTGTTAGTAATCAGGAAAAGGCAATTTAAAATGGCAAATCCCATTCTATACCCATCAAATTGACAAAAATTGAGAAGTTTGATACCACTAACTTTAGAAGTCCAATAACTGTTAAGTGAGTTAAACTGTAACTGAATTAATGAGTTAGATTGGTATTTTAATGTGCCATATAAAAATTTGTTTAATATATACAAAGTATTAATGAGGATGTGGTGCAACAGGATGTCATACCTTGCTGGTGGAATGCAAATTTATGCAACCACTTCAGAGAGCTATTTGCAATATGTGCTAAAATTTGACAATAGCACACCCATGACCCAACAGTGTCTAGGTTGTGGCCTAGAAAAAGGGTCAGCAAACATTTTCTGTAAGGAAACAGATGATAAATATTTTAGGCTTTGTGGTCCAAAGCAAAATTAATGATACTATGTAGGTACTTATATAACCATTAAAGTGTAACCATTTAATCCTTACAGCAGGTAGAGCTTGACTATAGAAAAACAGATGGCAGGCAAGATTTGGCCTGAGGACCATAGTTTGCCAGCCCCGGTTCTAATGAAACTCCTCAAGAGCACAAAGTCACAGATAAGAAAACATTCATGGTAGCTTTATATATAACAGTGAAAAACTGGAAATTGGAAATACCCTAAGAGGCAAACAATGGGAGAATAAAAAGTGGTATATTCATATAATAGAATGGATAAACTAAAAATTGTACATATTCAGGTCAAAAAATGCCTTGAAAAGGTAGGTGACATATATATATATAGTAAAAACATGAAAGTGAATGATAAACACTAAAATTCAGGTTAGTGGTTATTCTGTGGAGTAAGGGAAGCTAATGAACTTGTAGATTGGTGCACTGGGGGCTTCAAATGTATCTGTAACACTTTAAAATTTAAATGAAAACATGAAACAATTATGACCAAGTGTAAGATTTGGTAACACTAGGAAGTGTGTATATTGGTTATTATATTATACTAGAGGCCCGGTGCACAAATTCGTGCATGGGTGGGGGGGGGGAGGGACCCCAATAGGTTGGCCATCTGTGGGAGGTTGACTATGGGAGCACACTGACCACCAGGGGGCAGCTCCTGCATTGAGCATCTGCCCCTTGGTGGTCAATGCGCTTCATAACGACGAGTTGTTTGGTCTTAACAGTCACTTAGGCTTTTATATATATAGATTACATTATATTTTATTAATATAAAATATCTTAAAACTTATTTTAAGTTTAATTTGGATTATTTAGTGAGCACTTTACAATAAAATGCTAATACAAGATTTCATGCATTTATGTTTGTGTTAAGGAGCAAGTTAGTGCTAAATGGAACCACTTGATTTTCTATGAGAAAAGAATAGAGGCAGAATGGATACAGAAATTATGTAATCCCATCAATATCACAGCATGCTCTTCAAATGAAGGAGCTGATAAACATCATAGGAAAATTGAGTTAGAGGAAGTAATAGTATGGACTTGGTAAATTCAAAGAACCAGATTTATGTGTTTTGGCTTCATTAAAAATCACTTTTCATATTCAATTCATGTTGTTAGTTTGAATTGTATTAGTTTTATTATTTGGCTTACATTTAGTTTGTAAAATTGTTCTTATTTTCTTGTTATAAAAAAGCTATAAAAATGAGTTCACAGCTAGCCTTTGCTTTGTACATATTAAGTTACACTAGGTAAGAATATTTTTCCTTTAAATGGACCTGTAAATTTCCTAACCTGATATATTGTTAGCTCTCAACTGTATAAAGCAGCATGTTTTAGAGAGAAGGAAATACACCAAAGTATTAACAGTGGAGTAATGAGATTTGGATGACAATTTTCCAAATTTTCTATACTCACTACTTATGTTACTCTAATAATTAAAAAAAGTAAAGTTTATTAAGATACCTCTTAGTTATATTTAATAGTTTTATATGTATGGGAATCACTACTTTATTAAATGTCAGAACTAAAGAGTCCCACTATAGGATCCAAAAGCTGTTCTCTGGTTTGTTATGAATCATTGTTTGTCAAAATCAGACCTGGAAATACCTTATATCTATTGTCTCACCTGAATGTCGAAGTGCAGAAAATCCTTGCTCATCCTCCCACTCCCAGGTTGATTCACTCTTATTATGCGTGGAATGGAAATCAGGAATTTCATGATACCAGTCTATGTCTGTGCTGCTAATAAAACAGAAAATGATGAAGACATTATTAAGGAATTTCTCAGAACTTGAATGAAATGAGTACCTTTATAGAGATTTAAACATTTTCAGCTACCTTTCCAGAAACAAATAGTGTTTTAAGGACCTATTTATTGTTAAGAAGAATAATTTGTTTTGTAAAATAAAATAGACCATCTCTAGAATCTTGCAAGAACAAATGACTTGAATCTCAATTTGACAAAAATTCTTTAAAGAGATATGTAAAGCCCGGCCGGTGTGACTCAGTTGTTGAGCGTTGACCTATGAACCAGTAGTTCACAGGTGCATTCCCTGTCAGGGCACATGCCCTGGTTGTGGGGATTTATCCCCAGTAGTGGGCATGCAGGAGACAGCCAATTGATGATTCTCTCTCATCATTGATATTTCTCTCTCTCTCTCTCTCCCTCTCCCTTCGTCTCTCTGAAATTAAAAACAAAACAAAACAAAACAAAAAACAACCCACATAAAAAAGAGATGTTTAAAGACATCTTTGCTCCACTGATGGCATACAAGATTTTCCATATCACTACCAGATCTTCAAAAGAATCTGAAAGACACATAGATGAGTACAAGAGCCATGCACATTCACCTGCTGATGCAATCTCCTGTGAGAGGGTCGCAGTTCCCTGCACAGTCACAGGGCCTGCAGCCGTAGTCTCCGAAGCCCCAGTATCCCACCATACACCTGTCACAGTGTGGCCCTGCCACCCCGGGCTTGCAAGGGCAGTCACCATTACTGGGGTCACAGAAGGTCACTGAGCTGAAAGGAAGGACAGCTGATCCAACTGGATGGCAGGAACACACTACAACAGAGAGGACATACAAGGACTCGTGAGTGACTGGGTTGTGGAGATTGGGTCTGCCAATCCCCAAATGGCTTCCTTTTACTACATAGCATGCCTCTGAGGCACATCCTTTAGCCAGTTGGTGTATACTCAGGGAATAAAAGCTAATTAAATTACAGATAAGAAGATAAAATCAGAAAAGCATGTCTGCTGCAAAACAAACCGCATTATCTATAGTAATAAAAGTGTAGTATGCTAATTAGACCAGATGTCCTTCCAGACGTCCCTCTGGACGACCTTCTGGACAAAGCCGGGGCTGTGAGGGAAGCCTGGGTCCCGGGTGGCAGAGGGAAGCCGGTGCCAGCAGCCGGGGAAGGAAGGCCTACTCTTGCACGAATTTCATGCATCGGGCCTCTAGTTTATTATAAAATTGAAGGCATTAAATATGAATGAATTTTGGTTGGGGTGATGGGAATGAAGACAAAGAAGGAGCATCCTATATAATATCCTATATAATAAAAGGGTAATATGCAAATAAACCAAATGGCACAACGACTATGATGCTCACTGACCACCAGGGGGCAGACTCTCAATGCAGGAACTGCCCCCTGGTGGTCAGTGCTCTCCCACAGGGGGAGCGCTGCTCAGCCACAAGCCGGGCTGCAGCCGTGGTGGCAGGAGCCTCTCCCACCTCTGCAGCAGCGCTAAGGATATCTGACTGCGGCTTAGGCCCAAGTCGTCAGTCAGACACCCCCTAAGCGGCTGATGGACTGCTAAAGGGTGAAGGCTGGGCTGAAGGGACCCCCCCCCCTCAGTGCACGAATGTCATGCACTGGGCCTCTAGTTTTGTGATAAAGGGAAAAAAAAAAAGATGAGTACGGTGTTCAAGAAACCAAACAAAGATTGTTTCAAAGAGGTAGGCAATATCAGCTGTGTCAAATGCTGATAGGTCTAGGGAGATGAAGAATGGAAATGGATTAATGCATTTTACAACATGAAGGCCACTGGTGTCCTTGATAGGGACAGTTTCAGTGAAATAGTGAGTAGCAAACCTAATTGAAGAGGTCTTGGGAGAGAATGGCAGTAAAGGAAGTTGAGCCTGAGAACAGATACCTCTTTTGAGAAGACTTCCTATAAGGGCACAGAAATGTAGTGGCAGCTAAACCTGAATGGGGATGTGAACTCTAATGAAGGTGTGAGTTTTGTTTATTTTGTTTTAAGATGGGAGAATTTATAGCATGTTTGGAGTGTGCATTGAGTGGAAAGCAGCTGAAGTTTGAAGTTTATCATACATTTGGAAGAATGTATACTGTATAACATGAATGTATCAAAGTGCTATGTGAAAACTTCAAAAGAAATCACATATTCCAATATAAACATTTCCTCATTATGAGGTGAATAAACCAATAGTTACTTTAACACTCAGGTAAGTCAATTTTGTTCTTGACAACAGATAGGGGAACCAGAATAAAGACCCACATCTAATGTAATATATGGTATCCCACCACCACCATTATCTTTTTCTCTAATAGAAAATTCAAGCCTTTCTAGGATTTAGCCTCTCTGTACTACCATATATTTAAAAACCTACACATATTTCAGGAATGGCCAGAGAAGAATGTGATTCTATCACATGTGCTAGTGGATTTCTGTCTATGTGACTTTTTACATAATTACCAGATAAAAATACCACTTGCAAACTATGCAGAAGTAGCTCCAGGCAGAAGGCCCTGACATCTTTCACAGCATACTTTTCCAGACTGCACACCTAGGCTTGCCTTGCATACCGATCTCCTGAAGTTTGTATAGCAGGCAATATCTGACACTCATAATCTACATTTCTTATTTTCTTCCAAAATGCAAATATATTTCCTTCTTGCTTGGGGAAAAATAAGAGGTTTTTCTTAGATTCTGGTTCAGGTTCTGATTATCCAAAGTATATTTCTTATTAGTTGTTGATTCTAAAGTGTAACTCAAGCACTTAATTTTTACCTATTCATTATGATGAATGTCAAAGTTCAACCCAACTGGAGTGACATAAATCCTACTGCTGCTTTGTCTTTTCTTGTTAGACATGAAATCCAATAGTAAACATTTGCCCTAAGCTGCTCTCACAACCAAATTAGCAAAACAAGATTAGTTAAAATGACATTTTTAACTCTTAAATATTGTTACAAGATTTCTTTTAAAATGCAAATGACTAATTTAAAATAATATATTCTATACTGATATGTCTTATTATAAGAAAACCTGAAATGATAATACAAAGCATTCAAAACAGATACGATAGAGAAAATGGGTACTTTTATAAACGATTTCACAACAGGTTCCCTTTAAATAATGAATTTAGATACTTGCTAAATGTTATATGAATTTTATTTACAGATATATGGTTGCATCAAAACACCTATTGTGTGAAGCACTGTTCCTCTATAGAGCATTTACAGAAAAGGGGACATGAGGCTGCTCTGGAGTATATTCTACCAGGAAACAAACTTGTAATGAAACAACAGATAAACATGTTTTCTAAGTAACCTTGTGCATCTGTAAGGCTCTGAAACTAGTATTTGTTTCAACCACAAATGCTAATGATAAATACATCTGTTTGAAAGTTACCTGTAATATGTCTTAGGAAGATCTCTTAGGAAGACAGAAAATAAAACAAGGGCAGTATAATAGAGTTGGTAAGGGCACAAACTTAGGAGTCAGACTAGATGAGTTCAAATCTGGTTCTAAGGCTTATTCCTTTGTGGAATTAATCTCCTCAAGACTCAGTTTTCTCACTGATGAAGTAAGAAGTATGCCATAGGTTTGTGTGAGGATTAAATAAGATGATGTACGTATGTAGCAATGTATCAGGCATTTATTGGCATCAAATGCTCAAAGAATAAATATTATTAATTACCTAGATGAAACATTGGTTTTAAAATGCTCACATTCATTCTTTCACTCACACCTTCGTGAAAGAGTTCTTGAACTTTAGAGTTAACATGAACTATGCTAGGGGATGAAGACACAAAAATGAGTACAGAGTCACTAACTCTTCAGTAAGAGAAGAGAGAGGCAAATAAATAATTACAGGGCAGTAAATGTTATAACAATGTAGTCCAGGGTGCATGGGAACACAGAGGAAAGAGCAATAACTGCCTCGGTGTAGATAAGGGTTGTTTTGAAAGGAAATTAATGATCAAACTGGCTTTCAAAATAAGCGGAAATTTTTTGCTTTACACCTGGAAGAAATTTGGAGGCAAATGGCTTTCTCCATGATTCTAAGTCCTATAGAATTAGGTAACTCTCCTATTACATGTTTCTTTCTTTGGATTAAAAAAACATCAATCTACTATTATTGTCCTTTTTTGGATCAGAACATGTTGAGAAAAACTAGGGTCTGATCTATGGTCCTGCTGCTTATAGGAAGGTACCCTACAATGTAATGTAGTACAAGAGTCACAGCTGAACATAAGTATGCACAAATGGCAGGAACATAATGGAAAAGTTATGGCTTCCTTTATTCTGATAGGGTTGGTAAAGCCTTTGGTGGTGGAATCATAGGAAACCATTGCTGTCTTTTCATCTTTATTTGCACCTTCACTAGAATCCTAGGCGTCTGTTTGCATGTCTTTCACTCGAGTGATCCATGATGCCAAGTGTGCTGTAGAGACACCCAGTTGTATTCCGCATCTTAACCTTTTGAAATTGCCAGGACCCCTTAGCATTACCTTATGACTCTAGCTTTTGCTATTCTGTTTGTAAAAGCTACTATGGGAGCAAAATACCCTGAAAGTATTTGTTTCTGATTTAGCTTTTCTATAAACAGAACTCAGAGTTCAAGGCCCTCAGCTGGGAAAGAAGCTGTTGGTCAAGCCCTTTCATCATTGTCCAATGGCCACTCCTCAGTGTGCTGCCCAGGCTCCCAGCATTTTCTCCTGAAAAGGCCAAGGCCCTACAGAATTTCTTATGGGGAATTTTTAATGTCAAAGCTATTTTGAAAGCTGTCCAGTTGCCTGCGGAGGTTCTTGGATGACTAGAAGTTAAAGGAGATGACTTTGCGTACAACTCTAAACAGAAAGGAGGCAATATGAACTGTTGTTACTATATTAAGTGTGAGGTTAAATGTTAGAGAAAATAAAATCTAGCCTTTTTGGTACTGTTTTCTCCTTTCTTTCTACTACCAACTATTTGTAAACAAACTTTACTCTGTCAAAGGCAATATGGTTTACCCCTTTATTAGCCTCGGGAACAGTTTTCTATTCATCCTTTAAATGTTATATGCATTGTGTTCAAAGATGTCTAGTTCCATGATGTTAAAGGTGTATGTTAATTTCAAATAAAATTATGCTAGAATAAATTTAATAAGGGAATGATCTAAATTAAGATTTGCCTTTCACTTACTGAAATATAGTGTCTCCTGAGTTACTGTACATCCCACAAAGAGAAGATCCATTTACGCATGAAATCTAGCCATTTCTGCCTCTATTTAATGTTTTTAAAATAATTGTAAAGTATTGAAGTATATTTACTATCTGTCTTCTATAAAATTTTAAATGAGTAATGCAAATAAATACAAGACATACCCTTTATTTTTAATGCTTCACTATGTGGCCCCTGCTCAGACCCTACATTTGATTTTTGTATCATTCCTTTCCTGTTTACTATTTGTAACTGAACCAGTTACTATTTATTCCTGAGTATATCTCAGAGTTATTTGACAGCTAAATAGCCAATTTTATATTTCTGGATTGTTACTTCAGTTAAAACTGAAGAAAGTACTTTTGAATGTAAAGACAAATTTTACTACAGGGAAACTTTTCAGTATAATTTTGGACACAGTATTTTGCTTTGAAGATTGGTTATATCTCACATCATTATCTTTTTGTTGAAGAAAGCATCCTGTATTCCCAATCACTCAGGGAGCATCCACCCAGGCACCTAGCCAGGAATTAAGGTCATCCCTAACCCTTTTTTCCTTTGGAGAAAGAACCCTTATTTATTCCATCTAACTTAGCTCTCTCCTTTGAACTGATGGTACCCTTCTCTTCATAACACTTACTGCAGTTTCCAATTACATACTTACTTGGATAAATGTACTTATAGTCTGTTTCCATGGGGTTAGGAACTGTTTTATTGTATACTAGAGACCCAGTGCACGAAATTCATGCACGGGTAGGGTCCCTAGGCCTGGCCGGCTATCAGGGCCAATCAGGGCCTTCCAGCTGCCAGCTGGGGCCTTCCTTCTCCCGGCTGCCGGTTGCCGGCTGCTGGCCAGGGCCTTCCTTCATTCCGTGCCGCCCCCTGGTGGTCAGCACATGTCATAGCGAGCGGTTGAACTCCCGTTCGGTCAAACGCCAGAGAGGACAATTTGCATATTAGCCTTTTATTATATAGGATACAGTGACTATGATAAGCCTGCCACATTGTCACCAATGAGTAAATCTATGTTGAGTTTTTAATAATGGATGAATTATAGTCACTTAATAACTATTTCTTAATGATTGATACTCTTCTGGCCTCCAATGTAATCACTTTATGGTGTTTTGTTTTTTTTTCCTCACTGCTCTTTCTATAGTACGCTGTAAAGGCCTAGAAAGTAGGAACCACATCTTTTTATATCTGTATCCTTAAAACTTAGGACCATAACTGACCCACTTTAGGGACTCATTCAATCTTTGTTGAATGAATGAATGTACCTCTCAATAACCAACAAATATGAAATGATGTTATGTTTTAAATGAATATACCTCTCAATAACTGACAAACATGCAATGATCTAGGTTTAAAACTCTTCAAAGGTTCATACTATTTATTTATAGGATTTTAGTATCTTAGCACCATAGCATTTGCAATACTAAGATACTAGAAAAATAAAAAATAAAAACAAGCCCTAACTGGTTTGGCTCAGTGGATAGAGCGTCGGCCTGCGGACTGAAGGGTCCTAGGTTCGAATCCGGTCAAGGGCATGTACCTTGGTTGCGGGCACATCCCCAGTAGGGGGCGTGCAGGAGGCAGCTGATTGATGTTTCTCTCTTATTGATGTTTCTAACTTTCTATCCCTCTCCCTTCCTCTCTGTAAAAAAATCAATAAAATATATTTAAAAAAATAAATAAAAACAAAGCAAAACAACAAATTCATAGAAAACTAAAATGCTCAAGTAGAACAGATTATTCTTAGTCTTGAGACTATTTCCTACATTTAATGCTTCGCTCAGTTGAGTTTTATTATTTATTATTTGTAATAAAAGTTCTTTATTCTAACTCTGTAGGAGACATTCCCACCTATCAATGCCTCTCACTGGCAGCAATTTTCTTTTTTTGTCACATTAATCAGTCTGAAATTCCTCACTTTCATCCAATTATATTTAATTATGACTCTTTGTTCTAGGGGAGTAAATTATTTTTTGCCACTCCCTATATCCCCTTACACCTTTTGAGTATATGTAGAAAGTTATATTCTTTCTGAAAAGTTTCCTAATTGATCTGAGAACATTTATCCTTTTTTATATTTATCTATTATATAAAATATAATATCTTTTTTATGATTGTTTTGTTGGTCTGTCCGAAACACTCTCCATTTACCATCACCTTTCTTGTACTAAGAAAGGTGATGGTAAATGGATCATCTCTTTTTTCATGATTGTTTTGTTGGTCTGTCTGAAACACTCTCCATTTACCATCACCTTTCTTGTACTAAGAATCCTCAAGATAAATGCAGTTCTTTATATTCACACTTCACATGGCTCTTTATCAGTAAGCAAAGCTTTATTCAAAACCCAAAGTGATATTTTAAAAAAATCTAAGTTTTTAAAATTTTATTTTTTAGCTCCCGTATGTATGTCTGATTATTTCTACCTTTGTTAACTCATTTTGTTTTTATCAACTATGTCACATTGTGGAATCAAGTTCTTTCGATCTTTGTAGGTCTTTGGCTCAAAGTCTCTGAGGTCAGACAAAGCTGGGTTCAAATCCCAGCCCTGCCGCTGACCATTTGCATGAACTTAGACAAACAATATAATCAATTTAACAAATTTAACAAATGCTAGTTCTCTTTTTTATATCCCATCTAATTTTGTCCAGACTTTCTGAAGGTTTTGTTGTTTTATAACTATTTGCTTAATTATTTAATTCTTGTCCTCATCAAATGCAGAATGACATATTACATAGTTATTCAGTGAATTATACTTTGTTATGGAGACATTTTAGAGAATTCATGACCTCTCCTACTTCTCTTCCACAGTCTGACTGACTTTTATTATTTATCAATTCATAAAATTTCTCCTTTTTAGGTGAATTTTAATGTTATTTAATCTTTTAAAAGGATAGTCCTACTCTGATTATTACATTACTAGAAGCCCGGTGCACGAAATTCGTGCACGGCGGGGGGTTGTCCCTCAGCCCAGCCTGTACCCTCTCCAATCCGGGACTCCTGGAGGGATGTCCGACTGCCCGTTTAGGCCCGATCCTGGTAGGATCGGGCCTAAACGGGCAGTCGGACATCCCTCTCACAATCCAGGACTGCTGGCTCCCAACTGCTTGCCTGCCTGCCTTCCTGATTGCCCCTAACTGCTTCTGCCTGCCAGCCTGATCACCCCCTAACCACTCCATTGCCAGCCTGGTTGATGCTTAACTGCTCCCCTGCCAGCCTGTTTGTCCCAACTTCCCTCCTCTGCTGGCCTGGTCACCCCTAACTGCCCTCTCCTGCAGGGTTGATCACCTCCAACTGCCCTCCCTTGCAAGCCTGGTCCCTCTCAACTGCCCTCCCTTGCAGGCCTGGTCCCTCACAACTGCCCTTCCTTGGAGGCTGGGTGCCTCCCAACTGCCCTCCCCTGCTGGCCATCTTGTAGTGGCCATCTTGTGTCCACATGGGGGCAGGATCTTTGACCACATGGGAGCAGCTATATTGTGTGTTGCAGTGATGATCAATCTGTATATTACTCTTTTATTAGATAGGATAGAGGCCTGGTGCACGGGTGGGGGCAGCTGGTTTGCCCTGAAGGGTGTCCCGGATCAGGGTGGGGTTCCCTTGGGGCATGGGGCATGGGGCGGCCTGAGCGAGGGGCCTGTGGTGGTTTGCAGGCCGGCCACGCCCCCTGGCAACCCAAGTGGAGGCCCTGGTATCTGGAATTTATTTTCCTTCTACAATTGAATCTTTGTAGCCTTAAGCGGGTGAGCTTGGCCAGGGTGTGCAGAAAGCTTTGCTTCCCCTGTTGCCACCGGCAACCCTGGCCTGCTCTCTCAAGCTCCATTCTGCTGCCATTTGTTTGAATTTGTTTACCTTCTATAATTGAAACTTTGTAGCTTGAGTGGAGGCTTAGGCCTGCAACAGCTACTGGAAAGCTTGGCTTCCTCTGTTACCTGGGAAACCTTGCTCTCTGTGGCTGTAGCCATCTTGGATGGGGTTAATTTGCATACTCGCCCTGATCGGCTGGTGGGCATGGCTTATGTAGCGGAGTGATGGTTAATTTGCATATTACCATTTTATTAGAGAGGATGATATATGTATTTTCTCTATCATTTTCACTTCTTAACCCTTTTGTTTTATATTCTAGATTTTTTAAAAAGCTGAGATTAGCCCAGCTGGCATGGCTCAGTGGTTGAGCATTGACCTATAAACCAGGAGGTCACGGTTCAATTCCCGGTCAGGGCACATGCCCAGGTTGCGGGCTTGATCACCAGTTGGGGGCATGAAGGAGGTAGCCAATCAATGATTCTCTTTCATCATTGATGTTTCTATATCTCTCTCTCTTTCCTCTCTGTAATCAATAATATTATATAAAAAATAAAAATAAAAAGCTGAGATTAGAGTTTTCCAACTATTATTGCCAAATCACTAGTCTATTTAAAGTTTGCTTTTCAGAAACAGTTACTTCATATTGATTCTATGCTGGAATCATACACAGTTACTTTCTTTCTTTTTTTAAAATATATTTTTATTGATATTAGAGAGGAAGGGAGAGTAAGAGAGAGATAGAAACATCAATGATGAGAGAGAATCATTGATTGGCTGCCTCTGGCATGACCCCCACCGGGATCAAGCCCTCAACCCAGGCATGTGTCCTTGATGGGAATTGAACTCGGGACCCTTCAGGCCACAGACCAATGCTCTATCTACTGAGCCAAACTGGCTGGGGCCATACACAGTTACTTTCAATAAAAAACAAAAATGTCTATATTGTTTACATGACATAAAATGAACTCATGTGGCTTTCTAAAACTACAATTTGAAAGAAAAGCCCACTTAAGTGAATACTGAAAGAAATGTCAATGACCCTTGAGGAAAATCCTTTTCTGAGACAGAGCAGAACATAGGCACAAGAATGAAAAATGGAAGGTGCTATGGGTTCCTAAATGTGTCACTGTGGTAAGGTATTCTGGATTTTACTAATTTAAATTTTTTACTTTTAAAACACTTTGAAGGGAGAGAAAAACCACTCTAGAGGTAGAATGAAGTAATTGTTAAATAGAGGTATGAGCAAACAGGCAAACACAAAGATTCTTTCTGGGAGCATCATGAGAAGATAATATCTGAGTAGACTGTGAAGGATAGAAAAGTGGTCTGCGGCAAGATAGTCACCCATTCAAAGCACTTTTATTTCCATCAGCTGAGCAGTTCTCACCTAAGTCAGAAAGCAAAAAAAAGAAAAGCAAGAAGAACAGAAAAAATGATTTGGGTAGATGATAGAACACAATCTTTACAAAGAGAGCTGGCTAGTTAGGGTAACAGTAACCAAGTAACCAGACATTATCTTGGTAAACACTTGGTTTGGGTTTAAGGGCAGAGGGATCAAGTTTATTTTTATTCATTCTCTACTGAAACGCAATTGACTACATTTATTTTGGCCCACCAGGGAGGAAGGAAGGGCACGTCAGTTTTTTAAGAGGTTGTTTACTTTGACAGGGAATGAATTCTGCTTTCTTTTCCATTTGCTGATTTTTCTTTAAATATGGAGAAAGACTATGCGATAGTTAAAAGTTTAACTATAATTTTTGACATAAAGGTCAATAAATTTATTGTATAGTTACTAACTGGCTGTTTCTTAAAAAGAGAGCTAATTCTGTTCTATAAAGCATTTTCTTCAAACATCTGTTTCAAAACATGTATTCTACTAAAGTAAGGAAATTTTTCTGTAGGAAATTTCATGTCATGGAGCGAATAGCTGTTAATATTCCATACCCAATCAATTTCCCATCTGTCTAATATTTAACATCCTTTGGGTTAAAAGGAGCGAGAAGGAGAAAAAGACTTTATGAATAACTGGATTAAACAATTATTTAAATCTAACACAATAACATACTTATAATAGTTTAATGCAATGTTTTGAAATATGTAAATATAAAGTAAAAGTAAAATGTCGATGTAGCACTAATTTTATTATAAATTCCAGTTGCAGTATACTAATTCACTTCAAAGTATGAGATATTTACAGTAAATAAATTTATATACTATGAATAAGAGGGCATTCTCTGAATGGAATTGCTAGGTATTTATTTTGAAACTGTTACATGAAAAACAGACATCTTAGAATTCTGCCAGAAATTGCTTGGAGGAAAGCTGAGGCTCTAAGTTAGACATCTTTAAATGAAAGAAGGTACTAGTAGTTGACACGAATGCTTACCAGCATTCACATCCCCACTATGTCAGGAAAAAAGACCTGTCTAGCCAGAGTTTTAGTAATCCTTTAGGATTTCCTGTCAGAGTCATGGCTAATTCAGTGAGTAGACTAAGTTATAGATGATTATTAGCTCAAAATCTTTCACCAAAGATGAAAATAAATAGAGCTCACACTAGAAACAGGAATGATATAAGTAGTGGTCCTCATATGCTAGTCATGAAGCCAAAAGGCTGAATCAGAATTATCAATGAAACTTAAAAATACAGATCTCAGCCCTCATCCCTGGTGGAGATTCTGATTCGGAAGATCAGGGTCAGAGCTCTGAGATGTCATCTTCTCTAATAAAATGGTAATATGCAAATTAACCATCACTCCGCTACATAAGCCACACCCACCAGCCAAGCCATGCCCACCAGCCAATCAGGGCGAGTATGCAAATTAACCCAACCCACGATGGCTATAGCCACAGAGAGCAAGGTTTCCCAGGTAACAGAGCAAGCCAAGCTTTCCATAGTGTTGCAGGCCTAAGCCTCCACTCAAGCTACAAAGTTTCAATTATAGAAGGTAAACAAATTCAAACAAATAGCGGCAGAATGGAGCTTGAGAGAGCAGGCCAGGGTTGCCGGCGGCAACAGGAGAAGCAAAGCTTTCCGCACACCCTGGCCGGGCACACCCACTTAAGGCTACAAAGTTTCAATTGTAGAAGGTGAATTAACTGCCACAGAAATGGCTGCCACCCCAGAGGGAACAGCAGGCTTGGCTCCGCTCCAGGCTACAAAGTTTCAATTGTAGAAGGAAAATAAATTCCAGATACCAGGGCCTCTGCTTGGGTTGCCAGGGGGCATGGCCGTCCTGCAAACCACCACAGGCCCCTCGCTCAGGCCGCCCCACGCCCCAAGGGAACCCCACCCTGATCCGGGACACCCTTCAGGACAAACCAGCTGGCCCCCACCCGTGCACCAGGCCTCTATCTTATCTAATAAAAGAGTAATATGCAGATTGATCATCACTGCAACACACAATATAGCTGCCCCCATGTGGTCAAAGATCCTGCCCCCATGTGGACACAAGGTAGCCACTATAAGATGGCCAGCAGGGGAGGGCAGTTGGGAGGCACCCGGCCTGCAAGGGAGGGCAGTTGAGAGGGACCAGGCTTGCAAGGGAGGGCAGTTGGAGGTGATCAACCCTGCAGGAGAGGGCAGTTAGGGGTGACCAGGCCGGCAGAGGAGGGCAGTTAGAGGTGATCAACCCTGCAGGAGAGGACAGTTAGGGGTGACCAGGCTGGCAGAGGAGGGAAGTTGGGGGCAAACAGGCTGGCAGGGGAGCAGTTAAGCATCAACCAGGCTGGCAGCGGAGTGGTTAGGGGGTGATCAGGCTGGCAGGCAGAAGCGGTTAGGGGCAATCAGGAAGGCAGGCAGGCAAGCAGTTGGGAGCCAGCAGTCCTGGATTATGAGAGGGATGTCCGACTGCCCGTTTAGGTCCAATCCCACCAGGATCGGGCCTAAATGGGCAGTCGGACATCCCTCCAGGAGTCCCATATTGGAGAGGGTACAGGCTGGGCTGAGGGACAACCCCTCGCCGTGCACGAATTTCGTGCACCGGGCTTCTAGTGTTTTTAATAAGCGTTCCCAAGTGATTCTGATCCATATGCAGGTTTGACTAGAGAGAAGTTCTTCGATCAGAAATGGGACCGAGAAGGTGCAAGACTTCATTCAAAGGAGAGAAACTATTCCCCTTTTGGTTTAGAGTCTGAGTCACTGAATTCCTGATTAAAGAAAACAACAACAACAACAATGATCTGGTAGCTTGAAGCTGGCATGATGGGACTATTTAAACCATAAAAATTGGTCAGTGCTATAAATCAGCATTTTGTTTTGTTTGTTTTCTTTTCTCCCTAGGAAGTCAGCATACCACTGTCTATTAGGGTTATTCTCACATTTATACTGTGCTTGCCTTAGGAAAATCTACTTAGGTTATAGGATACCAAAGGTACATAAGTAACTTTAGAGATTTCAAATAAATTACTCTAAAAGAGACTTCTCTTTTAGAACAGAGATATAGTATTCCTCACAGCACCTCAGTACACAGTGAAATTATATTTTCCATTTTACTTCTGCACCTTTGTGACCAGCCAGTTTGAGCCTCGATTTCTGCTCTCAGCCCCAGATTCAGCTGGGGCAGTTTCACACTGTCCCTTGTGTTCACAGACCTTGAACGCACTGTCCTTTTAAAATTCGTTTTCTGAGTTGTAGAAATAAATTCAGTTTCAGTGATCTTCAGTAGTCTTAAAAAAAAACAAACAACATCTTTGGAATCCTTAGAAGTGATTTCTTGGCAATGGAAATGTGTAGCTGACTGTTTGGGTCCTGCAGTTGATTCTGGTTACAGTTGAGATAAAGAGGAAGTGAGAACAGAAATGATTTAATTGCTCACAGGAATAAATCTGTTGGTTAGAAGATTTGGTGCATGGCTCTTTTTATTTAAGTTTGATGAATTTATGGCCATCAATTAAGTACACACATAAGGACCATAACACTTAGCATGGTGCTTATCAGGATAGAGGTAGGGAAAATAGAGCCTGGAACATGAATGGGGCCAATAAATCCTTGGCTTACTTGGCAGGGAGCTGGTGATGTAACTGTGAACAGAGTCTCAAGACTAGTGCCACTAATATTTGTTAAATGAATGAATGTACCTAAGTGAGTATTCTGTTAAATGTGCAGTAGATTGAATAACATAAATTCATTCCATTTTCTAGATGAACTCATTAAAGGCAAAGAAGGCAATCATTGATTAGAAAGTAGGACAAACTGTGTTTCAGCACTTTTAGAGGAAAAAAATAAAACAGCAACCAAAGATGAGTTGGAGGCATCTCATCAAGGAAATCTCCTCTCACCTGCTTTCACCTCATCCACACATTCCCCTCAGGTACTCCAAAAATCTCTTTCACTGCACTTTCCTCATATAGTAATAGTACTTCCTCATATAATAATAGTATCTACATCAAAGTGCTTTTGTGAAAGTTAAATGAATTAATGAATATATTGCCCTTTGAACAGTGAACAGAAAATAGTAGGCACTTTATACATATCAACTATTACTATCATATCATCACCATCATCGCAATGGATTGAAGTGGCTTGTTATTTTAAGTTTCTCCTCATCTAGAATGTAAGATCTTTTAGGGAAGACCTTTTATCTTTACAGACCTAGTGCTTACTACAGTGCCTGGCACTCAATACATGTCTCCTGAGCAACACTGAGTATATAATTTATGTACTACTGGTAAATTCTGTCTGGGCTGCTGCTTCAAGTTTTCAATGGTTCCAACTCCTGAGAAGACATAAACTAGGAAATGAGGGAGAGAAGTGTTTTCATATGTCATCACTGATATATGACTGTAGACTGCTGAGGCTTAGTTTATGTTAGTTTGTAATTATTTCACTGATAGAAATATAAGGTCCTTGATATATGATTGTGGGATCTAGCACTTGGAAATAAATAACAAATAAAGGGAAGGAATCTTCTGGGACATGGCTTCCCAAGTTTCTATAGAACACTGGTCCCACAGATGTTCTGTAAGAAAGGCATTCCCTGCCTAGCTGGCGTGGCTCAGTGGTTGAGCGTCAACCTATGAATCGGTTCAATTCCCAGTCAGGGTACATGCCCGGATTTTAGGTTCCATCCCCAGTGTGGGGCATGCTGGAGGCAGCCGATCCATGATTCTCTGTCATCATTGATGTTTCTATCTCTCTCTCCCTCTCCCTTCCTCTCTGAGATCAATAAAAATAAACAAATAAAGAATCACCAAGGCCATTTGCCAACACATTAAGCAAAAAGAAAGGAAGGAAGGGAGGGAGGAAGGAAGAGTGGGAGGGAGTGAGGGAGGAAGGGAAGAAGGAAGGGAGGAAGGGAGGAAGGAAGAAAGAAAGAAGGGCACTCCCTGGTTAAATTTGAGAGACACCCCTCAAAGCTCTGTCTGAGGTTTGTAATGAAAATTAGCATATTAAAGGCTCTGAGAAATCCTGAGGAAACCTTTGATCAATTCACCATTTTCTAAATTTTCAGGCCATAGACAAATTTCCCCTTATACTCATTTCTACTAACATCTCATGGAATTAGTGTTTCATGGATTAAACTTTGGAAAGTACTGAACTACAGAAACATACTTATCCAGATTTTCATTCCCCCCCCCTCAGTAAATCTTTATGTAATTCAGTTTTAAAAAATTCTAAGTCTATATGCACAAGTAGAGATGCAAACCTTGGTAAATTTGATGCTCAGGTAATGATAGGATGTTCTGGATAACTAAAAAAATATATAACCTCTAGAGTAAGTGCTGAAATGCATTTAACTTTTATTGAAAAGCATTCTGCAGTATTCTCAAACTTTACTATGATATGATCACCTGGGAGTTTTGTTAAAGTGCGAATTTGATTCAGTAGGTCTGGATGGGAACAGAAGTTCTGCATTTTGTAATCAGATGGTGCCAGTGGGATTGGTTTCTGGGCCACACACTGAGTAGCAGATTTCTTTTCTGCCTTGGTGAGCAGAGTAGAATAAATATAATAAAATTGTTATTTTGAATAACATTGTACATGTTGTTGATAGAACCACACACTGAGATAGTTTAAAGTTTTAAAAATATCAACTTGTTTTCTTGATACTATCTTTGTCAAGAAAGTAAATTGGGAACTAATAGGGAGAAAAGTTGTGGCTATAACAACATCTATATCAGCACCTACTATGAAATCTGATACATTATAGATACTTAATAAATGTCAATTAATTAACTTATTTGTCATTAATTTTATCGGAATTAATAACTCTAGGTGACAGGGATACATCTGCCAAGGAGATAGTTAACGATGAGAAAATATTGCTAAATAATAGTGAAAATGAACTACTAGACTTGATAAATTAATTCAGCAATGTAGCAGGATACAAAATTAACACCCAGAAATCTATGGCTTTTTTATACACCAATAATGAACTCACAGAAAGAGAAACTAAAAAAATCCCATTAATCATGGCAACAAAAAAATAAGAAACCTAGGAATAAAGTTAACTAAAGAGGTAAAAGACCTGTACTCGGAAAACGACAGGACATTGAAAAAAGAGATAGAGGAAGATATAAACAAGTGGAAGAATATACCATGTTCATGGATTGGTAGAATCAACATCATTAAAATGTCCATACTACCCAAAGCAATCTATAGATTCAACGCAATCCCCATTAAAATACCAATGGCGTATTTCACAGACCTAGAACAAACTCTCCAAAAATTCATTTGGAATAAAAAAAGACTCTGAATACCTGCAGCAATCTTGGTGGGATGACAATACCTGATATCAAGCTATATTACAAAGCCACTATTCTCAAAACTGCCTGATACTGGCACAAAAACAGACACATAGATCAATGGAACAGAACAGAGAACCCAGAAATCAACCCAAGCAATTATGCTCAACTAATATTTGACAAAGGAGGCAAGAGCATACAATGGAGTCAAGATAGTCTCTTCAATAAATGGTGTTGGGAAAATTGGACAGGTCCATGCAAAAAAATGAAACTAGATCACCAACTTACACCTTACACAAAAATAAACTCAAAATGGATAAAGGACTTAAAAATAAGACGGGAAACCATTAAAATCTTAGAAGAATCCATAGGCAGCAAAATATCAGATATATGTTGTAGCAATATCTTTACCAATACAGCTCCTAGGACAATGGAAACTAAGGAGAAAATAAACAAATGGGACTACATCAAAATAAAAAGCTTCTGCACAGCAAAGAAAACCATCAACAAAACAATAAGAGAGCCTACTACGTGGGAGAACATACTTGCCAATGTTATATCTGATAAGGGTTTAATCTCCAAAATTTATAGGGAACTCATACAACTTAACAAAAGGAAGGTAAACAATCCAATAAAAAAAATGGGCAAAGGATCTAAATAGATATTTTTCAAAAGAGGACATACAGAAGGCTAAGAAACATATGACACCATGCTCAAAGTCACTAATCATCCAAGAGATACAAATCAAAATGACAATGAAGTACCATCTCACACCTGTCAGAAGGGCTATCATCAACAAATCAACAAACAAGTGCTGGTGAGGATGTGGAGAAAAAGGAAACCTCGTGCACTACTGGTGGGAATGCAGACTGATGCAGCCACTGTGGAAAACAGTATGGAGTTTCCTCAGAAAATTAAAATGGAAGTCCCATTTGACCCAGTAATCCCACTTTTAGGAATATATCCCAAGAAATCAGAAACACCAGTCAGAAAGGATATATGCACCCCTATGTTCATAGCAGCACAATTTAC
The DNA here is from genome assembly GCF_951640355.1 of Cnephaeus nilssonii. Lineage (NCBI taxonomy): Eukaryota > Metazoa > Chordata > Mammalia > Chiroptera > Vespertilionidae > Cnephaeus > Cnephaeus nilssonii. The sequence continues at coordinate 18,686,830 of NC_137077.1, read as the reverse complement.
CATAGCTAAGATTTGGAAACAGCACAATTGCCCATCAGCAGATGAATGGATTAAAAATGGTGGTACATCTACAAAATGGAATACTACGCTGCTGTAAAAAAGAAAAAACTCTTACCATTCGAAACAGCATGGATGGAACTGGCGAGCATTATGCTAAGTGAAATAAGCCAGTTGGAGAAAGATACACATCACATGATCTCACTCATTTGTGGAATATAATGAACAAAAATAGATCCAGAGACACAGAAGCACCGAACAGATTGTCAAACCTCAGAGGGAAGGAAGGGAGGGTGAGAGGGTGGGAGGGTGAGATAAAAGATCAATCAAAGGACTTGTATACATACATATAAGTAAAACCAATGGACACAGTCAGTAGGGGGATGAGGGCATGTGCTAGAGGGTGTGAGTGGCCAGGGAGAGATCAATGGGGGAAAATGGAGACATATGTAATACTTTAAACAATAAAGAATTTAAATTAAAACAAAAATAATAATAGTGAAAATGTTGCCAAACATGTTTGCCAATTAAAAAATATATTATGGAGAGTATTTTGGTTGAGACAAGAATTAGATGTGCTAATAGGTGTTGGGACCTACCCCTGGCTCAGTAAAGGGAAGAAAAGAACCAGAAGGTGCTAATAAGGAAAACCATGCTAGGGAAGTGAACGAGCACAGGCATCTCTGCCCCAAACATATGCTGGAATAGTGAATGAAGATAAGTGAATGAAGATGAGCTTTCATTGGGCAGTGTCCTAGTCGATCAGCGGGCTGTCTGGAGAAGGGAAGAAGGAGATAGAGATCTTCCCTATTAATCCATCTACCTGCTACAAGTTATGCTAAAAGGACTAAATTGGCATCAGTTATTTTCATAAATCCTTACTTGGTGCATCTAAGTATTTGTTAACTAGGAGAGATTAACAATATTAATTATTACTAATTTCTAGCTTGAAGTCTGAGAACATGCAGGAGCTGAAGTAAAACAGAACTCTGAGAAATAGTATTACATCCAAATTTCGGGCTCAGTGTTGAAAGTGAACTGTGCCACAATCTATCTTCCACAGTTTAAGAGAAAAAGCTTATAACAAAGAAGTCCACTCAAATGTTGATATCTCCTGCCTGATGTTAAAAATATGTATTTTTCAAGAGCACTAGACTTTTTCCTTTAAATTAAAAAAACACACCAAGATTTTAAATGATTATTTCCCATTGTATTGCTCCCTTCCTGTCACTGTTTTGAGCCAGAACATGGAGTCCTTGGTGGGGAAAGGAAGGGCATGATCATCAATCTCCATTAAGAGTCTTGAGTGGTTTGTCCTCTAATAATTTCTGAGTTGATAGACATGTAAATACTCATGTAGTTAGGTAAGCTGTTCAGCAACATTGGACATTGACTTAAGTTCTGCATGCACCCTTTACAGTCACATTTCAGATAATTGGACAGGCATTTTAAAATTCTACTCTTTTTTCCAAATAAACTTCTTGGAGTTATGCCAACAAAAAACCAGAATCCATTCTATATGAATTTCGGTATTGGGTGGGGAAGAGAAGGGATTTATTATTATGTTCTAAATTTGTTTATGATACGGAGGTACATTAGAGCAGTGTCAAGCAAAGTACGTTCATACTGAAACCAAACAGGTGTTCAAGTTCACTCTAGAGATGAAAGCTATAATGACCCAAGTGCAGGAAACCACTCTTTATTTTATTAACTTCAGACTACTTATTATTGTCAATGCTCTACTCATATATTTTGTCTTAAGATAATTTTAAATATACCTCCCTCTTCATCATTCTTTTTTCTCTTATACTAGACATCTTGTTTTCCAAAATGTGGTACTACAGAAAATAATTTTACTTCATGGAGAGTAAGAAAGGAGAATTTTTTAAAATAAATATTGTACTGTTTTCACCTAACAAGTTGAAAATTCTTGCCCCCTATCAATGAAATTAACTGATGAGTGTGAGTGTATTGTCTGAAATTTCATGACCTCTCTCCCTTGGACTAGCAAATGAAGGATGGAAAGATTCATCTCTTTTATACATATCATCCTTTTCTCCAGCAACCATGAATGAGTTCACTTACATTTGCAAGCATCTGGAGCAGAGAAGGGTCTCCGGAGGTCCCGGTAGAAGCCTGGCTTACATCGCTGGCAATGCTGGCCTTCCGTGTTGTGCTGACAGTCATTGCAGACACCACCACTGCGATTCCCTGATGCCTCCCACACATTAATGTCAAAGTGACAGGCATCAGCATGCCCATTGCACTTGCAGGCTGGAAAAGAAGTGTGGAAGGAAAGCAAATCATTAAAAATAAAGTGGTAGGTTTTCTAATATTCAGTTAAATTTTTTAAATTTAAATTTTAGTTTTTTGAAGAGTACGTATTATCACAGTACATAAGAACCAAAACAATATAAATAGGTATACATCAAAAACTCTAGTCTCCCATCCCCATTTATCCTGTTTCCTCTTGCCTTTAATTGGTGACTACTTTCTTTAAAAAAAAAAAAAAATATATATATATATATATATATATATATATATATATATATATATATATATATAATTGATTTCAGAGAGGAAGAGAGAGAGAAAGAGAGAGATAGAAACATTAGTGGTGAGAGAATTATTGATTGGCTGCCTCCTGCATGCCCCCCACTGGGGATCAAGCCTGCAACCCAGGCTTGTGCCCTGACTAGGAATCTAACTGTGATGTCCTGGTTCATAGGTCGATGCTCAACCACTGAACCACACCAGCCAGGAACTACTTACTTTTTTTTAAAGTTCTGGGGTATTTTTGGTGTGTATGTTTAGTGTTTCTTTATAGATTTTTTTGAGATATAATTGACATATTAGATTTTTAAATTAAAAAATAAATTTGAAGAAATGCTTGAAAGCCAATCAAATGTATATTTGTTTATGTAGGCAGAGA